>NW_027556002.1:0-63015 GCF_003287225.1 Phascolarctos cinereus | reverse complement strand
GTAGATGGAGAAGGTGCTCCAACAGTGGTCCTCTGGAGACGCCTCTCCTGTGGCCCACCATGCCCAGCTGCACCTCTCTGGTTATTCCCCTGAAACAATGTTAGAGTGCTAGGCTCTCATTCCTCCCAAGGGACAAGACACAGACACACACACAACACACACACACAGACACAACACACATACACATAGAAAGGGGGTGAGGGAGAAGAAGGGGAACAGCAAAGATTCATGGTGATGCACAAGAGGAGAGAGAGGAGGGGCTTGGTGAGCTGGCCAGAGTTCATGCAGTGGCAAAACATGGTGGGTAAGGGCCTCAAGTCCTGTCTTGGGCAGATGGGAACAGTTACCTGGAGAAGGTCAAGCAGTGTGACCTGCACCCTCTTCCAGGTGAGGTGGTCAGCTCTCATTGTAGGGCTGGCTTGTGGGAGAAGAATGAATCTTTTCCTCTGACCCCAGGGAATCAAGCAGGTGGGATGGCTGGAAATTGCAGGGGAGGACTTGGCCTCCATGGCAATGGAAGGGGTGGTCCCTGGAACTGCTAGCTTGCACAATGGAAGTTTTCAATCCGGGTAGCATCCATGATGCATGCTTCTAGCCAATTTACCTTTAAGGCAGAGACACTACTTACTTACACCTTTTCCTCAATGACTAAACACTAAACCTCTCCACAAGTGCAATCCAACTTTATTAGTCAAATAGAGAAAATAGAACAACAGCCAAGTCTCAGAAGGAACCATTAGCCTGCTTCCTAAAAGTCGCACTAAGTATCTTTTCCACTGGTGGCCATGGCAAGGTACCCTACCAAGCTGGAGAAAGGCTTAGGGACCAGCCCAGCAATGAGGTGTGTGTTTATTGTGGAAGGACAGTCAAGGTGCCCTGAGAGGACAAGGTAGCAGCTCCCATTGGGTAAAGGGAGGGTGGGGGAGGAGGAATGAGGAGGAGGCCAGGGAAGCATGTGTGTGTGTGTGTGTGTGTGTGTGTGCACCTGTGTGGGCCACAGCGACTCTCAAATGCTAGACAGGGGACTTAGAAGACATGTTTTCTTAGGAATGTCGTTTTTCCCCAAGCCAGTCCAGACTGCTGTGTTGTTGCTAGGTTTTCTAAAATGCTTATTCTTTCCTTCTCTTTCTCTCTTTGACTCTGTCTCTTTCGGTCTCAATATCTGTCTCTCTTCCTTTCTGTCTCTCTGTCTCTGTCTCTCTTTGACTCTGCCTTCTTAATGTCTCTCTATCTGTCTGTCTGTCTGTCTGTCGCTCTTCACTACCACTCTCAAATTCCATCTGCTAAGCATGGAGAGAGTGTGTGATCGTGAACCTGTCACAGACCTGATTATATATACATGTACTTATACATACATACGCGCACATGTCTTAGCCCCTACCACACTCGACCCACAGGTTGTCAGGAGGCCCCTTCAGGGCAGGGACTGTGCCTCATTTCACTTCCTCACCTTACCCAACAGCAGGCCAGTGACCTGCACATCCCAGCCTGGTAGCTGACCACATGACCGTTGAATTGACCTCACTTAGCCAATCCCTCCTTTGCTCTAAAGCCCCTCACCCTTTCTGTTCTACACTGGTTTGCACTCGTTCCATCATGCCACAACAGGGTCACTGAGTCCCAAGCCCTGTGTGACTTGTGTCCCCCACAATAGACTGTAGGCATTTTGAGAACCAGTCCATGGGGATTTCCCACACACATCACTGCCTATTACTCTGCAAGGCATAGTCTCAGGGAGTCGCCTGGGTCTCTAAGATGTCATGTGACTTGCTCCAGGCACTTCAGTGACTTTGTCCTCCATGGCCGGATGACTTTGGCAGTTAGGACTTCCGGTCTTCATTAGGGACCAGCCATGTCTACAGCCCCAGTTCCAATGAAGACCCTCAGTGGGAAAGAACCTCTTGCTGTTTTGGCATTGTGCTTCCGTTTACTCCGCTGATGTGACTTCACACAGATTTGCTTGAACTGTCTGCCCTGACCACAGCCCTATTGTCTTGCATCTCATATGAGTGAAGAGGCCACAAGCTACCATCATTTGCTCCCGGCACAGACGTCAAGTAAGAAGATTCACTGAAATCATTCCTATGAATCACTTTCACCCACACTGGCAAATTCGCCCACACGCTGGTTGCCGAAGCCTTCCAACAAAGCAGGGAGGTAGCATTCAGGTGGGACACCTTGGGAAGACTTTTGATCTCTCTAACACTGCAATCAGGCTTGCCACCACGAGGCCGACTCTCCTAGGGTAAGACGCAGAGATAACTATCATGTTGAAAACGGTACCTGATTAGTGGCCTAGAGACATATATAAGAAGAGAGCTAGCTGGGGCTTACGGGCAAAACAGCGTTTCCATTTGGGGGATATAAGTGGGGAGGAGGTAAGGTTCGAATGGTACTTTACAGGGTGGTAGGAATTGAATTGAACAGGTGAAGGGAGGAGAGGGCAGTGCGGGGAGGGGTTGTGTGTGTGGAGGGTGTCCAGCCATGGAGAACATATGAGCAAAGGCAGACAGGGGGCGGGAAAGGGTAGGGGGGCTTCAAGAAAGAGGAGTCCAGTTTGGCTGAAGCCTAGGCTAGCTTGGTGGGAGTAGCCTGAGATAAGGCAGGAAAGATAAGGATGTGCCAGATTGGGAGGTTGAATGCCAGGAAAGGAGGTTACGCTTCTTTAACTTTGGCAATAGGGAGCCATGGAAGATTTTGAGCAGAGCAAAACCACAACCAGATGTATGAACAAGGAAGATGAGTCTGGCATTGGGATGCAAGATGCGTTGAATGGGAGAGAGTGTGGACTATTGCAGTAGTCCATGAGGAGCACAAAGAGAAGATGCACAGTCACAGCAGGAACAGAGAGGAGGACACACATGCAAGATGGCTATCCAAGGAGGAGGGAACATCAGAGTTGGTAAGTGAAGGGGATGTGAGAAGTGAGAGATGTGGGAGCTTGTTAAGGCTTTGAACAGGGGACATTGGAAGGAATAGTGAAATGAGAGGATGCAGCTGCTCTGTGGGAAAGATGCTGGGCTCACGCTTATGTGATGATGTCCTGAAAACCGTTGACTTATGGGGCTGGAGCTGTGAAGAGAACTCATCTGTGGGAGGTGTTAGGTGAAGCTGATAAAGAAGTGGAGAAGATCCTCAAGGGATTCTCAAGGGAGGCTAGAGGCAGCATCTTAGGAGGTCTGGAAGAGGATGATTAGCCCTACAAAGAAACCAAGAAGCATCATTGGGGAGTGGTAGGTTGAGAACCAGGAGAAGGTGGTGTCTATAAGGCCAAGGGAGGAAGAGATGGTCAGGGGTGTCCGATGCTGCAGAGTGGCCACGGAGAATAGGGACTGAGAAAAAAGTCAGTTTATGGGGATTCGGAAAACTATGGAGACACGCCTATAAGTTCATGCAGAGGGAAGTGAGGAGAATTAGGGGAGTAGTGTAATAGCTTAACACAATACTGATCATCAGAGAGGTATGAAAGACCTCAGAGCTGTGACTAAGGCAAGGATCGATTCTGAACCAGTTATAGTTTCCTCGACGTGGCTTCCGGATGTGGCCAACGTGATTACGTGTTTTTTCTGACGGTAGATATTTTGTGGGATTGTAGGACAGGAGGGGAGCTATGTTGACGTGTAATCATAGATAGGTAGAAAATTATATTTTATTCAATGAAATAAATGAATTTGACTGTAAATTATTAGACCCAAGTTTAGGAGGTGGTATTCATTATCAGGTTTTCAAAAACACTAATTTTTTTATACAAAGAAGAGACCATATGGATCCGTTTTCCTGGTTTTTAAAAGTCTCTTCTGCTTTTTCCTTTTTTTCTCTTGTAAAATATTATTTGTTTGGGAATACTTATCTGGGAGGGAGGGAAAGAGGCATTGGGAGCAAGATTGGTGCTGTAAAAGCAAAAAGAAGCAGTTCAGTTTATTATTGTTTTAAAGATCGGGCCATTAGCTTTAGTGACTAGCAGGTCATCAGTGACTTCAAAAAAGCAGTTTCTATAGCTCTTTGAGGGAGGAACCTAGAGGAGAGAGGTGAGTGAGCAAATGGAAACACTGGGGGAAGCCAACCTTTCGGGCAAGTTTAAAAATGAAAGGGAAGATGGATGTGGGATGTTAGAAGGGTCAAGGAAGGAGTGTCTAGGCCATCTGCAGTAGATACAGTTTTAGATAGTCTTTGCTTTAAGAAATATCCAGCTAATGTTTGTCTACAAGGTGTCTACTTCAGAAATACATTTGGCTGAATTCAGGTTAAAATCTCATGCAAAGCACTTTGGATTTGAAGTGTCCTGGCGTGCCCAGACAGAGGAACCACTGAAGCAAATGTTGCTCATAGCATCAGGGTGACATGAAGGAAGCAGCTTGTGAATAGGATAACCTTCTGCTGTGGACGGAGACTGAACTGGGTGTCCGTCCCATGTTCCTGGACTCTCAGCATCTTGGGGCTAATTATATAGCAATAAAGTCTTTACTCATGACTTCCACTTATAGAAATCCTGATCCAATTTGTCACCGTTTTGGATATATCCAGGGGTGTGCTGGAGCGCATTTTAAATTTTCATTTGAATATTGCTACCTTGAAATTGGCAAACACTACAAACCAGGGCACTATTTCTTGCTTTTTTCACGGTCGAGGCTAAAGAGAGTAAAGGAAATATGTTAGTAATACAGGTTAAATCTAAAACTGGGTTCTGTGCACATCTCCCCCACACACCTGGAGAGCTGTTGTTAAATATTTACCACCATAACCCTGGACACATCTACTCACTGGAGGATGGTAGAAGGCACAGAAGTTGGAAGGTGGAGTATATGGGAGCTGGTCGTTTATAGGATCACATTTGTTGTTGAATCGTTTCACTCACGTTCGACTCTCCGTGAGTCCAGCTGGGGTTTTCTGGGCAGAGATACTGGAATGGTTTGCCATTTTCTTCTCCAGCTCAATTTACAGATGAGGAAACTAAGGTAAACAGGGTTAAGGGACTTGCCCAGGGTCACACTGCTAGTAGGTGCCTGAGGCTGGATTTGAACCAAGGATGATGTCTCTTCCTAACTCCAAACTCAACACTCTTATCTACCACAACCCTACCTGGCTTCCCATGGGACCACATCAGTCCCTGAAAAATGCTAGAGACTCACCAGAGAGGGAAGGAGAAGAGTTTTGACTGATTACAGGCTGAGAGGTGAGTCTTCTATGTTTTTTGTGGGGTTAAATAAAATCCATCCTATGTGCAATGTATTCTTAGCCTCAGTACTTGCAAGGGACCACAGGGTTCTTTAAGTGTCCTGCAGTGACCCAGGCATGACTCAAACACTGATGTTCCCACAGAGAAGCCAAACAAAGCGGATTAGTGAGAAGCCCTCCAGAGGGAATGCTGTCCCTGTTAAGGCAGACTTTCAGCTGAGGGCCACGTGTTGAAATATCTGTGATCCAAAATGCACTTCTTTCCTTTAGGGTGAAAAAGGAACTCCCCCGTTTAGCTTTGAAAATCCTTCACAAAGTGGCCCCAACCTGCCTCTGCAGCTCCATTGGACATCCCTTCCCTTCCTGCACCCTTTGTGCCGCCAAACTGGCTCCCTCTGTGTTCCTCACTCACAACACCCCATCTCCCACCTCCATGCCTTTGCGCTGGCTGTCCCCCCCGCCTGCAATGCCCTCCCCATGAAGCCTTTCCTGATTCCCACCCCCCACCTGCGAGTACCCTCTTTCCCCAACTACTATATATGTATGCATGTGTATATATGTATTTAAACTCTTTGTAGTTATACTGTGGATATTATTATTATTATAAGTATTTTGTCATCCCTATTGGAATGTTATCTCCTTGTGAGTAGGAATTGTGTCTTCTGCAATAGCAGAGCTTAGCACAGTGCCTGTCACATGGTAGGTACTTCTTGAAGACTTGCTGATTGATTGTAGAAAAGAAGACAGACTTAATTGATTACCAAAGAGAAGATATGACTATAAAGGTGTGTCATTTAAAAGAGTAAAATTGTGTTCAGAACTCATGACATTAAATCAAAACAGCTCTGAGGTTCCACATCACACCTATCAGATTGGCCAACATGACAAAACAGGAAAATGATAAATGTTGGAGAGGATGTTTGAAAATTGGAACACTAATACATTGTTGGTGGAGTTGTGAAATGATCCAACCATTTTGGAAAGCAATTTGGAACTACGCCCAAAGGGCTACAAAAATGTGCATACAGTGTCATCCAGCAATAGCACTTCTAGGGCTATATCCCAAAGATATCAAACAAATGGGAAAAGGACCCTCATGTACAAAAATATACATAGCAGCTCTTTTTGTGGTGGCAAAGAATTGGAGATTGAGAGGATGCCCATCAGTTGGAGAATGGATGAGCATGTTGTGGTATATGAATGTAATGGAACACTATTGTGCTATAAGAAATGATGAACAGGCTGACTTCAGAAAAACCTGGGAAGACTAATATGGTCTATTGCTGAGTGAAGTGAGCAGAACCAAGAGGACTTTATACACAATAGTAGTCACGTTATGCAATGACTAAGAATGTTAAACTGAACCCTTCTCAGCATTAGGAGGATCTATGACATCTCCAGAGGCCTCGGGATGGAAAATGCTGTCCACATCCAAAGAAAGAACTATGGAAGTCGAATCGCTCTCACTTATTTTTACCTTCTGTTGAGTTTTGTTTCATCTTTCTGATGGTTCCTCCTATTGGTTTTAATTTTTAATTACAATTTCATTAATGTGAAAATATGTTTAATGGGTATGTAAATGTAAAGACGATGTCACATTGTGCGCCGTCTTGGGGAGGGTGGGGGGAGAAAAAGGGAGAAAAATTTTCGACTCAAATGCATATGAAAAAAAGTAAAAATGAAAATACTCCAAAAAAAAAAAAAAGGAGTCATGGCATTTTACAACCAGAAGGGCTCCTTCCCTAGACAAAGGCTCTCATTTGAAAGGGGAGGAAATTGAGGCGCATTAAAAAATTAAAAAGGTCAATGTGCTGCCCAATATCACCCAACCATTGGGCACACAAAGGGGCCAAACACCCAGGCCTGTGTTCATACTCCCAAGAGAGTAACTAGCAGTTGTGCCCCTCTTACCTGGACAGGAGGAGGCTTGCAAAGTGGCCTCCTTCCCTTCCCCAGAGGAGGAGTGCAGGGAGGAATGTTTGTCTTTATTTCTCTTTGCCACGGGAGAATGGAAGGGCCTTGGGGGCGGGTCCTGTTTCCCTTCTGTATGGGGATCTTGGTGCCTAGTTCAGTGTCTGACAGCCTGGCAGCACTGAGGGAGAGCTTGTTAATAAGTACATAGATGGGAGGCCATCTAGCAAGGGGCTGTGCCACTGAGTGGAGGAGGTGGCTTCTGTGCAAACAGGCGACGGCTCCTTCATCCCAGTCCAATTTCTCTCCCTTTTTAAAAAAAAAATTTCCAATCTCTTTTAAAGGGCGAGTGAGCCCTGAGGCCCTCACTTCTGGCCCACCCCTGAGGCTGCAGCTACATGTATTCAGTGTGAACGAGATTCCCAGTTTCGGGAAGTGGAGAGGCAGGCATCATCAGTTCTCTAACAGGCTCTCTGTATGTGTCTCTCTGTCTGTCTCTGCCTCTTTCTCTGTGTCTGTCTCTCTCTCTCTGTTGCTGTCTCTCTCATTACTAAAAGTGGATTCCAATCTTGTCTCTGCTTAATTCCCTGGATGACCATAGGTCATCATTTATCTCTAGACATCACTTTCCTCCTCAGTAAAATGAAGGGGTTTAAAAGATGACCATTAGGTCTGGTCAAGTTATTCATCAGATGTTTGCAAAATTATTTGGATTACTGCCCCTTTTCAAAAAAAAAATTACTCAGCGCCCCCCTGGAAATCTATTTTCCTTAAACTTTACATTTTCTTTTAAATTTGCATCATTTCAAAAAAAAATATATTTTTTCTAAAAAAAGGATGCATTTTAAATTTAATAATTTATTTTAAATTCACGGTTTTTTTCCCTGTATTGAAATTTTGATGGTACAATATTGCACCATATAACCATGTAGTATATTGTAAACAAGTCATTAAATACACATATTCCTCAGATGCCTGCTGGACTTCCTGACTTTGTTAAACATCCTCGCCTGCCAACACTTGCTTCTTCAGACCTGTCAGTGGACTTGACTGCCGATTAGTTAACAACTTGCATTTGTTGTGTTTATTTGGAAAATAATGTAATCACTATGACTTTAAGAACAGATGGAACAGGTACAAATGGTTTTTCAAAATTTTCTTCTTGGGGCAGCTAGGTGGCGCAGTAGATAGACGACTGGCTTTGGAGTCAGGAGGACCTCAGTTCAAATCTGGCCTCAGACACATAACACTCATTAGCTGTGCGACTCTGGGCAAGTCACTTAACCCCGATTACCTCATAAAGAAAGAAAAACGAAAACGATTTACTTCTCTTCTTTCTTTATGTTTCCACTGCCCCCTTATTTTTATTCAGTGCCCAACAATTGCATCCTAGGCTACTACCATCTCCCCTGGATCGTTCCAGCGCCACCCAGGGGGCAGTATCATCCGCCTGGGGAGCTAGATCTATGATCTTATGCATGACCATGAGCAAGCCCCTTCCCCTTCATGGGCCTCAGTTAACTCCCCTGTAAAAGGAGGAGATTTTCCTAGATGACCTTGTGAGGCCCCTTCCAGTCTAACTCCATCTTGCCCCTGCTGGGGGCAGAGCAGCACCTCTGAGCCTCTCTGCTCCTCCCCCTGTGCTCCTCTCCCTCCCTGTGGGTGCCCGCCTTTCCCTCCCCTCCCCCTCTCTCTCAACTTTCCCATTCCCTCTCCTGCATCCCCTTATCCCTAGGGGGCAGAGCAGGTTCCTTCCTTTCTGTCTTTGGGAGATCTCCAGGCAGGGTGTCTCTGAGGGTCTCCTGAGAGAGTTAGTACTCATTTCTGATCCTCTTGCATCCTCTAGATAGGAGGGCCAAGGGTCTGGGGTCTGGGGGAGGCAGGGCCCCAGAAGGAGCTTCTGGAGGCACGGAATCCACTATGGTTGCGTTTCATCAGGGGCCTGAGTTCGAGGTGCTGCCTTGGGCCTCTTAGGCCTGCTGAGGCCTTTACCACGTGGCCATGGGGACATTTGACCAATCAGAAATGGGGAGGGATGGTTTCTGAAAGGTATTTGATACGTTCGATAGGATATAATAACTAATATAATATTTGATGAGGGAATTTTGAGCTTAGCTGATTCATGGAAACTAAGTGAAGAAGTTATTAGTTAATGAAGAGCCTGGATTATCCCAGAGATCATGAAGATAAGAATTAAATAGGTCAAGTGGCAGGCCAGATGGTGACCTGGAGGACAGGTGGGTCTTCCGCATGACCTCCCCAAATGGCCTCACTACCAGGCCTGCGCCTCACCCAAGTATCCAGGAGAAGGCCCATCCTTCCACGGCAGGACTTGGCCATTTTTAAAATAATTTAAACACTCCCAGAGATTTCTACTTGTCCTCCTTGCCTCTGCCACCTCCCTCAGTCACTGCCCACATGGCATCTTCTTTAGGAACCAGGGGATGAGCAGGAAAAGACTTCCGGCCCTGAAGGAGGGCCATTGCTTGGGTACAGGTAAATGGGGGATGCCTGGGCCTACCAAGAGGGGCTGCCTGGACACAGAAAGGAATGCTGCACTGACTTTCAGGAAATGTCACCCTAAAATCAGTCTGCTTACTTGCTCCCAGTTTTTCCCTCCTGTATTTGTGTTTCTGAGTCAAAATCCTGTTTGGTACCTAGGCCCTGGTGAAAACCAATTCCTCTTACCACCCACAGAGGCCTCTTTCTGGATCATCGCCGGAACATCAAGTGGCTGCCCCTTCTGTGAGCCTAACAGTGCAGAACCAGCACCACAGGGACTCGTGACTGCAGTTGATTCTTCTCTAAAATAAGTGGATAGGACTAGGTCTATAAAGCTATTTCTAGTTCGAGCGCTCTATGAGTCTCTGAAAAATGGGTAGGAATCACAAAAAGGCCGATTCGGGCTTCATATGGGGGAAACTTTTCTGACAATTAAGGCCATCCAAAAGTAGAACAGGTACTACTTTTAGGAGGGCACTGAGTCTGTTCTTAAGATCAGAGGTCACAGGACTAGTGAGTTCATGTAGTGGCAGACTGAGGATTGCGAATCCGCTGCAGAGAGGTTGCAGGATCCTTTGTCAAGGGTCATCCCAGAGGGGCTTCCTGCTTTGGAGAGCGCTTGAACTTGGCCAGGTTCAAGGGCTGTCTGGCTCTTAGTTACACTCATGCTCTTGCTGTGATCCAGCATTACCATCCCTTCCCCACCCTCTTCCCTCCCTCCAGACACACAAACCAACCACCCATCACAGAGACTTGGCAGAGGCCCACACAAAGCCAATCTTTATTGGTCTTTTTATTACCACATGCATAAAGTGGCAGCAGTTTGGGAGATTAGGTCGGATATATGTTGCTCACAGATGTAGTTCACACACAGGTCTTGAAAAGCTGCTCTCTTCCCTCTCATGGAGGGGAGCTTGCTTAGCAACCATTTAACTGGTACCTTCTGGGGTCCACATCAAGGCAAGCAGAACCGATAACACTGGGTAAGACAAAACTTGCTCACATTTAGCAAACTGCGTACAGTGGGTAGATACAGGCAGCAACATCTACTGACTAAACGCAAAGGGCTTCGATCCCACCTGATGCGGGATGGCTTTTTAAACATTAGCTTGAGAATAATGCGGATCAATCATCAAATAGCTTGAAGCGTGTGCAAATTCACAAGTTTGAAGCCCACGGGGTTCTCTCTGGACAGGCAGCCACCCCGACTGAAACCAAGGCCAGCCTGGACTCACCATTCTCAGAAAGTGGAACCTTCGAGGCAGTCAGGAGGCACTAATGTGCCGGTGCCGAGGTCTGGCTGGGAGGGTGCGGGTACATGTCCTCTCAGTCTTGGTGCATAGAGAGAGCAGGGGGAATTCGGGAGAAGTGAGGGCTTCCACAGAACTGCAGGGGGACAGTACCACGACTCTTTCCTACCTGTATGCCAAGCCAGCTTGGAAAGTCTCCAAGGAAGGAAAGGAATTTTTTTTTTCGCGGGGGAAGGAAATAATGGTTTTAATAGGAGGTGGTGGAGGGCCTAGTGGAGTGGGAATGGGGGGAGGGGATTTGAAGGATCTCTTCTCACCAACTGCTGCTAAGCTTACGTTCCTCTCCAAAGCTCTGATAGCCTTTTGAGCCACCCTCCCACAGGTCAAAAGGGGATCTTCACCACTTGCCAGCTCCAGGCCATAGCCATGGCCCAATCCATCCAGAGATGTGATTGTGTTTGTGTGTGTGTGTGTGTGTGTGTGTGTGTGTGTGTGTAAGATCAGATGCATTTAGTGGAGCCCAGAAAGAACCCCTGAAGAAAGGGCCGGGACCCTACATTCCTGCCACTGCCCTTGTTGCCAACTTGGGTTACTGTGGCACTTTCCGCTCTGGACCTGAGTCCTTCTCTGTAAAAATGGAGCTCGGAGGGCTTCCAGTGTGCCCCTGGTGAGGATAAGATTAGCAGGAAGCTGTGAAAGTGCCAGGCAAATGAGAACCTAGGTCCCTCACTCCCACAGTGCCCTTGGGCTCTGCTCAGTTTTCTGAACTGTAACATGAAAGGGTAAAAGGACTAGGTGACTTCTAAACTCCTTTAGACTACTCCGAGGCCAAGGCTCAACTCTACCCTCTCCTCTTCCCACTCCGTACCAAGCTACTGCTCAGAAACTAACCTTGGCTGCTCTCAACAGAACAGTTCTCACATTGTCATTCTTAGTGAGACTTACCTCCTTTCTCCCACTCACCTTTATAGCACCTTCTAAGCAAAAAGCTTTGTGCTGGGTGCTTCAGGTGCCCTGCCTTCAAGGAGCTCCCATTCTAGTTGGAAGGGGTAAGACAAAACAGAGGTAACTAATACAACTTAGAATACGCTGTGTACATAGATGAGAATCAAGTGCTATGAGATCACTTCTAGCTGGTTGGCTATGAGGGTGAAGGGAACAGTTTCTTGGCGAACATGGCTTGAAGGATCAGTAAGATTCTAGCAGATGGAGATGGCCTACTGAAAAAAGCTGGATTGGTAGTTTTTTTTCTGCCTTTTAACCACAGGTAATTTGAACGGGTCAGGTGGCTTTGCAAGGGATCATGGGATGGAGAGACATCATCTAGTTCGACACCCTCATTTACAGATGAAAAAAAGTGTCACAGGGAGGTGAAGGGACTTGGCCAAAGTCCACAGGTGGATGGTTCAATTCCCTGTGCCAGGGAGAGAGATTGAAAGCATGGAATCAGGATCCATCCCAGGGGAGGGGGCCACCCAAGCAGATGCACGGGCAAATCCACTGGGCGCACAAAGCCCTGTCTGGCCAGAGATGCTGCCCTCATGTAATTGCTTGGAGAATTTAGGGGCTGGACCTGAAGGCCCAGCTCTGGTGTCCAGGAAGCCTTCTCTGAGCCACTGCTTCAGCCTGAAGCCAGTCATGCCCACCATCCCCGTACTTTAGACTTCTTTCATGCACACCACGGATGGGATAAAGAGTGGGGAGAGTGGAACAGTTGCTCACTTATCTAGGGGTCCCAGAAGGCTGTTCTTCTTGAATATGGGTGGAGCAGACCTGAAAGATACATGTGTAAGTATCTGCTTGTCCAAAAACAATTTAGTAGCTGACAAGATGCTCAGTGCCCCTAGAGGCCATACGTCTGGGCAGGGAAACACCACCTCCTTCCTTCCTGGGATGGAGAGGCTGGCTCTAACCTGAATTCCATTTTTTCCACATGTGTCAGAGTCCTCCACCAGTCGCTGTTCCTAAGGATCAGCACAAACATGCCTCAGTTTCCCCATGTTGGTCAGCAAAAACCCAAACCAGTCCTGTTTCTTTCCTGTAACCTCTACAGGGCGGCTGAGGCCGTCCAATACATATGAATGACAGTCACCTAGCCACGATAACAACTTTTCCTCTCGAAGCAAGCAGGACATCAAAGTAAACACTAGGGCAGGAAGGAACCTGAAGAAAGAGTACACTAGACCACCCCACAGCCCCAGGCAGCACAAAAGGAAGAACTGTCCATCTTATAAGAGCCTTTCAATTGGTGTTCTTACCTCCAGGCTCCTCTCTCCAGTGGATCCGGGTAAGTATTCCTATGGATCAGATCCTGTTATTCCCCTGCTCAAAGACCTTCAGTGGCTCCCTGTTGCCTACATGATTAAGTACAATCTGCTGATCCTAGTATTCAAGACCCTTCACAATGAGGCTCCAGCCTATTCCCCTTCATGTCCACTATTATCCAGCCAAACAAGACTGTTCTCTGATTCTTGACCTTGTTTTGCCCTCTCCCCCTTCTGTGCCTTTGCTCATGGCATCTTCCATCTTGGGATAGAGCCCCCCACTGAAGTCTCTCCCTTCCTTTGAGAATTCACTCAGACTCTATCCTCCCTCTACAAGGTCTTCTCTGATGGCCTGTGTGAACACCTTCCTCCTCAGGTTTTGCCTGACTCTTTGCCTGATCTCCTTTGCATGTGGTATTTCCCTTCCCCCAATGGAGTGTTGGCTTTTCAGAAAAGAGCCTAAGTGGTGTCTAGCATTGTGTGTCCGGCACCCAGCATAAGTACAGGGTTTGCTTCATTGAACCCAACCAGACTGATAATTCTCTTCCCTATTCCTGTCCACATGTGGTGCCATCATCTTCCCAGTGACTCAGGCTCATGGCCCAAGCATCACACTTGCTGCCTCTCTCTCTCTCTTTTTGTTTTTCTTTGGGGGGAGGCAATCAGAATTAAGTAACGTGCCCAGGGTCACACAGTAATAAGTGCCAAGTATCTGAGGCCAGATTTGAACTCAGGTCCTCCTGACTTCAAAGCTGTGCTTCCCTCTCTCCTGTCACCCCCATATCCCTAGATCCAAGCTGTTGCCAAGGTCTGTTGAGTCTATCTTCTCACCATCTCTCCTATCCACTCCCCTTCTCTTCTGTGACACTGCTACCACCCTAGCTCCGGCCCTCCTCACCTGGACTATCGAAATAACCTGATGCTTGGTCTCCCTGCATCAGCTCTTCCCACTCCACTCCATCCTCCACTCAGACATCAAAATTATCTTTTTTGTTTGTTTGTTTAGGCAATGGGGTTAAGCTGCTTACCCAGGGTCACATAGCTAGTAAGTATTATGTGTCTGAGGCCGGATTTGTACTCAGGTCCTGCTGAATCCAGGGCTGGTGCTCTATCCACTGCGCCATGTAGCTGCCCCTAAAATTATCTTCTTAAAGCAACGTCTCACCACCTCATCCCCTTACCCTCAATGAACTCCAGTGGCTCCCTATCACTTCTAGGATCAAATATAAAATCCTGTTTGGCCTTTTAAAGGCTTACCTTTCCAGTGTTCTTATACCTTCTTACCCCTACCTCCCCATCTGCCCCCACATATCCTATGATCCGGTGACACTGGCCTCTTGGCTCTTCCTTGCACAGGACAGTCCATCTTCTGACATTTTTTGATTTTATCTCTGGCTGCCCCCCTATGCCTGGAACTCTCTCCCTCCTCCCTTCCCTGGCTTCCTTCAAGTCTCAGTGAAAATCCCACCTTCTGCAAGAAGCCTTTCCTGACCCTTTTCAGGCATTCAGCCTTCCCTCTGAGAACACCTCCAATTTATCTTGTCTACATCTTCTTTGTCCAGAGTTGTTGGCATGTGTTCTCCCCCTTGAGGGTACGGATTGCTTTTGCCTTTCTACAAAGAAAGAAAAAAATCTCTAAAAAAATCTCCAGAGCTTAGCATAGTGCCTGCCACACAATCAGTGCCTAATACATGCTTTTTGACTTGACAGGAAGCTAGCTAATTTAAAAGGTGTTACGACTTTCCTCCACAGTCCATTTCAATGTCTATGAGTCCTGTCAGGTCATTCTTCTGATTGAAACAACAGTTCTCCTTTCGTGGTGAGGTCTAGATTTGGCCTCAGACGTTCCCGTGTCAGAATCTGAGCTGTGTTAAGTGTGTGAGAATGGCAATTAGGACTGCACGAAGAGATATGAGATTCTGTGCAGAGATATGATCACTGAACACATGGGAGCTGAGATCACCAAGTAAGAATGCATAGAGAGAGAGAGAGAAGAGAAGGGGGCCAGGAGAGAGCCTGGAGGACCCCCATTCTCAGCAGGCGTGACATAAAGAGCCAGCAAAGAGTGAGAAGAAAGGGGCAGTTGGATGGATAGGAGGAGCACCAGGAGACAGTGTCATGAAAACCTAGAGAGAAGAGAGTACCCATAGAAGAAGGTCATCTTCACCAAGGGTCAAAGGCTGCAGAGAGGGCACAAAGGCTGGGTGATTTGGCAGACACTGGAAACTTTGGAGAGAGTAGTTTTCAGTTAAATGAGATTGGAAGCCAGATTGCCCAGGGTTTAGAAGCAAAAGAGGAGAGGAAGTAGAAGCACCTACGTAAGCCCATCCCAAAGCCCATAGCTAAAGCCAGATTGCCCAGTGTTTAGAAGAAAGAGAGAGGAGGGAAAGTAGAAGCACCTACGTAAGCCCATCCCAAGCCCATTGCTATGGGACTCTCCTCTCACTTGGGGAGATGAACGCCCTGCCTTGTGTAAGGGGTGAGGCGAGTTAGGGAGAGCTGAGACAGCTCTAGCCTTTGCTAAATTCCCCTTTGGGTACTCATCATTCAGGAGCTCCTGGCTCCTAGCTTGGAGAAAGAAAACGAAAGAGGCCAATCCCACTTCAACCCTTGCTGAAGGAAAAGACTTTAGGAAGACATGAGAGGGATGGGCAGTCTCCATCATGGCTCTCATCCCATCTTGCCACTCTAGAGGAGTGGGAAACTTCCCCTTGGCTGTGCTCCAAGAGCCTCTCTCTTGGTGACGCTGAGTTATCTCACTCCCAATGGGTGAGCTCCTTCACTGTATAGCCTGGTGTACATTCTCCTGTGCGTGTACCTCCTCATATTTCTGTTTTGCTATGATTTGGATAAAGTGGTTTCTTTGCCATTTGCCGTGGTGTTCATTGCGGAACTGGTATTAGGAGGGAAAGAGGTAAGCGCCGGATGTAGACCTTCCCCCTCCAAATGACAAAGTGATCAAAAGTCAGCTGGAACCTGATCACATCCCCAAGACTAACAATAATATCAAGGGAAGCAGATAGATAGACTTCTAGTCAGTACCCCCCTGTCTCTGAGGAGAGTAGAACGGTGGCCTCTGGCCCCAACTTCCCGATTCCCCTCCTGTAAGGAATGAAAGTCTCCTTAAGAGAAAGATGGCAGGAAAAGAGGCTATGAATGTCTAGACTCCCTTTCACTTCACCATCCATGGATGTCTCCCTACCCATATGGAGCTTCCTCCAACCCCTTATCCCTGCACCTGTTAGAGACAGTATCCTCGAGGAGTTTAGCTGTAAAGGGGAAGAGAGGGACTGAAGGGCACATGGTGTGGGTGTTCAAAGGAAACGAGGGCTTTTTCAAGGGACAGAAAGATACAGTCAGTGTAGTATAAATTCACCAAGCATTTATTCCATTTTTCCTGTGTACCGAGCACAGCACTAGGCATTGGGAATACACAGAAAAAGCCAAGAAGCCCCCTGCCCTCCAGGGAAACCACAAACAGATAAGTATAAACAATACATCTCAAGGAGGGAGAGAGTGTTAACCAATTGGGGGGGAGGATCAGGAAAGACTTCTTGTAGGTGGGTCAAATAAACTGAACCTTTAACAATAATAACGATAATAATTAGCATTTACACAGTGCCTGTTATGTGCCAGGAATTGTCGTAAGCTCTTTTTACAAATATTATGTCGTTGGTTCCTCACAACAACCCAGCGAGGTGGGTGCTTTTATTCTCTCCATTTTACAGTCAAGGAAGTTGAGCCGAACAGAGGTTAAGTGACTTGCCTAGGTCACACAGCTAAAGATGTGCCTGTGGCCATATTCGAACTCAGGTCTTCTCGACTCCAGGCTCAGCACTCTATCCTTGAAGGAAGCTAAGGACTCGAAGAGGCAGAGGTGAACAAGGTTTACATTTCAGGTAAGGCAGTCTGTACAAAGGCGTGGTGAAGGTGGATGAGAGGCTGGGTTCAAGGAACGGCTACCAGGCCAGGCTGGCTAGAGTATACAATGAATACAGGACAGTAATAGAAAATATGCCTTGAAAGTTTGGTTGGAGCTAACTTTGGAAGGCTTTTAAACGAATGAACAGAAAAAGCATTTATTAATCACTTACTCCGTGCCAGGGAATGTGCTCAGTGCTAGGAATACAAACACAAGGGTGAGATGGCCCTTGCCTACAAGGAGCTAATATTGTAATGGGGAAGACAAAACATGGAGGGAAGTGGTACCTAAGGAAAGGAACTTTGGTCGAAGTCAACAAGGATGGCGAAGTCATCCATTGGGCAGCCAATTAAGAAGATTTCCTTTCCTGGAGTAATATTGGTTTGAAGCAAACCTGATGCAAAATTGGTATCGGTTTGATGAATTTAAGAAGGGAGCAATCGTTTTTCTTAGACCGAGATGCCGTCTGCATCGTCTCGTTTTGTTCATTGTTCTTATTGCACAGAGATATATTGATTTGACTACTCTACTTGAGGAGGCTGCCAGTGGGAGACTGGGACTCTGGGTGGTGATAGTATTGGGGGCAGATTGCAAGGTGGCTATCTGGATGACTGGATGGGACGCAAATGAAGAATGAGCCAATCTGGGGCCAGCTAGATATTATGGGCTAGGGTGAGAAGGCAATGCCAGGCAGACAAGTTATTTTATCCCAGAGGCAACAGAGAACCACTAAAGATTTCTGAGCATGGAATTTGTGCTTTAGGAAGATTATCTTGCCAGGTGTATGGAAGAAGGATGGGAGAAGGGAGAGACTAGAGACAGGGATACCATTACGATGCTCCAGGAAGGAGGTGATGAGGAATCCACTCAGGCAGGCAGAAAGGATGGTTTGGAGGTAGAACAGGAATTAGTGGTGGTACCTTTATGAAATGGGCAATTGTGGGGGAGGAGCAGGTTTTAAGGGGAAGACAATGAGCTTTGTTTTCAGCATCTTGATTTTGAGGTGCCAATGGGACATCCAGATAGAGATGTCTTCCTGGCAGATGGTAAGGAAGGGACAGATCAGGGTTAATAATCACTGATATTACATGAAAGGCTTATAAAATGCTTTGGATTTCAGAGTTATCTATGTAGAGATGATACATGATCCTGAGAAAGCTGATGAAATCACATGGGTAGATAGTATATATAGAGAGAAAAGAACACCAAGGGTTAGCGGGTGGAAGATAGAGCCAGCAAAAGAGACCGACTAAACTGATTCACAAAGGGAATTCATTGAAATGGAATTAAAATGTCAGCTCTTTGTCATTGGGTCACGTTGTATTCTTAGTCATTTCCCGTTCAAATACTTGAAAACAGCTATCATGTCTTCTCTTTCCGCAATCTCTTCAAGCGATCTTCACATGGTGGGCTCCCAGAGACCTTCCCTAACCTGGTTGTCCTCCAGCTAGTAAAAGTCCTGTGTGATTCTGGGAAAGTCACTTAACCCCAATTGATTCATGAAAAACAAAAACATAACAAATTTTCTTCTTTCTTTATGTTTCCACTGCTCCCTTATTTGTATTCGGAGCCCCGCAATTGCACCCTAGGCTTCTACCATCCCCCTGAATCGCTCCAGCGCCCCGCAGGGGCAGTATCACCCGCTTTGGAGCTAGATCTATGATTTTATGCATGACCATGAGCAAGCCCCTTCCCCTCCATGGGTCTCAATTTCCTCCCCCTGTAAAAGGAGGAGGTTTTCCTAGATGACCTTGTGAAGCCCCTTCCAGTCTAACTCCAACTTGCCCCTACTGGGGGCAGAGCAGCACCTCAGGACCTCTCTTCTCCTCCCCCTCTGCTCCTCTCTGTCCTTGTCGGTGCCCCTCTGACCCTCCCCTACTCCTCTCTCTGCACTTTCCCATTCCCTCTCCTGTGTCCACTAGGGGGCAGAGCAGTACCTCTGGGCCTCTCTTCTCCCCTCTGTTCCTCTCCCTCCCTGTGGGTGCCCTTCTGTCCCTCCACTTCCCCTCTCTCTGCACTTTCCAATTCCATCTCCTGCATCCCCTTATCCCTAGGGGGCAGAGCAGCACCTCTGGCCCTCTCTGCTCCTCCCCCTCTGCTCCTCTCCCTCCCTGTGGGTGACCCTCTGGCCCTCCCCTCCCCCTCTCTCTGCCCCTTCCTGTGCCTTGGCCTGCATCCCTTTATCCCTAGGGGGTAGAGCAGGCTCTTTCCTTTCTGTCCTTGGGAGACCTCGAGGCAGGGTGTCTCCTGAGAGAGGTGGACCTCAGTTCTAATCCTTCCCCATCCTCTACGTGGGAGGGCTAAGGGTCTGGGGTCTGGAAGGGGGAATGGTACACTGGAGCCACTATGGTTGTGTTTCACACTGGGAATGAGTTCAATGTGCTGCCTGAGGCCTCAGTGAGACAACGTAAACAATGTGAGATCTCTCAGATGGACTGAGTGTAACAGTTTTGTAGACTGTTACAAACTCAAGGTTGGTTACCCTAGCCTGAATAGGCCGAAGTTTCAAGTTCCTGGAAAACACATGATCTGTACTGTTACATTAGTATTAAGTCATGGCTAATGCTAAATAAGGATAAAATAGCTAGGACTGCTAGTATGATAATGAGACTCCTTGTTTCTGGGGTAGATTTTCACGTTTTGGATCGTAAGGATGAAATATCTGTTCCAATGGGAATTTACAGTCAGTGGTGGGTGGGTGTCTCTGCGTTAGGACTATATAACCTTTGTCCTCGCCTTTGTGCCTCTCCTGGCACTCGGACTGCCGGACAGAGCAGTTGCCTGCTTCTCGCGAGAACGTAATAAATCTTTCACTTTCTACCTAGAAAATCTCTGGTGTTATTTTTGGCTAAGTGTAGCACACAGTATTTGGTGCGTTGGCCGGGAAAATGTGACCAGGTGGAAGGACAGAGTCCTGGGCCTCTTGGGAAGGCAAGCCCTGCCTTGATTTTAGGCAGCCCATGCTGCTTGGGATTTCTTCCCCTTCCACCAGGTGAAGTGACCCGAAGCAGAGAGACTAGGTGTATAGTGAAAGTAAAGGAGAGGACTCTGCGGCAAATCCCGACTGGTCGGTGTGGACAGAGCAGTCAGGTAACTTGTGTGCACGTGACCCAAGGTAAGCACCTAGGGGACCCTTGAGTCAAGCGTTTACCGACCCTGGAAGGGTGCCCTGGATAGAAAGGCTCTTAGGTGACTGAGAGGTGGAGGCGACTCACCTGTGGTTGGGCGTGTGGAACCAGGGGGTTCCATCAATATTGAAATGGGCAAGGCTCAGTCCAAGCATCCCTCCACAGAGATTGAAATTAAAAGAATACCGGTAAATAGTCCCTTGGGAAATAAATTAAGTAATTGGAATGAGTTGCCAAACTATAAAGGGAAAGATTTTTAAAAAAATGATTAGATACTGTTGTTTTGTTTCGGGTAATAAGGATATTGGGAGTGGCACGATTTGGCCCTATCATGGCTAGGTGGAAGACTGGGTGTGCCACAAATTAAATTTATTTGTGAATGAAAAG
The DNA here is from genome assembly GCF_003287225.1 of Phascolarctos cinereus. NCBI lineage: Eukaryota > Metazoa > Chordata > Mammalia > Diprotodontia > Phascolarctidae > Phascolarctos > Phascolarctos cinereus. Next base: position 42,476 of record NW_027556002.1, on the reverse strand, counting down.
GATCCTGTGGACCCGGAGGAAGTGATATAGGCTGGTTTATGGCTTCCAGGGAGCAGGATGTTTTTGAGTGAAAATAACTCTAAGAAAGAGGATAATAAGGAGGGGGAGGTAGTGTCTCAGAAGGGGTGGGATCCATTGTCGTCTTCTTCCACCCCCCCATGCAATACCCCCTCAGGGGCCGGCAGTTCCAGCTCCCCCCCCCAAAAAAAAATACTAATGTATTATTTAGGCTATATGATTGGTAGAGGATTTCTGACAAGTTTCTCGCTTTTGGATTCTCCCTGTCATTTTGTTCTATGTTTGTCTGTGTCTGTGTCAATGATGGTCTGTGATTAATGTCTCTGAGTTGTTGATCCTTTACTGCCAGGCAGCCAAGGGCTGCAACTGGATTCTGAAATGCTGCTTTCTCCCCTTCCCCCACTCCCTGATACCAGCCACATTCCTGGGAGCGGGTGGGTGGGGGAGAGAATGGGGGAAATATATACATATATATATATATATATATATATATATATATATATATATATATATATATATATATATATATATATATTATTATATTATTATTTAGATTATATGATTGGTAAAAAGCAAGTTGAAGAGGATCCTCAAAGTGTCAGGTCAGAATCACAAAGAAATAAGGTATGTGCAGTTTTAAAGGGACTTTAATCAAAGTCCATCAGAGGATTAATTAGGTAGAAGGAAGGCAAGAAGATTTAAGCATGTAGGAGAGAGGGGTATGTGTAGGAAGCTTAAGGAAGGTATAATTTATTTGCGCAGTGGGAATAAAGGTTTTGAAAGTAAAAAGGTTTGGAAATTCTTGAAGAGTTGTTGGAAAATATTCTCTTCCTACGGTGGATGGAAGAGAGAGAGATAAGGAGGAAAGGAGGGTGCTCAGATCAAAGGGAGGCAGGCTAAAATAAGTCTTTAACCATGCCCTGCCTTATATAAAAGACAAAAGGTTTTGTGTACCAGAACAGGAACAAAAGGTAATTTATGGGCAGCCAGAGGCTGTGCTGAATGAAATGTGATGTTCACAATTTATTACATTGTTTGGTATTAAGATACATTGGGAAAATGTAAGAATCTGCAAATGGTTAAACTTTGGTATTGTTATGTCAAGTGGCTTTTCATAATTTGAATGTTATTAAAGTAAATTGAAGGAAACTAAAAAAAATACAGTGGAAAAAATAGTAAAAATTGTGTGAGACAAGTGAATTGTTTAGAATGCATACTAAAGTTGTAAAAGCCGTTTGGCAAGAGAGAGAGGGAGGGAGAGCCCTATTCAATATCTCCCTTCAGAAATTGAAAAAGAAAGCTGTGTAGTAGTCAATTAATTATTAAGCTCCAGAGGTGTCTACCTGGAGGGAAAGCAAAAAGAAATAGTTAGAATACTGGCCCAGTACATTTGAAGCTGACCTAGGATGTTACCATCGGTGATTCCAAACTGTTTGTAAAACTTTTGCAAGAAAATGTGGACATGAATGGGGAACTGAAATATTGAAGAAATATATAAAGGGTCAAGGGTATTGAATTTAGAAAGGTATATTTGGATAATTTTAAGAGTACATAATGTTATTTGGCATTAAGAAATTTATTAACTATGTGGCCCCAAGAAAGTTTTATTCACTTTAGTTTGTATTTCTAAAATTTTCCTTTATTGTATAATTTCGTAAGCAACTGTATCATCTGTGTTGGCAGAAAAGTAATTTTTTTTATAATCAAAGTGTTGTTAGGTTCCTTCTTAAGGCTAACAACCGGATTTTGGGATGGGTAGTATGAGCCAAGCTCTTCAGGCAGGGATTAGTGGTCCTGGAGAAGTCAAGGCCTTGAAGAACCTTGATTGGGAGTGGCCCCAGGAGACTGCTGGACCTGGTAAAGGGGTCTAGAAAGAAAGAAAGAAAGATTTTTTATTGGGTCTGTTTTAACTTTTTAACATACTGCTTACAGATGTCTGAATTTTCTTATGTGATGTAATCCAGTAAGCAACTGTATTAGTTCTGTTGCTGGAAGGGCCATTTCTTTTATAATCTGCAATGTTAAAATAATTGTGAAATCAGACAAAAGAGAAAAAGGAATGAATTTGGCTGTTGGGGCATTCCATATGATCTTGTTTTGTAACATTTCCTTTTAAATATTGTAATTTTAAAAAGTATAAAATTTCCAAATTGTTTTTTATTTTAAAGGGAATTTTTAGTTGCAATTGTTTCTATCATTTATGAAATTTGTGAGATTGTTAACTAAGTTATTTCGGGTTACTGTTTTCATGTTAAAGCCTAAAAGGGTTAATTACTGTATATGGAAAGAAGGAGACAGTGTACAACCTTATCGGTTTGGTTCTGCCCATTCAAGGGCACCAGTATCAGCCCTCTCTGAGGGCCGTGGCAATTCTCATTATTTTGTAAACTTGCCAAGGTCCCTGGAAGCCATGAGAAAAGAACTTGTTAGGATTATGCAGTTCCTAGACAATGAACTTAGCTTTCTGAGAATTTGCAAGTGTATAGAAATTATTTCTAATGATTGGCTTTTACACCAGGACAAGTTTAAATTTGGGAAGGAAAGATGTTAAGCGAAATCGCTTATGTATGTGAGTCCTGGTAAATCTTGATTTCTTATTGCAAATCTATGAGAGCAAAATTAACTGTATCTGGCTTTAAGCTGTGATTAGTGAGACTTGCTGTTTGAGGTAAAAGGCTCTTGGGACTATAACTAATTTTGTTTTGAGTTTGAATTTGGATATAGTTGTCTGCGTTAAAATCAGTATCTGAGAGAGATGCCAGTGAATGTGATTCTGTACTGGTAACAGGTGGAGGTAAATGTGACTCATTTGGGAAAAAGCCGAGGGGACAATCTTAGCCTCAAACTGAGATGGGATCCTCCTGGCTCAGTTTCCCCATTGTGTTCCTTTGGAAAAGAATGTTTCCCACCTGACTATTCCTCAGTCTGGCTATAAGGAGAAAAAGATACTGCGTGACTGGAGAATTGAGACTCTATCTGAATTTAAACAAAGTTAAGGATATTTTATCTTGTTATATTCGATACGTCACATGTCCCTGCTCTTTTTCCTTCTGCAGTAAGTTTCTATGATTAGAGCAAGCGGTCAGTATAAGATATGAGCTCTTTTGTGTTATCTTACTGGGAAATCTAATGATATTTTTATCTAGAACTAGAACCTGTGCAGAAATGTGTGCAAACTGCTTAAGACTCACCTTAAGATGTTCCGTTTGTTTAAAACAATTCTAAGAGCAGTAGTATTTTTCGTGTAATCAGTCTCTTACTGTTACCAATGTGAGATTCTAACACCATTTGACCAAGGAACTTTGTAACATATAGGGATTCTGTGATAACTAGGAATTTAGTTTCTTGATAATACTCTACAATTTGTGTTATTTAGGGACTTTTGCACCAATTTAGTAAGATTTTATGAACAAGAGTGGAAATGCATGCAAGTTATTTAGGGCTCACTTTGGAGATGTTCCTTAGGCAAAGTGAGATTATAGTTCCACCTTAAACTGATTTTGAAACCTGCTGGTTCTAATAACTGACAGTTTCTGAGTCTGAGTCCAGGTATAAATATCAAGGAAGGTTGTCTGAGCCAATGATCCATGATGCCAGTAGCCCTGTGAGGGGCAAGTATGAACTGCAGGTATGATTTCATGGGAAGGTTGAGAGGGCAACTGTTCTGCATGTGCTGAGGTGGGACCCTCTTGACTTGATTCCTTAACTGAAACCTGGCCGGCTTTAAGTCTGGCTCAATGCAGTTTGCAGTTTGACATAACACTCTGCCTGGAGTTGACAGGAAGTTGGGGGAAATATTGTTCCCTCATTCTAATCTCTTAGTGGCAAGTTTCTATAATCAGAAGATTTTGTAAGTACAGTAACAAAGTTGCTAAAATAATTGATTATGGAACATCTTAGATTGCTATAGAACGGGGATTAGTGTTCCTGTATGAGTTAGGGTCCTTTAATGGCATGGAGACAATTAGGTTTATTTTGTAAATGCCATCAAAGAAACATGGCATGACTAGAAGTTTACGATTTTGTATATATACAGTGTTAAAATTGATTATTCAATATATTTATGCATCTACTAGAGCCTGTTATCAACCCCTTAGTGAAATCTCATCCTCCTGGTGAGGAAATTAATAATGGATTAATGTAAAGTATAAGACACTGGGTTCTGAGGTGAATTTTCTTAAACATGACAATTGACCCTGGTTCCATTTTGAGTTTGTGAAATGATCGGGGTTATAAGGATTAGAAATGGTAATTAAAATTGTGCTAAAGTACTCTGCAGGAGAATGACAGAAAGCTGGTTCCTACAAGAAGACAAGATGCTGAGATGCTGTGCTGGAGATGCTGGAACAAACACTAAGGACCAGAGGACTTCATTGACGATATCCCCTGCCTGACAGCTGTATAGGACAAGACTTTTTGAATTTTAAAGGGACTAATCGCTCAAACTCCCCCTCTAGGGTTTCCTGTTCATAAACTACAAGTAGGTGATTCAGTATATGTTCTACTTTGGAAAGATGAAAAATTAACCCCGAATTGGGATGGGCCCTTTAAGTTACTTTTAACTTTTGATACTGAAGTTGGCACCCAGGAGCCGGGTTGGACCCATCACACCAGAGTAAAAGAACCAGTGGCGCCTCCTTCATCTGAATGGACTGCTGAAAACGAGAGGACCTCAAACTATCTATGAAGGAGACTGCCTTTCTACGGGCCCTTATCATGATCCTTAAACTTCTTTCATTGCTTATAGTGACTGTTACTGCTGCACCTATCCCAGTACTGTTTCCACAGACAATCAATTATACAACTTATGCAAAAAGTAGGGGAAATAGTTAACCTTAAGAACTGTCAGATTTGGGGGGCCTCAACAGCTTGAGCAACGGCCACGGGTACCCGTGCCCTCAGTCCGGCCTGGATCTTAAGTAACAGATCAGAGGTTAATAATCAAACAGGTTTTGGGCTGAGACTGAAGAACATTCCTGGCCCCTAGTTGAATCAATTAAAGGAAGTATTGTATTAATCAAAAGGGTAGGGGAAAGCAATTGGGGATGAGTACATGTGAGTATACTTATTCCTGCCAGATTGTTTACTTTGAAGTTGACTGTTCCCTATGTCAAGGTAGATGGAATGCCACTCATATTAAATACACTAATGGGCATGGATATCATGTAAGAGTGCAAGGTGCCTTACTGGTACTAATTATCGCACAACCTGTAGATATGTACTGGCAGGAGGGAATCCTCTTTTAAGCTGTAATCTTTCCCAGGTAATTGGTGACTTAGACCGACTAAATCTATTTGAAGATGAAAATAGTATGAATGGGAAACTGAGGCTTCCTTATTATGATTGGGCATGGAGAAATCAAACATGGTGTGGATATTTTAGGAAATTTTGGAGCGAAGAGGATCGTACTAATTCAGATCCAGGGGTGGAAAATTGTAATTGGAAAAAAAATGCATTGGAAATGCATCTATAAAGATGGGGACCATATACGGTTCCGAGGGGGACCATTGGGAGTCAGGGATATTCCATACTATCCATCAAGAGGAAATGTGAGTCGAATTTTCAGTAAAAAACAACCAGCTTTAAAAGGCCATTATTGGATATGTGGTTTAACTGCTTATACACACCTTCCAACAGATTGGACTGGAAATTGTTTTATTGGATAGGGAGACCTACATTCTTTTTCTTACCAGGACAAGAAGGGAAGCGGTTAGGGATACAAGTATATGATGACCTTGAAAGAGATCGGAGGTCAATGGATTCATCAATAGCATCTACAGGAAATGCTAACGGTTGGGGGGATGGTTGGCTCCTGGAAGGAATAATAAAAGAATATGGACTAGCAACCTGGGCACAAGATGGAAGTTGGGGATACAGGACCCTGATTTATTTATTAAATAGATTAATTAGGCTACAGGCTGTTGTAGAAATTATGACTAATCAATCTACCAAAACTACTGATTTACTTGCAACTTATGCCGAGCAGAGCCGGGAGGCTATTCTGCAACATAGACTAGTATTGGAGTATTTGTTAGCTGAAGAAGGAGGTGTATGTGGGAAACGGAATTTGTCAACATGTTGTATAAAACTAGATGACGTAGGACAGGCAGTCAAAAATATTAACAAAAATTAGAAAATTGGCCCATGTCCCGGTTCAAACGTGGTCAACTCCTTTAACACCACTTGGTGGTCCTGGTTTGGGATAGTTGGTGGAAACACTCCTGTGGTTTGTGTTAATAGCTTTTAGTGGGGTTTTTTACTTCCTATATGCATACCTTGTATAATTCAATTAGTTACTAAGTTAGTAAAAGATAGCATTGCTAAAATGATTACTACTGCCTCTGATAATACTAGAATGTTGTTTTTGCAGGGACGGGTTTGGGTACCTATTGCAGCATCAGAACAGGATGATCCTGATAGGAATGAAGGAGAGTTACATAAAGTGTGTGAGACGGTGTTCCAAAATTTTGAAGAGATCTCAGTAAGACAAAAGTGGAGGAACTGAGTGAGACAATGCAAACAGTGTGAGATCTCTCAGATGGACTGAGTGTAACAGTTTGTAGACTGTTACAAACTCAAGGTTGGTTACCCAGCCTGAATAGGCCCAAGTTTCAGTTTCCTAGAAAACACATGATCTGTACTGTTATGTTAGTATTAGGTCATGGCTAATGCTAAATGAGGATAAAATAGCTAGGATTGCTAGTATTATAATGAGATTCCTTGTTTCTGAGGTAGATTTTCGCATTTTAGATTGTAAGGCTGAAATTGCTGTCCAATGGGAATTTACAGCAAGTGGTGGGTGGGTGTCTTTGAGTTAGGACTACATCACCTTTCTTGTGACCTTTGTGCCTCCCCTCGGTTCGCTCTGACTGCCGGACGAAGCACACGCCCGCTTCTCGCGAGAACAAAATGAACCTTTCACTTTATACCTAGAAACTCTCTGAGTGTTATTTTTGGGTAACCGTAGCACACAGTCTGGAAGGGGGAATGGTACAAGGAAGCCACTATGGTTGTGTTTCACCCTGGGAATGAGTTCGAGGTGCTGCCTCAGACCCCTTAGGCTTGGTGAGGTCTTGATCACCTGGACACACAAGCCATTGGGCAACCAGCATTGGGGAGAGGTTTCTACAGGGCGTTCAATAGGGGTCAGGTGATATGCTATGATATAATCTGATAATTAATTTAATTGTCGCAATAAATTATGTCTACTTGATGAAGGGGCTAACGGTTCTGAGCTTAGGTGATTCATGGAGACACAGTTAGGTGAGTTATATAACTGGAAAGAGGTACAGGTGGGGCTCAGTATTCCCACACTAGAAGGTGAGGGACAGGGACTTGCTTCCATCAGTATTTGTATCTCCGGGTGCCTAGCACAGTGCCAGGCACATGCTGGATGCTTAATGCAGCAGGCGCACCCAGTGTGTTTCCCAGGATAAGGGGAACTGGGAAGCAGGCTGAGAAGACTCCCTAAAACCCTTCTGGGTCCTTCCCTGGATTCAAAGGACCTGGGTTCAAATTTGGCTTCTGATATTTACATTAGGGTGAGCAAGGGTCAGCCTTTCCCCTCCCTGGGCTCAGTTCCCCCCCCCAGTTTTTGTTTGTCCTTCATTCTGGAAGAGGACCATGACATCAGGGAGGTGATGCCATGACTTGCAAGTGAATTGGATTTAAGGGAGGGAGGGCCAGGCAAGGTCACCAGCCTCGCTTTCTCCTCTGGAGCCATCTGGGTCCACTGGCAAGATATATAATCAGGACAACTGGAGATGGCCCCCACAGTGCCTGGTACACAGTAGGCACTACATAAATGTCTGTGATTATTCCTCTCATACAGTGAGCTCCTTCAGAAGACTCCTCCCCCACCTATCACAAAGTGTCCTTCCTTCACCCTTGTTGGCCCTTTCCTCCTCCCACACCCTGCATTCTGGGGAGGTCCACCAGCTCCACTACTGCTGTAAAGGGAGTCTTTCCCCATTAGAGTGTAAGCCCTTTAAGGGTAGGGCTGTTTTTGCTTGTATTTGAATCCCCTGCCCAGTGCCTGGCACACAGGAGCTTCGAGGTTTGTTGACTGACTGCCTGATTACAAAGCACTTGGCTGGCACCAGTTGGAGTTTGGTAAACATTGTTGATCAAGTCATCGATTGGCTTCTCCCTCCTCTGCTTCCCCCATGCCCCTCACCCTTCGGGTGTCCGGCTCTTTTCTGGCAGGCACTACTGGGGCAAACACCAAAGAGGGTTACAGTGCTTAAGGCTGGACTGGAATTCTGCTTCTTCTGCCCTGCCCCTCCCCACCCAGGCCAGCAAAGCAGAGACTTCCTGTTGTGTTAACTGCCCCCCCCAGCCCCCCAAGAGCCTGGGAGTCCAGCAAGCTTCTGGTTGGGGTTGTGACTGGGGAAGTGCCAGACATCTCTGGACCTCAGTTTCCACTTGGATAAAATGGGTCTACACCTCACAGGGCACCTCTGGGGTCGCTGGGGCTCAGTTTCACCTTTTGTAACAAGGGACCACAGTAGATAAGCCGCCCACAACCTCGGGCCTCAGTTTCTCCACTTGTAAAGAGAGTTAATGGGAGGCCATCAAAATCAAAGCTGGAGAATGCCAATATTCATCCTGCTACCTTGGGCATGCTGAGCAAGCATTGGTGCTACTCTGTAGAAGAAAGCAGCTTTCCTAGATGACCTTGTGAGGCCCCTTCCAGCTCTAACTCTGTCTTGGCCCTGCTGGGGGCACAGCAGCACCTCTGGGCCTCTCTGCTCCTCCCCCTGTGCTCCTCTCCCTCCCTGTGGGTGCCCCTCTTGCCCTCCCCTCCCCATCTCTCTGCACTTTTCCTTTCCCTCTTTTGCATCCACTTATCCCCAGGGGGCAGAGCAGCACCTCAGGCCCTCTCTGCTACTCCCCCTCTGCTCCTCTCCCTCCCTGTGAGTGCCCCTCTGGCCCTCCCCTCTCCCTCTCTCTGCCCCTTCCCATGCCCTCTCCTGCATCCCCTAGGGGGCAGAGCATCACCTCAGGCCCCCTCTGCTCCACCCCATGTGCTCCTCTCCCTCCCTGTGGGTGCCCCTCTTGCCCTCCCCTCCCCTCTGTGCACTTACCTTCCCTCTCCTGCATCCACTTATCCCTAGGGGGCAGAGCAGCCTCCTTCCTTTCTGTCCTTGGGAGACCTAGAGGCAGGGTGTCACTGAGGGTCTCCTGACAGAGGTAGGCCTCATTTCTGCTCCTTCTCCATCCTCTAGGTGGGAGATCAAGGGCATGGGGTCTGGGGGGCAGGACCCCAGAAGGAGCTTCTGGAGGCACTGAAGCCACTATGTTTGTGTTTCATCCGGGGTTTGAGTGCGAGGTGCTGCCTTGGGCCTCTTAGGCCTGACAAGGCCTTTACCAAGTGGCTGTGGGCCTTTGGCCAATCAGAAATGGAGGGTTGTCTGCAGGGCATTCAATAGGGGACGATTTAATATAATATGATATTATATTATGTGATTATTATTTTATTTCATTGTTATATAAATGATATTTCATGGAGGGCTGAAGGTTCTGCATTTGGGTGAATCATGGAAAAACAGATGGAAATATTATTTACTGATGAATAAGGAAGTAGGTAAAGAGACCCCCTGATTACCCTAGGGCTTGGCTTGAGAGAGGTGGCCCAGCATTGAGGTAGGTGACCCCATGTGTATTGCTGGCCAGGAGGGGAGGCCCTACCTGCCGCCTAAGGGCTCACTCCTCCCCTCACCCACGTATTCCCATTGACTTTCTGCCAAGAGTCCCATAAAGTGGCGTTTACCTGCTGGGCCCTTAGACTGTACAAAGGGTCTTTGGTTTTTTTTGGGGCAACTGGGGTTAAGTGACTTACCCAGGGTCACACAGCTAGTAAGTGTCAAGTGTTTGATGTGAGTCGCAATTTGAACTCAGGTGCTTCTCAGTTCAAGGCCGGTGCTCTATCCACTGCACCACCTAGCTGCCCCTGTACAAAGAGTCCTGAAGAGGGTCCATCCGTCCAGGACTAGGGCAGGAAGAGACAGGCTGATCGTTCTCCCCAGACCTAAACCCCCTCCTCTCAATCTGCCCAGTCAAAAGCAGACAGAACATTGAACTGAGAATCAGAAAATCTGCGTTCTGGCACCAGTCCTGCAATGAATGAACATTATGAGATCAAGGATAGCATTTAGCCTCTCAGAGCCTCAGTTTCCCCTTCTAGAAAATGAATTGGTAGGACTCTGTGATCTCTAACTGACTGAAGTGGAACCTTAGAGCCCAAAGGATTCATGCCTCAGCACTTGGGATTAATGGAAATCTGGGAGCTGAACATTTGGACTCAGTCATGCCTTCTGAGGACATAGGTTTTCTCTTCCCTCAGGGAGGGCAGGTGGTATCCCCCAGCATCATGTAAGCTCCCTGAACACCAGGACGGTTTTGTTCTTCTCTTTGACTCCCCAGGACCTACCTCGCTCACTGCCTGGCACAGAGTAGGAACCGTCTACCTGCAGATTTTGCACCTCAGCAAGGAGAGTGTGCACTCCTGGCCGTGGGCCCCTCTGTGGTCTCTCAGGCTGGGAACCACCCTAGGGCAGGGGAGGTCCCTCTTGTGGCTCTCTTGGCTTGGCAGAAATGTCACTCATTTACACCCATGTCGGTTTTTGTTCCAGGTTTGTCCAAGACAAAGAGTTATCTGGCAGAAGACTCCAAAGGCAAGTTACCCCTACCAGTGAAAGCCCAGATGCGGTGGGTGGCAAGACCCCTGGGGGCCAGGGCCCTTGGTGTCTGTAGCCACACATCACACTGTCCTGCCCAGGCCTTCCTCCTCTCCCTTACTCCCCTAAAGAGCTCTCTGTTTTGTAGGGAGGCCCTGGGGACAGCCCCAGTCTGAGCCCAGCTCCTGTCCTTGCCCCAGAGGCAGGGGCTTCTATCTCTGAGCCTCTCTGCCCAGCCCTGCCCCTTCTCACTGCCTCTGAAGTGGCTCAGTCAGCAGCTGAGGATTCTCAGTGAAGGGCCCAGATGAAAGGGGTGGGGCCTTTTTCCAGAGAGGGAGGCTCTCTGTGACCACCGGGCCCTGGCAGGCCTTCTTTGCCATTTTTGGACCTCATACCTGAGGGCCAGTCTGGCGAGGCCCAAGACGCCCCTCTCAGAATCATGTTGGTTTTCACTCAAAGAGGAAGGAAATGCTAACTTGCACTTAGGAGTTAGATCCCAAAGTGTCAAGTTAGGGAGCCTTGCTTCCAGCCTCCCCTTTGGAAAGGTTTCAGGTCTTTCTGTTCCTGTGGACTGAACCATCACAGAACCCAGGGGAAGGAGGAAGGGAAGGGAAGAAGCCTTTCTTCCCACCTACAATGGGCCAGGCACTATGCTGAAATAATTTACAAGTCGCTCGTTTGAGCTTCACCACAGCCCTAGAAAGGCAGGTTCTGTTCTTAGCCCCATTTTACTGTTGAGCAAATTCAGGCGGACAGGTGATACGGCTTACCCTCTGTCCCACGTCTAGCAAGTGCCTGAGGCCAGCTCTGATCTCAGAGCTGTATTAAATGCTGGTGTTTTGGAAGGAAGAGATGATGTATTTAACCAAGCAGTGAGAAAATGGCCCTGCCTGTCCCTCTGCACATTTTCTTTCCCCAGTTGGACATTTAAATGAAATTTGCTCTTTTTTTGTCAGGTGATAACCCCCTCTCCTTCATTCCCCTAATGGAAACACCCGCTTGCACAAACCTACTTGATTTAACACACCATCTACACCTGCTGTCTGACCACGTGCGCTCAAGTCAATTTCGATGAAGAAATACACCAATTCCCCCATTTGTTATCACCCCAATCCATCATCCCATTTTTGAGTGCAAGCCCTCCATTATACTAAATCAATCTAGCCTCAAAGCCCCAATCCACATGTTGGCAAGTCAGGCCTTGGGCAAGCTACCACCTTTCAGGAGGCCCCAGGCCAGGGGCCTCAACCTCCAATGGAAAAGGTTCCCTGAGGGCCAAATTGACTTAGAAAGGCAGAAATGAGGATTATCTACTTTGAAGTCTGTTGTTTATTTTGCTCAGCATTTCCCAATTCCATTTGAATCTGCTTTGGGCTTCCCCCACCTCGGGGGAGTGTTCCACCTGTGCTCTAAGCAAATCTCTAAGACTCTAAATGCAGAGAAAGTGCTGGCCTCCAGAGGGAGGAGTAAGGGAGAGTTTTCTCCCCTGGACAAGGAGATCACAGCTCCAGTCCTTAACCCAGCTTTCCTGGAGAGCTTCCTTTGCTTTATCTGAAAACTGCCTCTTCATCTCCTTTTGCCTCTCTTCTAGATCAGGTCTTTCCTGCCCTCCCCCACCTCATGGCAATGGAGGCTGAGTAGCTACATCCACGAAAGGCTCCACCCCAGCCCCATGGCTCTGCTTTCACTAGGAGGACAGATGGGGGGTGGGAAGAGGTCTCCCAGGGTAGGCTTTCTCCCCACCTCTTCCTGCCTTGCTCCACAGAAATTATGGTTATCCCCACCCAACTCTGATGGCTAAGGTTTCCTTACAGTGAAGGGGGTGGAAGAAATGTTGTTTGAAAAGGTCAAGGATGGAGGGGAGTTGGTAGGCTGTAGAGCAGGGCTTCCAGAAGAGCAGCAGCAATGGGCCACATGATGGCCTAGAAGGGTTGCAGTAACTCAGAAGTAGGGGAAGAGGAGGAGGAGGAAGAAGCAGTAGGCTGGCCTTTCCACCCAGTGCTGGGAGAATGGCTGGCCGAAACCAGGGAACCAGGGCAACGGGGGATAGCCAGACCCACACAAAGAGGAAAGGACAGGGGACCCCATTCAGGCCTTAGTGTCAGCTGCTTTGATGGTCCTGGTACAGAGGTGAAGCCAGGTCGGGGAATGAGAATTGGGGAGCAGCGAAAGAACAAACAAATGAGACAAAGGAGATGTGGCCTGACTCTTCCTTTCAGGTGACCTCCTCAGTCTGGTTTCTCCCATCCTCCCTCTTCCTCCTTTGGAGAGGTGATCAAGGAACTCCCCGTTTGCAGAGACCCAGCCCAGGCTCCATGTCTGGATAGTGCCCTCAACCTCTGCACTTCCTTGCTCCCTGAATCCAATGTCCCTCCGCACCAGTATGCATACACTCGCCTCTAGTGACCCTATGTGCCTGCTGTCCTCCCCAAGGTTCCGCAGCCACTTCCAAGATCGCTCGAGGCAGCAAGAGAAGCTGCCTTCCAGTGACCGAAAATGAGTACCTGTTCTCAAGTGCATAAGAAAAAGGGGCATGTGGCTGTGAGGAAATCAGCTCGCCTTATAAGGAAGCAGAAGAAGCAGGCCAAGAAGCAGGTGGTTAAAGAGGAGCATCAGATCGCAGCTGAGGCCGAGAAGAAAGCAAAAGTCCAGAAGAAGAAGTCGACCGCGGGGGAGGTAAAAGCCAAGCGTCCTGTGGTGGGCCCCCGTGGCAATACTGGCCGCCGTGGCCAAGCTAGTCCCCGTGGTCGAGCTGGTTTCCTTCGGCAAGCTGGCCCCCGGGGCCTCGCTGGCCAAGCCTTGCCCTCTGACCAAGCTGGTCCCCACTCAGCTCAACCACCTGTGAAGCTCCCACGAGGCAAGAAAGGTATGCAGAAGTACGACCAGAGAGGCAGGCTGAATCTGAATGGAGAAGACCTCTGTGACTGCCTGGAACAAGATTGCCTGGGCTGCTTCTACCCATGCCCAAAGTGCCAGTCCACCAAGTGTGGGCCCACCTGCCGCCGCAACCGGAAGTGGATTTACGAGGCCATTGCCAACGAGGGCGGAGATGTGGTTAACACCTTCCCATTTCCCCATGCTAAGTAAGGGCCTGAGCTCCACGTGGCTGTGTGTCTCTCTGTGTCTGTGTGTCTCTGTGTGCCTCTGTTCCTGGCTGAGCATCCCTGCCTGGAGAGGAAGCTGGCCTGACAATCCTGACTTCTGTTGCTCCCCAGCAGTATTGACATGAGCACCCCGGGAGCTTGCCCTCCCTCTTCTCCCAAATGCCTGCACTCTGATCCTAGGGGTAGGTAAAAATGCAGGTGAAAACCAAGAGGGCTTCAACCCATAGGGGACCGCAAGCGGCCATCTTGCCTGAGATTTCCTGCCGACGTCTCTCCTAAAGCTAAGTCTTTTGGAACTTGGGAATTTCCTTCCACTGAAGGTGGAATGTGGTTCCCGCCCTGACCCCCTTCCAGCAGCAGCCATCCCTAGAGCCAGGCCAGAATTCTCCAGGTTCCTAAAACTCTTTCCTGTTTCAGTTAGTGCTAAATATACAAACAGAAAAAGAACAAAGACAAAAGTGATCTTTCTCCCATTTGTCATGTGTTTGTTCTCACGTCTAGATGGTCATGTAGGCGTCTGTCCTATGTTGTGTCTGTGATGTTTTCTACATGGTTCCGTGGTTCTAGAGTTGGACTTTCTGACAACTACCACTTGCCTAATGACTTTTTTGCTCTCATCTTGTTGCAGGTATTAAAGGAATCTGGATTCTCCTGGGACTCTTCTCAAAGTCTCCCTTCTGCAGGTTATGCTTGTTTTGAGATTCCACAACAGCAGAATATGTATTGTTAAAGTGAAAGCAGATAAAAAAGAATAAAAAGAAGTTTGTGAAGTTAATTTATCGTTGCCTTCATTTCAGAACAACAGGGAGTGAGGAGGCTGCACCCTGTCTGTGCCAGGCACTGTGCTAATCACTGGGGACCCACGGACAAAGCTCAAGCAGTCCCTGGCCTCAAGGAGTTTTATTTCAGCCCATGTAGGCACCTGGCAGATGGAGAAGGGCGCTCCAACAGTGGTCCTCTGGAGAGGCCTCTCCTGTGGCCCAGCATGCCCAGCTACACCTCTCTGGTTATTCCCCTGAAACAATGTTAGAGACTGCTAGGATCTCAATTCCTCCCCCAGGCTGACACAGACACAGACACACAGACAGACAGACACACACACACACACACACACAGAGAAAGGGGGGTGAGGGAGAAGAAGGGGAACAGCAAAGATCCATGGGGATGCACAAGAGGGAGAGAGAGGTAAGGGGGCTTAGTGAGCTGGCCAGAGTCCATAAAGGGGCAAAACAGGGTGGGCAAGGGCCTCAAGCCCTGTCTTGGGCAGATGGGGACAGTGACCCTGGAGAAAGGTCAAGCAGTGGGACCTGCTCACCCGCTTCCAGGTGAGGATGGGCAGCTCTCATTGGAGGGCAGGCTTGTGGGAGAAGAATGATCCTTTTTTCCTTTGACCTCAGGGAGTCAAGCAGGTGGGATGGCTGGAAATTGCAGGGGGGAATTTGGCCTCCATGGAAGTGGAAGGGGTGGTCCCTGGAACTGGCTAGTTCCTGCACAATGGAAGTTTTCAAGCCCGGTGGGATGCATGATGCATGCTTCTATCCAATTTACCTTTAAGGCAGAGAAAGTACTTGCTTACACCCTTTCCTCAATGACTAAACGCTTAAACCTCTCCACACGTGCAATCCAACTTTATTAGTCAAATAGAGGAAAGTATACGAACAACAGCCAAGTCTCAGAAGGAACCATTAGCCTGCTTCCTAGAAGTTGCAGCAAGTATCTTTTCCACTGGTGGTCGTGGCAAGGTATCCTACCAAGCTGCAGAAAGGCTTCAGGGACCAGCCCAGCTATGAGCTGTGTGGTTACTGTGGAAGGAACAGTCAAGGTGCCTGCTGAGAGGACAACGCAGCAGCTCCCAGTGGGTAATGGGAGGGTGGGAGAGGAGAAATGGGAAGGGGACCAGGGGAGCTTGTGTGTGTCTGTGCGTGTGCCCACGCACATGTGTGTGCACCTGTGTCGGCCACAACTACTCTCAAAGGCTAGAAAGGGGGGACTTAGAAGACATGTTTTTTCAGGAACATCGTTTTTCCCCAAGCCAGTCCAGACTGATGTGTTATTGCTAGGTTTTCTAAAATGATTATTCTTTCCTTCTCTGTCTTTGACTCTGTCTCTTTCGGTCTCAATATCTGTCTCTCTTCCTTTCTGTCTCTCTGTCTCTGCCTCTCTTTCACTCTGTCTCTGTCTTGATGTCTGTCTGTCTGTCTGTCTGTCTCTCTTTACTACCACTCACCAAGTCCATCATGCAGAGAGTGTGCGATCGTGAACCTGTCACAGACCTGATTATATATACATGTAGTTATACATACATACGCGCACATGTCTTAGCACCCACCACACTCGACCCATAGGTTGTCAGGAGGACCCTTAAGGGCAGCGACTGTGCCTCATTTCACTTCCTCACCTTACCCTGCAGGAGACCAGTGACCTGCACATCCCAGCCTGATAGCTGACCACATGACCGTTGAATTGACCTCACTGAGCCAAGGGGTTCCAAGAAAAGAGAGGAGTCTAGTTTGGCTGAAGCCTGGGCTAGCTTGGTGGGAAGGGCCTGAGATAAGGCAGGAAAGAGAAGGGAGTGCCAGATTGTGGAGGCCTTGAATGTCAGGAAAGAAGGTAACCCTTCTTTGATTCAATTGGCAATAGGGAACCATGGAAGGTTTTTGAGCAGAGCAAAACCACAACCAGATGTATGAACAAGGAAGAAGAGTCTGGCATTGGCATGCAAGATGCGTTGGATGGGGGAGAGTGTGGACTATTGCAGTAGTCCATGAGGAGCACAAAGAGAAGATGCACAGTCACAGTAGGAACAGAGAGGAGGAGACACATGCAAGATGCCTAGTCCAGGGAGGAGGGAACAGTCAGAGTTGGTAAGTGAAGGGGATGTGAGAAGTGAGAGAGGAGGGAGCTTGTTAAGGCTTTGAACAGGGGACATTGGAAGGAATAGTGAAGTGAGAGGATGCAGCTGCTCTGTGGGATAGATGCTGGGCTCATGCTTATGTGATGATGCCCTGAAAACCGTTGGCCTTATGGGGCTGGAGCTGTGAAGAGAACTCATCTGTGGGGAGGTGCTAGGTGAAGCTGCTAAAGGAGTGGAGAAGATCCCCAAGGGATTCTCAAGGGAGGCTAGAGGCAACATCTTAAGATGTCTGGAAGAGGATGATTAGCCCTACAAAGTAACCGAGAAGCATCCACTGGGGAGTGGTCGGTTGAGAACCAGGAGAAGGTGGTGTCTATAAGGCCAAGGGAGGAAGAGATGGTCAGGGGTGTCCGATGCTGCATAGGGGCCGCTGAGAATGGGGACTGAGAAAAAAGTCAGTTTATGGGGATTCGGAAAACTATGGAGATCTGCCTATAACCTGATGCAGAGGGAAGTGAGGAGAACTAGGGGAGCAGTGTGATAGCTTAACACAATACTGATCGTCGGAGAGGTCTGAAAGACTTCAGAGCTGTGACTAAGGCAAGGATCGATTCTGAACCAGTTATGGTTTCCTGGACGTGGCTTCCGGATGTCGCCAAAGTGTTTACGTGTTGTTTCTGACGGTAGATATTTTGTGGGATTGTGGGACAGGAGGGGAGGTATGTTGACGTGTAATCATAGACAGGTAGAAAATTATATGTTATTCATTGAAATAAATGAATTTCACTGTAAATTATTAGGAACCAAGTTTAGGAGGTGGTATTCATTATCAGGTTTTCAAGAAAACACTTATTTTATCTACAAAGAAGAGACCATATGGATCAGTTTTCCTGATTTTTAACACTCTCTTCTGCTTTTTCCTTTTTTTCCTGTAAAATATTATTTGTTTGGGAATACTTATCTGGGAGGCGAGAGGGGAAGAGGCATTGGGAGCAAAATTGATGCTGTAAAAGCAAAAAGAACTAATTGAATTCATTATTGTTTTAAAGATCGGGCCATTAGCTGGGCTGATTAGCAGGTCATCAGTGACTTCAAAAAAAGCAGTTTCTGTAGAACTTTGGGAGACGAACCTAGAGGAGAGAGGGGAGTTAGCAAATGGAAACATTGATGGAAGCCAACCTTTCGGGAAAGTTTAAAAATGAAAGGGAAGACGGATGTGGAATGGTAGAATGGTCAAGGAAGGAGTGACTAGGCCATCTGCAGTAGATACAGTTTTAGATAATCTTTGCTTAAAGAAATGTCCAGCTAATGTTTGTCTACAAGGTGTCTACTTCAGAAATACATTTGGCTGAATTCAGGTTAAAATCTCATTCAAAGCACTTTGGATTTGAAGTGTCCTGGCGTGCCCAGACAGAGGAACCACTGAAGCAAATGTGTTGCTCATAGCATCAGGGTGACATGAAGGAAGCAGCTTGTGAATTGGATTACCTTTTTGCTGTGGACATCGACTAAACTGGGTGTCCGTCCCATGTTCCTGGACTCTCAGCATCTTGGGGCTAATTATATAGCAATAAAGTCTTTACTCATGACTTCCACTTATAGAAATCCTGGTCCAATTTGGCAACATTACTGTGGATACATCCAGGGGTGTACTGGAGCGCATTTTAAATTTTCATTTGAAGATTGCTACCTAGGAAATTGGCAAACACTACAAACCAGGGTACTATTTCTTGCTTTTTTCACAGTGGAGACTAAAGAGAGTAAAAGAAAATATGTTGGTAATACAGGTTAAACCTAAAACTTGGTTCTGCGCACATCTCCCCCACACACATGGAGAGCTGGTTGTTAAATATTTACCTCCAGAACCCTGGATACATCTACTCACTGGAGGACAGCAGAAGATACAGAAGTTAGAAAGTGGAGTATATGGGAGCTAGCAGTTTATAGGATCATATTTGTTATTGCATCCTTTCAGTCATGTCCAACTCTCCGTGAGCCCACCTGGGGTGTACTTGGCAGAGATACTGGAATGGTTTGCCATTTTCTTCTCCAGCTCATTTTACAGATGAAGAAACTAAGGTAAACATGGTTAAGGGACTTGCCCAGGGTCACACTGCTAGTAGGTGCCTGCGGCTGGATTTGAACCAAGGAAGATGTCTCTTCCTAACTCCAGACTCAACACTGTTATCTACCACAACCCTACCTGGCTTCCCACGGGGCCACATAAGTCCCTGAAAAATGCTAGAGACTCACCAGAGAGGGAAGGAGAAGAGTTTTGACTGGTTACAGGCTGAGAGGTGAGTCTTCTATGTTTTTTGTGGGGTTAAATAAAATCCATCCTATGTGCAATGTATTCTTAGCCTCAGTAGTTGCAAGGGACCACAGGGTTCTTTATGTGTCCTTCAGTGACCCAGGCATGACTCAAACACTGATGTTCCCACAGAGAAGCCAAACAAAGTGTGATTAGTGAGAAGCCCTCCAGAGGGAATGCTGTCCCTGTGAAGCCAGACTTTCAGCTGAGGGCCACATGTTGACATGTCTGTGTTCCAAAATGTACTTCTTTCTTACAGGGTGAAAAAGGAACTCCCCTTTTAGCTTTGAAAGCCCTTCACAAAGTGGCCCCAACCTGCCTCTGCAGTTCCATTGGACATCCCTTACCTTCTTGCACCCTTTGTTCCGCCAAACAGGCCCCCTCACTCACAAGACCCCATGTCCCACCTCCATGCCTTTGCACTTGCTGTCCCCCCCGCCTGAAGTGTCCTCCCCATGAAGCCTTTCCTGATTCCCACCCCCCACTTGCGTGTGCCTTCTTTCCGCGACTACTATATATGTATGTATGTGTATATATGTATTTATACTCTTTGTAGTTATACTGTAGATATTGTTATTATTATTGTAAGTATTTTGTCATCCCTTTTGGAGTGTTATCATTTTGTCAGTAGGGATGCTGACCTCTGCAATAGCAGAGCTTAGCACAGTACCTGGAACCCAGTAGGTGCTTCATGAGGACTTGCTGATTGATTACAGAAAAGAAGACAGTCTTACTTGATTACGAAAGGGAAGACATGACTATAAAGTTTCGTCCTTTCGAAGGGAGTAAAATTGTGTTCAGAAGTCATGGCATTTACAGCCAGAAGGGCTCCTTCCATAGGCAAAGGCTGTCATTTGAAAGGTGAGGAAACTGAAGCTCATTAAAAAATTAAAAAGGTCTACAGCAGTTTTTCATATGACTACAGATGGTTTTAATTTCTTCATCTGAGAAGTGTCTGTTCATATCCTTTGAGTATTTATCAATTGGGGAATGGCTTGTGTTCTTATAAATTTGTCTTAATTCTCTATATATTTTAGAAATGAGGCCTTTATCAGAGAGACTGGTTGTAAAAATTCTTTCCCAATTTTCTACCTTCCTTCTAATCTTAATTGCATTGGCTTTGTTTGTGCAAAAACTTTTCAATTTAATGTAATCAAAATGATCCATTTTGCTTTTAACAATGTTCTCTATCTCCTGTTTGGTCATGAATTCTTCTGCTCTCCATAGATGTGATAGGTAAACTATTCCATGTTCTCCCAGTTTATTTAAGGTATCAGCCTTTATATCTAAGTCATGAACCCATTTTGACTTCATTTTCGTATATGGTGTGAGATTTAGGTCTATGCCTAGTTTCTGCCATACTGTTTGTTTTCCAGTTTTCCCAGCAGTGTTTTTCAAAGAATGGGTTCTTATCCCAGAAACTGGGGTGTTTGTGTTTATCAAATAATAGATTAGAGAAAGGCAAATCAAAACAATTCTGAGGTACCACATCACACTTATCAGCTTGGCCAACATGACAAAACAGGAAAATGATAAATGTTGGAGAGGATGTGGGAAAATTGGAACGCTAATACGTTGTTGGTGGAGTTGCAAAATGATCCAACCATTTTGGAGAACAATTTGAACTATGCCCAAAGGGCTACAAAAGTGTGCATACCCTTTGGTCCAGCAATAGCACTTCTAGGGCTATATCTCAAAGAGATCAAACAAATGGGAAAAGGACCCACATGTACAAAAATATACACAGCAGCTCTTTTTGTGGTGGCAAAGAATTGGAGATTGAGAGCATGCCCATCAATTGGGGAATGGCTGAGCAAGTTGTGGTATATGAATGTAATGGAATACTATTGTGCTATAAGAAATGATGAACAGGCTGATTTCAGAAGAACCTGGAAAGACTTATATGGTCTGATGCTGAGTGAAGTAAGCAGAACCAAGAGGACTTTGTACACAATAACAGTCAAGTTATACAATGACTAAGTTGTTAAACTGAACACTTCTCAGCATTATGAGGATAAGATATCTCCAGAGGCCTCGGGATGGAAAATGTAGTCCATATCCAGAGAAAGAACTATGCAAGGCGAATCACTCTCACTTATTTTTACCTTCTGTTGAGTTTTGTTTCATCCTTCTGATGGTTCCTCCTATTGGATTTAATTTTTACTTACAACTTCACTAATGTGAAAATATGCTTAATGGGTATGCAAATGTAAAGCCTATATCAGATTGTGCGCAGTCTTGGGGAGGGGAAGGTGAGGAAAAGGAAGAAAAATTTTCAACTCAAAAGCATATGGAAAAAAAATTTTAAAAATCACAAATAAATTAAAACGGTCAATGTGCTGCCCAATGTCATCCAACCTTTGGGGACAGAAAGGGGCCAAAAACCCAGGCCTGTGTTCATGCTCCCAGGAGAGTAACTAGCAGTTGTGCCCCTGTTACCTGGACAGGAGGAGGCTCCCAAAATGACCTCCTTCCCTTCCCCCAGAGGAGGAGTGAAAGGAGGAATGTTTGTCTTTATTTCTGTTTGCCAGAGCATCCACACGGGAAAATGGAAGGGCCTTGGGGGCGGGTCCTGTTTCCCTTCTGTATGGGGTTCTTGGTGCCTAGTTCAGTGTCTGGCAGCCTGGCAGCACTGAGAGAGAGGTTGCTAATAAGTACATAGATGAGAGAGCATCTAACAAGAGGCTGTGCCACTGAGTGGAGGTGGTGGCTTCTGTGCGAACAGGCGAGGACTCCTTCATCCCAGTCCAATTTCTCTCCCTTTTTTTTTAAAGAAAATTTTTCTAATCCCGTTTTTAAAGGGCGAGTGAGCACTGTGGCTCTCACTTCTGGCCCACAGCTGAGGCTGCAGCTACGTGTATTCAATGTGAAGGAGATTCCCAGTTTGGAGGAGTGCAGAGGCAGGTATCATTAATCCTCTAACAGGATCTGTGTGTATGTGTCTCTCTGTCTGTCTGTCTCTCCCTCTTTGTCTGTCTCTGTCTCTGTCTCTGTCTGTCTCTCTTCTCTCTCTCTCTCTCTCTCTCTCTCTCTCTCTGTCCCTGTCTCTGTCTCTCTGTCGCTGTCTTTCTCATTACTAAAAATGTATTCCCATCTGGTCTCTGCGTAATTCCCTGGATGACCATCGGTCATCATTTGACCTCTCTAGAGCACGCTTTCCTCCTTTGTAAAATGAAGGTGTTTAAAAGATGACAATTAGGTCTCGTTAAGTTTTTCAACAGATGTCTCCAAAATTATTTGGCTACCTGCCCCCTTTTCAAAAAAAAAAGTTACTCAGCGCCTCCCTGGAAATCTATTTTCATTAACCTTTTTTTTTTTTTAAATGCATCATTTCAAAAAAACAAAAAAATTTTTGAAAAAATGATGCATTTTAAATTTAATAATTTATTTTAAATTCGTGGATTTTTCCCTGCATTGAAATTTTGATGACACATCATTGTGCCTTATAACCATATGGTATGTTGTAAACAAGTCATTAAATACACATATTCCTCAATGCCTGCTGGACTTCCTGACATTGTTCAACATCCTCACCTGCCAACACTTGCGTGTTCACGACCTGTCAGGGACTTGACTGCCGATCAGTTAT
This sequence comes from Phascolarctos cinereus, assembly GCF_003287225.1. Classification (NCBI taxonomy): domain Eukaryota; kingdom Metazoa; phylum Chordata; class Mammalia; order Diprotodontia; family Phascolarctidae; genus Phascolarctos; species Phascolarctos cinereus. The sequence goes on along the minus strand of NW_027556002.1, from coordinate 19,921 downwards.
AACTTGCAATTTTTGTGCTTATTTGGAAAATAATGTAATCAGTATGACTTTAACTCTGTTACACAACAGATGAAACATGTACGAATGTTTTTCAGAATTTTCTTCTTGGGGCAGCTAGGTGGCGCAGTAGATAGAGGACCGGCCTTGCAGTCAGGAGGACCTCAGTTCAAATCTAACCTCAGACACATAACACTCAGTAGCTGTGTGACTCTGGGCAAGTCACTTAACCCCAATTACCTCAGAAAAAAACAAAAATGAAAACAATGTACTTCTCTCTTTCTTTATGTTCAGCTGCCCCTTATTTTTATTCAGTGCCCCTAATTGCACCCTAGCTATACCATCTGCCTGATCGTTCCAGCGCCCCCAGAGGGCAGTATCACCCGCTATGGGAGCTAGATCTATGATCTTATGCATGACCATGAACAAGCCCTTCCCCTCCATAATCCTCAATTTCCTCCCCTGTAAAAGGAGGAGGTTTTCCTAGAAGCATTGTGAGGCCCTTCCAGCCTAACTCCATGTTGCCCCTGCTGGGGCAGAGCAAACGTCTGGCCTCTCTGCTACCCCCTCTGCTTCTCTCCCTCCCTGTAGATTCCCCTCTGGCCCTCCCCCCTTCTCTGACTTTTCCGGGCCTGTCCTGCATCCCTTTATCCCTAGGGGGAAGAGCAGCATCTCTGGCCTCTCTGCTCCTCCCCTCTGCTCCTCTCCCTCCTGTGGTCCCCTCTGGCCCTCCCCTCCCCTCTCTCTACACTTTCCCATTCCTGTCCTTCATCCAAGGTATCCCTAGGGGGCAGAGGAGCACCTCAGGACCTCTGCTCCTCCCCTCTCTCCTCTCCCTTCCTATGGGTGCCCTATGGCCTCCCCTCCCCTCTTCTGCACTTTCGCATTCCTTCTCCTGCATCCCCTAGGGGCAGAGCAGCACCTCTGGTCCTCTCTGCTCCTCCCCATCTGCTCCTCTCCCTCCCTGGGGTGCCCTCTGGCCTTCCTCCTCTCTCTCTGCCCTTCCTCTGCCTTCACCTGCATCCTTTATCCTAGGGTGCAGAGCAGGCTCCTTCCTTTCTGTCACTGGGGGACCTGGAGGCAGGGTGTCTCTGAGGGTCTCCTGAGAGAGATAGGCCTCATCTCTGATCCTTCTCCATCCTCTAGGTGAGAGGGTCAAGGGTCTGGGGTCTGGGGAGAGGGCCCAGAAGGAGCTTCTGGAGGCACTGAAGCCACTATGGTTGTGTTTCATCAGGGGTCTAGTGCGAGGTGCTGCTTGGGCTCTTAGACCTGCTGAGTCCTTTACTCCGTGGCCCTGTGGGCCTTTGTCCAATCAGAAATGGGGAAGGGTGGTTTCTGTAGGTATTTGATGTGTTCGATATGATATAATAACTAATATAATATTTGATGAGTAAATTTTGAGCTTAGCTGATTCATGGAGACTAAGTCAAGAAGTTATTAGTTAATGAAGAGCCTGGATTATCCAGAGCTCACGAAGATAACAATTAAATAGGTCAAGTGGCAGGCCAGATGGTGACCTGGAGGACAGGTGGCTCTTCTTCATGACTCCCCCCAAAATGGCCGCACCAGGCCTCCCCCCACCCAAGTATCCAGGAGAGGGCCCGTTCTTCCAGGCCAGGACTTGGCCATTTAAAAAAATTTAAACACTCCCTGGCAGAGATTTCTCCTTCTTTCCTTGCCTCTGCTGCCTCCCTCAGTCACTGCCCATGGCATCTTGTTTAGGAAGCAGGGGATGTGCGGGCAAAGACTTGCGCCCTGAAGGAGGGCCATCGCTTGGGTACAGGTGAGTGGGGGAGATGCCTGTGCCTACAAAGGGGGTTTCATGGACATAGAAAGGAAAGCTGCACTGACTTGCAGGAAACGTCACCCTAACAATCAAGTCTGCTTACTTGCTCCCAGTTTTTCCCTCCTGTATTTGTATTTCTGAGTCAAAATTCTGTTTCGTACCTAGGCTCTAGTGAAAACCCATTCCTCTTCCCATCCAAAGAGGCCTCTTTCTGGATCATCGCCCACACGTCAAGTGGCTGCCCCTTCTGTGAGCCTAACAGTGCAGAACCAGCACCACAGGGACCTGACTGACTGCCTTTGTAAATTGGGGATGAGACACCACCCTTCCCGGTCCTTGACCCCTAACTTCTCATTATGAAAACCCCAATGATTTCTTAGTGGAAAAGGAAGCAGTTGGCTCAGGGCAATGCTCTCCTCTCATATTCTGCCCATGTTTATAGAGATGGGTTTGCATGCACATATATGTACACAGTCTTCTTTCTGGCTCTATCCCTTCTGCTAGCAAAAAAAAAATTCAGAGTCTGCTTTTGGCTACATGCAGGCTGTCCCAAAGGTCTTAGTGCAGATTTAAGCTCCAATTACTTCAGATGCATAAATGCTACAAACTTTAAAAAAAATAATTTGATATTTTAAAGTTTCTTTTACACTCATTTTGTTTTGTGAATTTTGAATAACAAAGTTTTCATTTAAATTTTGACGTGATGAGGGAATCCTGTAACCTCGAATTGCATTTAACATATTATGGATGCTACTTTCTCAGAGCTGTGGATAGTAAAGGCTATTCTCTTCCTTTGCCACCTTGATTACCTGATCTCTCTCTGCTAGTTTTTTTTTTTCTGGGGCCATGTGAAAGCTGTCCTGTATGCATCAAAACTTTGCTCTTTGCATTATCTTCAGGCCAGGATTGCACGTGGAGTCTTTTCAATCATTGATCATCAGCTGATGAGAGTTTTTAGAAAGTTTGAAAATCAAGCAATGTCCAGCTCATGATGATGGTTATGTTGAATTTTCACAGGAGACATAGCAATGTTTTAAAAATTAAAATAATCTTTCAAATGTTGTTTTTCATGAGTTTGTGGCACTACCAGCCTCTTAATCAGCTTTGTCATCACACTCGTGTGCTTTTAGTGATGACGTGTTCTGTACTATCATTCTTAAGATTCAGGAGCTCACCCCAAAGCAGAGAGGAGAAGGATCCTGCAACCAATTATCGAAAATGAGTGCAGACGTTGAAATGAGCAGTGAAGAGTTCGATACCAATCAAGAGGAAGTTGATGAGAGGGCAGAGAAGCAAGCAGCAGGTGTGTTCTCCAAGGGGAGAAATGCAGTAGCCCAGGCAGCAGTTGCCGATTCTGAAATCCAGCAGGAAGAGGAGCCCCAGGGAGCTCAGCACCTAGGCAGAGGCCTGATGTGTATCCTTACCACCCAAAAATATTCATGGGGCTCAAGAAAAACAGGAGAAAGTATGACCGGAAAGGCAGGCTGATCTGTAATGGTATCGATCTGTGTGACTGCCTGCAGGTTGATTGTGCCGGCTGTTTCCACCCATGCCCCAGGTGCAACTCCAGGAAATGTGGAGTCAAGTGCCACCAGAATCTCAAGTGGGTTTATAACAAGGTGGAGGATGAATCTGGCAAGCTGGTCAATGCATTTCCCTTTGCATTTCCTGAATAAGGTCCTGGCAACACTGAGCTCCCCTTTCTGTCGAGGGTTGAGCTGGCTTTTTTTACAAATGAGTTTTAGGCCTTGGGCAAAGAGTTGGAATGGACCTAGTGTCAATTGATCATTCCAGCTTTGGGAACCAAAGCCATCCTCCCCAAAGAATTCCATTATTTTAGGATTTTTTTTTTTTGGTGTGGAAAAGAGGGTAAGTCTTTCTTGCCCTACCATTTTTCCACCTTCAGCCACTTCAGATATGTCTTTAAAGTTTGAAAAAAAGAAAGGAGCCTCAATTTCGAAAGCCAGGAGTTTACTGTTCTTCATGTTGTCATTAGTGCTTGATGGTAAAAAACAAACAAACAAACAGAAAACAACTTCAGTGTTAACTGCTACTGAATGTGATAATAAGATCATATCCACCATATGGTGGCAAATATTTGCTTGTAACAGTTTTATTTGTTGTTATGTTGTTGTATTTTGGATTCTTTCTGACTTCTCCAATTTAATCTTTCATGTTGAGTGATAGTAGATAAATTGTTAAGCTCTTCAGATGTTTTCATAGAGAAAATGGATAAGTATTGTTGAAGTAATAGCATTTAAAGACAAAAAAAAAATTTTTAAAAAACCATTTACAAATTCAAAGCTGGTTTTTAATGTCAAAGAATTCCCTTCAATTCGGAATCCAAGCACAGCTCTTTGCAACCATGTTCAATGGAGTACACCTGGGGAGGTAGGGACTCCCCACCATCAGGGTGAAGGGAAGAAAGATACCCCAAAAAGGTCACAATGAGTCAGATGTGACTGAACACGTGTGAACCAAACCATAGAAGCAGTCACGTGGTGCAGGGAATACAGTGGTGGGCCTGGAATCAGGAAGGCTCATCTTCCTGAGTTCAAATCCGGCCTCAGACACTAGCTGTGTGCCCTGGGCAAGTCACTCCACCCTGTTTGCCTCAGTTTCCTCATCTATACAATGAGCTGGAGAAGGAAATGGCAAACCACTCCAGTATCTTTGCTAATAAAACTTTAAATGGGGTTACAAAGAGGCAGAGGTGACTGAAAACAAGTGAACAAAATGAAAAAAAAACAAGAAAGATCACATCTGGAGGGCAGGCAGGCCTGCCTCACCCAGAGGACAGCGTGAAACTTGGTCATCCAACCAGAACAAGGGCAGGAGTGACTTACCACCACCAGGTGGACTCTTCCCATTCAAGCTTTGCCTCTCAGGGAGAGCCCCCAAAGCTACATACATTTTCCCTTACTTCCTTGCAGAGGCCCAAGGGAGGGATGGAAATTGAATTTTTAATAGTTAGCAAGTTCAGCTGCCTTCAGGCACACTGGTTGTTTTTTTTTTATTATTATTGTTCTGTATTTTTTAGGCAATTGGGGTTAAGTGACTTGCCCAGGGTCACAGAGCTAGTAAGTGTTGAGGGTTTGGTCTCAGGTCAGATTTGAACTCAGGTCCTCCTGACTTCAGGGTAGGTGCTGTATCCACTGAGCCACCTAGCTGCCCCTAGACTGTCTGTTTGGTAGCCCTCCTATCCTTCCTCCCATGCCTGCCAGCACCACTGGAGATGGGACCACGATGGGGGTCTCTGATGCACTCCTACAAACAGCCTCCTGGAGGACAGCCTTGGGCAGCAAAATCCTTGGCCACTATTATTATTGTTGTTGTTGTTGTCTCTAATTTTGGCTTTTATCTCCAATTTTCAGCTGCCGGCAAGGCAGCCAGGTTAGTTCACATCCATTTCTTCCTCCAGTGACCTGGGTAGTCAGGCTCCTTAACCCCCAGTGCTGTCCCAACTTTGGGTGATAACACTGTGTGTTGGGAAAGGCCTCGTGGACTCAGAAGGGTGCCTGTGGCCTAGTTCCCTAGACACATACTATCACCTTTTTCTAGCCTTCTAAGGCTTCATCATAAGAAGGAATATGTAAAATTTACCAAATTAGTATTTACTGAGGAGCCCTGTTCAGATGGACCGGCTCAGCGTGGACACATTTCCTTATGTATAGCAAGTTATACCATTATGGGGTAACCTGTAAGTGCTGGAGAACATGTCTGGGTAGCTAGAGAACCAGAGAACATAAAAATGGGTGGAATCTTAGAGACTACAGTTGAACAAAGAACATAGAATGTCAGAGTTGGAAAGGACCTTGGAATAGTAACAACTGTTAAGGGATTTTAGAACAGAGGATGTTAGAGCTGGGAAGGACCTTAAAACAAACCATGTCAGAACTGGAAAGGAATTTAGAACAGACCATTAGTTTCAAACACAGAATGTTAGAAATGAAAGGGACTCTAGAATGTAGGAAGTTAAAACTGGAATGGATCCCAGAACACAGAATGTCAAATATGGGGAAGACCTTAAAAGAAAAGGGGGTTAGAATTAGTGGCGGAACTTTAGAACAGAGTATATTAGAACTAGATCTTAGAACACAGAACATTTGAGATCAAGTCCAAGCCTCTCATTTCCCAGCCAAATCAGCTTAATTCCTGCCAGATGCCAAATCTTTTGATGGCACTGTCCCGTTTGGGTGGATTGAAGGACACAGCTATTTGGATCTCTTGTTGCTCGTTCTCCAATTCTGGGGAGTGTGTCATTTTAGGACTGTGATCGGGGTCTTGCCAGAAAAGCAGTGGCAGGAGGACTTTTCTACAGAAAGTGGAAATGCTGGTGACAGCTTGGGAATTCACTGCATTTTCTTACTTCTAAGAGGTATATTTGAAAGTTTTTAGGCACTCAGTTTTTAGAGGCCCCTTATGGCCATGGAAAGTTCTTACAGATAACCCAAGTTCTTCTTGAAGATAAGACAGGAGGAACAGCTCATCACTGCCACATGTATGCATTGCCACATTCAAATAATGGGGTTCCAGGCAAAGCTGCAAAATTCTCACTCTTTTCCCCAAATCCACTTCTCTCCAACACATTTTGTCATTGTGCTCGGGTCTTCTCTGGAAAGGGCACAGGACCAGAATTTTGGAGAACTTGATTCTGCCGATTGGGCCATTAACTCGCTGGCTGAGCTGGGGCTTTGCAAGGGATCATGGGATGGAGAGACATCACCTAGTTCCACACCCTCATTTACAGATGAAGAAAATGTGTCACAGGGAGGTGAAGGGACTTGTCCAGAATCCACAGGCAGGAGACGTGGATGGTTCAATTCCCTGTGCCAGGGAGAGAGATGGAAACCATGGAATCAGGATCCATCCCAAGGGAGGGGGCCACCCAAGCAGATGCACGGGCAAATCCACTGGGCGCACAAAGCCCTGTCTGGCCAGAGATGCTGCCCTCATTTCATTGCTTGGAGAATTTGGGGGGCTGGCCCTTAAGGCCCAGCTCTGGTGTCCAGGAAGCCTTCTCTGAGCCACTGCTTCAGCCTGAAGCCAGTCACGCCCACCATCCCTGTACTTTAGACTTCTTTCACGCACACCACGGATGGGAGAAAGAGTGGGGAGAGTGGAACAGTTGCTCACTTATCTAGGGGTCCCAGAAGGGTGTTCTTCTTGAATGTGGGTGGAGCAGACCTGAAAGATACATGTGTAAGTATCTGCTTGTCCAAAAACAATTTAGTAGCTGACAAGATGCTCAGTGCCCCTAGAGGCGTACGATTCTGGGCAGGGAAACACCACCTCCTTCCTTCCTGGGATGGAGAGGCTGGCTCTAACCTGAATTCCATTTTTTCCACATGTGTCAGAGTCCTCCACCAGTCGCTGTTCCTAAGGATCAGCACAAACATGCCTCAGTTTCCCCATGTTGGTCAGCAAAACCCAACCCAGTCCTGTTTCTTTCCTGTAACCTCTATAGGGCAGCTGAGGACATCCAATACATATGAATGACAGTCACCTAGGCACGATACCAAAGCTTTCCTCTCAAAGCAAGCAGGCCATCAAAGTAAACACTAGGCCAGGAGGAACCTGAAGAAAGAGTCCACTAGACTACGCCACAGCCCCAGGCAGCACAAAAGGAAGAACTGTCCATCTTATAAGAGCCTTTCAATTGGTGTTCTTACCTCCAGGCTCCTCTCTCCAGATCCTGTTATTCCCCTGCTCAAAGACCTTCAGTGGCTCCCTGTTACCTACATGATTAAGTACAATCTGCTGATCCTAGTATTCAACACCCTTGACAATGAGACTCCAGACAATTCCCTTCATGTCCACTATGCTCCAGCCAAACAAGACTGCTCTCTGATTCTTGACCTTGTTTTGCCCTCTCCCCCTTCTGTGCCTTTGCTCATGGCATCTTCCATCTTGGAATAGAGTCCCCCACTGAAGTCTCTCCCTTCCTTTGAGAATTCACTCAGACGCTATCCTCCCTCTACATGGCCTTCTCTGATGGCCTATGTGAATGACTTCCTCCTCAGGTTTCTTGAACCACTTTGCCTGACTCTCCTTTGCATGATGGTAACTTCTGTGCTTGGTCCTTCCCCAGTGGAGTGTTGGCTTTTTAGAAAAGAGCCTAAGTGGTGTCTAGCATTGTGTGTCTGGCACCCAGCATAAGTACAGGGTTTGCTTCATTGAACCCAACCAAATTGATAATTCTATTCCCTATTCCTGTCCACCGGTGGTGCCACCATCTTCGCAGTGACTCAGGCTCATGGCGCAAGTGGCACACTTACTGGCTTTCTCTCTCTGTTTTTGCTTTTTTTGGGGGGAGGCAATCAGGGTGAAGTGACTTGCCCAGGGTCACACCGCTAGTAAGTGCCAAGTGTCTGAGGCCAGATTTGAACTCAGGTCCTCCTGACTCTAAGGCTGTGCCTCCCTGTCTCTTGTCACCCCCGTATCCCTAGATCCAAGCTGTTGCCAAGGTCTGTTGAGTCTATCTTCTCACCATCTCTCCTATCCACTCCCCTTCTCTTCTGTGACACTGCTACCACCCTAGCTCCGGCCCTCTTCACCTGGACTATCAAAATAAACTGCTGCTTGGTCTCCCTGCATCAGCTCTTCCCACTCCACTCCATCCTCCACTCAGACATCAAAATTATCTTTTTTTTTTTTTATTAAGGCAATGGGGTTAAGTGACTTACCCAGGGTCACATAGCTAGTAAGTGTTATGTGTCTGAGACCGGATTTGTACTCAGGTCCTCCTGAATCCAGGGCTGGTGCTCTATCTACTGTGCCATGTAGTTGCCCCTAAAATTATCTTCTTAAAGCAACGTCTCACCACCTCATCCCCTTCCCCTCAATGAACTCCAGTGGCTCCCTATCACTTCTAAGATCAAATATAAACACCTGTTTGGCGTTTTATAGGTTTACCTTTCCAGTGTTCTTGTACCTTCTTCCCCCTACCTGCCCCCTGCCCCCACATACCCTGTGATCCAGTGACACTGGCCTCTTGGCTCTTCCTTGCACAGAACAGTCCATCTTCTGACATTTTTTGAACATTATCTCTGGCTGCCCCCCTATGCCTGGAACTCTCTCCCTCCTCCCTTCCCTGGCTTCCTTCAAGTCTCAGTGAAAATCCCACCTTCTGCAAGAAGCCTTTCCTGACCCTTTTCAGGCATTCAGCCTTCCCTCTGAGAACACCTCCAATTTATCTTGTCTACATCTTCTTTGTCCAGAGTTGTTGGCATGTGTTCTCCCCCTTGAGGGTACGGATTGCTTTTGCCTTTCTACAAAGAAAGAAAAAAATCTCTAAAAAAATCTCCAGAGCTTAGCATAGTGCCTGCCACACAATCAGTGCCTAATAAATGCTTTTTGACTTGACAGGAAGCTAACTAATTTGAAAGTTGCTAAGACTTTCCTCCACATTCCACTTCAATATCTGTGAGTCCTGTCAGGTCATTCTTGTGACTAAAACAAAAGTTCCGCTTTTGCGGTGAGGCCTAGATTTGGCCTCAGACCTTCCCAAGTCAGGATCTGAGCTGTGTTAAGTGTGTGAGAATGGCAATTAAGACTGCACCAAGAGATATGAGATTCTCTGCAGAGATATGATCACTGAACACATGGGAGGTGAGATCACCAAGTAAGAATGCAGAGACAGAGAGAGAAGAGAAGGGGGCCAGGAGAGAGACTGGAGGACCCCCACTCTCAGTGGGTGTGACCTAAAGAGCCAGCAAAGACTGAGAAGAAAGAGGCAGTTGGATGGATAGGAGGAGCACCAGGAGACAGTGTCATAAAAACCTAGAGAGAAGAGAGTACCCACAGGAGAAGGTCATGTTCACCAAGGGTCAAAGGCTGCAGAGAGGGCACAAAGGCTCTGAGGCTGGGTGATTTGGCAGTCACTGTAAACTTTGGAGAGAGTAGGTTTCAATTAAATGAGATTGGAAGCCAGATAGCCCAGGGTTTAGAAGCAAGAGGAGAGGAAGTAGAAGCACCTACGCAAGCCCATCCCAAAGCCCATTGCTAAGGCCAGATTGCCCAGTGTTTAGAAGAAAGAGAGAGGAGGGAAAGTAGAAGCACCTACGTAAGCCGATCCTAAAGCCCATTGCTATGGGACTCTCCTCTCACTTGGGGAGATGAACACCCTGCCTTGTGTAAGGGGTGAGGCGAGCAAGGGAGAGCTGAGGCAGCTCTAACCTTTGCTAAATTCCACTTTGGGGACTCATCATTCAGGAGCTCCCGGCTCCTAGCTTGGAGAAACAAAACGGAAGAGGCCAATTCCTCTTCAACTCTTCCTGAAGGAAAAGACTTTAGGAAGACATGAGAGGGGTGGGCAGTCTCCATCATGGCTCTCATCCCATCTTGCCACTCTAGAGGAGTGGGGAACTTCACCTTGGCTGTGCTCCAAGAGCCTCTCTCTTGGTGAAGCTGAGTTATCTCACTCCCAATGGGTGAGCTCCTTCACTGTGTCGCCTGGTGTAGATTCTCCTGTGCGTGTACCTCTTCATATTTCTGTTTTGCTATAATTTAATAAAGTAGTTTCTTCGCCATTTGCCGTGGTGTTCATTGCGGAACTGGTATTAGGAGGGAAAGAGGTAAGCCCCGGATATAGACCTTCCCCCCTCCAAATGACAAAGTGATCAAAAGTCAGCTGGAACCTGATCACATCCCCAAGACCATCAATAATATCAAGGGAAGCAGATAGATAGACTTCTAGTCAGTACTCCCTGTCTCTGAGGAGAGTAGAACGGTGGCCTCTGGCCCCAACTTCCCGGTTCCCCTCCTGTAAGGAACGAAAGTCTCCTTCAGAGAAAGATGACAGGAAAGAGGCTATGAATGTCTAGACTCCCTTTCACTTCACCATCCATGGAGGCCTCCCTACCCATACACGGGGCTCCCTCTAACCCCCTATCCATCCACCTATTAGAGACAGTGTCCTCGAGGAGCTTAGCTATAAAGGGGAAGAGAGGGACTGAAGGGCAGATGGTGTGGGTGCTCAGAGGAAATGAGGGCTTTTTCAAAGGATGGGAGGATACAGTCAGTGTAGTATAAATTCACCAAGCATTTATTCCATTTTTCCTGGGTATTGAGCACACCACTAGGCATTGGGAATAGACAGACAAAGCCAAGAAGGCCCTGCCATCCAAGGAAACCACAGACAGATAAGTATAAACAATATACCTCAAGGAGGGAGAGAGTGTTAAGCAGTGGGGGGGGGGGTTGATCAGGAAAGGCTTCTTGTAGGTGGGTCAAATAAACTGAACCTTTAACAATAATAACGATAATAATTAGCATTTACACGGTGCCTGTTATGTGCCAGGAAATGTCGTAAGCTCTTTTTACAAATATTATGTCATTGGTTCCTCACAACAACCCTGCGAGGTGGGTGCTTTTATTCTCTCCATTTTACAGTCAAGGAAGTTGAGCCGAACAGAGGTTAAGTGACTTGCCTAGGTCACACAGCTAAAGATGTGCCTGTGGCCACATTCGAACTCAGGTCTTCTCGACTCCAGGCTCAGCACTCTATCCTTGAAGGAAGCTAAGGACTCGAAGAGGCAGAGGTGAACAAGGTTTACGTTTCAGGTAAGGCAGTCTGTGCAAAGGCATGGTGAAGGTAGATGAGAGGCTGGGTTCAAGGAACAGCTACCAGGCCAGGCTGGCTAGAGTATACAATGAATACAGGACGGTAATAGAAAATATGCCTTGAAAGTCTGGTTGGAGTTAGCTTGGGAAGGGCTTTAAAGGAATAAACAGAAAAAGCATTTATTAATCACTTACTCCGTGCCAGGGAATGTGTTCGTCGGTGCTAGGAATACAAACACAAGGGTGAGATGGCCCTTGCCCACAAGGAGCTGATATACTAATGGGGAAGAGAAAACATGGGGGGAAATGGTAGCTAAGGAAGGGAATTTTGGTCGAAGTCAACAAGGATGGCGAAGTCATCCATTGGGCAGCCAATTAAGAAGATTTCCTTTCCTGAAGTAATATTGGTTTGAAGCAAGCCTGAAGCAAAATTGGTATCGGTTTGATGAATTTAAGAAGGGAGCAATCGTTTTTCTTAGACCGAGATGCCGTCTGCATCGTCTCGTTTTGTTCATTGATCTTATTGCACAGAGACATACTGATTTGACTACTCTACTTGAGGAGGCTGCCAGTGGGAGACTGGGACTCTGGGTGGTGATAGTATTGGGGGCAGATTGCAAGGTGGCTATCTGGATGACTGGATGGGACGCAAATGAAGAATGAGCCAATCTGGGGCCAGCTACATATTATGGGCTAGGGTGAGAAGACAATGCCAGGCTGACAAGTTACTGTATCCCAGAGGCAACAGAGAACCACTAAAGATTTCTGAGCATGGAATTTGTGCTTTAGGAAGATTATTTTGCCAGGTGTATGAAAGAAGGATGGGAGAAGGGAGAGACTAGAGACAAGGATACCATTACGATGCTCCAGGAAGGAGGTGATGAGGAATCCACTCAGGCAGGCAGAAAGGATGGTTTGGAGGTAGACAGGAATTAGTGGTGGTACCTTTATGAAAATGGCAAGTGTGGGGGAGGAGCAGGTTTTAAGGGGAAGACAATGAGCTTTGTTTTCAGCATCTTGATTTTGAGGTGCCAATGGGACATCCAGACAGAGATGTCTTCCTGGCAGCTGGTAACGAGGGGACAGATCAGGGTTAATAATCACTGATATTACATGAAAGGCTTATAAAATGCTTTGGATTTCAGAGTTATCTATGTAGAGATGATACATGATCCTAAGGAAGCTGATGAAATCACATGGGTAGATAGTATGTAGAGAGAAAAAACACCCAGGATTAGGGGATGGAAGATACAGTCAGCAAAAGAGACCAACTAAACTGATTCACAAAGGGAATTCATTGAAATGGAATTAAAATGTCAGCTCTTTGTCACTGGGTCACGTTGTATTCTTAGTCATTTCCCGTTCAAATACTTGAAAACAGCTATCATGTCTTCTCTTTCTGCAATCTCTTCAAGCGATCTTCACATGGTGGGCTCCCAGAGACCTTCCCTAACCTGGTTGTCCTGCAGCTAATCAAAGTCCTTAACATGTGGCCTCCAGAAGTGAACACCATATTTTATAGGTAGGTTGATCATGGCCGAGTACAACTGGGTCCTTCCCTTCGTTAGTCCAGCCTGGGATTGACAGAAAAGCCAGGTGGGTCCTGGGAGTCCAAGGAGGGTCAAGAGGGATTGGCGGGGGTGGATGGACAGAAGGGACAAATGCTGATGTCACTGAAGCCAAAGTCTGCAGCCTTCCAAATTGAGTAGCTGAGCTACGCATCTATGGATTCTGAGGAAAAGGTGCTTCCTGAGCAATAAAGGCCACTCTGGGGAGCAGCGTTGCAACAGCCTGTCCAGGAACTAGCTCTGATTGGGGAATCTCAGGACTGCAGGGGCCCTGACCCTCACCTGTAAAGGACACCCCGATCTGTAATTCCCCCAAGAGAGTTTAGATTTGAACTAGAATCTCTTGGCAACTTCCCCACATAGTTGCTAGTTCTCTGGGACCAAGCAAAGAAAAGGCTAATCCCTCTTCAAATACTTGGAGTCTGCTGCCATGGCCCCCCACAAAGCCTTTCCTTTTCCAAACTAAATGCTGATTCTCACACAGCAGGGCTTCCAATCCCTTCAACATCCTGGTCCTGCCACCTCTTATCAGGGACCTCCCTAAAACACACACACATACATGAGCACACCTACATACACACAATCACAGATAATAAGGGATCTAAGAGGCCATCTAATGTGCCTCCCTCATTTTACAGATGAGAACACTGTAGCTCAGAAAAAAGTGACTTATCCCAGGTCACACAACAAGGGCCCAAGCCAAGAGGACTTCTAACTCCACGGAACCATGAGAGATAGGGAGCTCCTCTCATGTCTAATTCTCTTTCTGGCCCCACTCATGTACCTTCTGCCTTCATTTCTCCTTCCTCTTATCCTCAGTGGCCTGAAACATTTTCTCTTTCCACAAGTTGAAGAAATATGATGGGTCAGTCTAGAATTTAAGGCCATCTTTCTTGTCATCTCTGAAATGGACCCAAAAGGGCATGTTAGTGAGCTCAACAGCTGGCATCTAGTCTGCCCCCTGTATTTTACAGAAGAGCAAAATGAGGCCTAGAAAGGGTAAGAGACTTGCTTAAGGTGACACAGTTAGGTGTGATTCGAACCCACATTGGAAAGCCATGAGGCCCAGTTAAATTTGAGCTTATTTCCTTCCAGGGACATCCCCAAGGATAGGAAATGCCCTCTTTTGTTGGGATGATGGGAGCTTAGATCTGGAAGGCTCAGAAAATATTTAATACTAGGTCTCCTAACTGCCAGGCAGCAGATGAAACCACTGTTTCAACCAACCAGACACTTCCCAACAAACCCCCAAAAAACCTGCCCTCCAAAGAACATTCCTTAAAGATGGGTGTTACTTGGCATCAGCAAGGAGGCTGTGTGCTCCCCAAGGAAGCATGTTGAGGTAGTAGCAGTAGTGTAGGAGAAAAAACACCGAGCTTGGAGTCAGGAGATCTTGGAGTCAGGAAGCCTCATCTTCTCACCTACTAGCTGTGTGACCTAAGGCAAGTCATTCACTTCTCTGGGTCTCAGTTTTTTCATCTGTAAAATAGGGATCATAATCCAGAGTTGTTGTGAAGATATATTTGGTACCTACTGTGTGCAGAGGCACCAAGGGACATACAAAGCTCGTAACGTAAACCTTATAATCATAAAAACTCTAAATCATTGCCAGCTCTTCTTTATTACCACCAGCCACGACTGTTAACTGATAGGTGTTCTCTGGTGTGGAGGGGATCTTAGTACTCACACTTACATGCCCCCAGCTCTGAGCCAAGAAGTGAGGAGGAACGCTTGACCCACCAGTCAAGGTGATGAGGCCTGGGCAGGCAAAGGTCACTACCCAGGTAAGACGGCAGCTCAACATGGAGCCAAAGACAACGTCTTTCATGGCAGCAGTTCACATATTCTCAATAAGTGGGGGGAAAAGGCCAGTGAGCATTTTGCTCCCCATGACCCTGTACGGCAGGAAGGCTATTATTTTGTCCACTATCAGATGAGGAAACTGAAGCTATAAGAGATGCGGTGAGTTGCCCCAGGTTACACAGCTAGGAAAGGACTCAGCCAGGGCTCAGTCAGGTGCCCTAACTCTAAGTCCGGCACTCCTGACCAAAGCCCAAGCCCCAGCAGATAGAACAGGATCCTGACTCAGGCTCCACCTGCTCTCACTCTCCAGACCTATCCTGGTTGCCAGGGGTCCTACCCTCCCTCCTACCTGTAGGCCATGAGGATGTTGAGAGGCGGGGGCTTGTCACACCGCTGGTACATCTCCATCACAGGGTTGGGGATGGAGTTACATGATACCACCTGCTGATTCTGGATTGTGGAGCTCTGGAAAGCCTTCTTCATGTTGATATCCTGCAGGGACATTGTGGAGCCGAGGAGCACAGGATTTAGAGTAACAAGGGACCTCTCAGACCATCTAGTCAAGGGGTTCATGACCTGGAGTCCACAGAGCCCTTGGGGGGGTGTCTCTGGATGGATTTGGAGGGGTTCATGAAACTGGATGAGGAAAAACTTACAACCTCATATTCACAACCTCCAGCTGAAATTGAGCATTTCCTTCAGTTATTCAAAAACATGACTCTGAGAAAAGGGAAAGAAGTTCTCATCTGAGAGAAGAAGAGAGTCCACCCCAGAGTGACCCCTGCTAGCTGACGGCCTCTCGTCCAGTTCCACCCAGTCTTCATACAGATGCCTCCCATGTCACAAACTGCATGTGGTCATGTGCCTCCTGGGCCTGCCTGCTTAGATTCTTGTTGGATAGACCCAGATACCTCAAGAGGTATCATTCTACGGATTAGATGGAAGAGCTTCCAGAAGACTCCATGGCCTCTGACCTTACTGTTCCCAAAGGTTGTCCTCCTTACCTGCTTCAAGCAGCAAGAACCACATTAGGTGGGCAGTGAGGCGCTACTGACTCTGGTACCACAGAGTAAGGAGACCTGGGTTCAAACCCCAGCTGTGTTACCTTGGGCAAGTCACCTGACCTCTCTGGGCTTCAGTTTCTTCCTCTGTAAAATTATGGGGTGTATAGTAGGTGACCCCTAAGGTCTCTTCTATCTCACCAACTATCATCTATGATGCAACTGCAGTCCCTCCTTGCAGCTACCTGCCTGTTGGCTTTTTCACTAAGCACCCAATCCCCTTCCTGCGACTCATTTGACCATCAGTCAGGTACACTAAGAATCTCTAGAATTACAGCATCTGGAATCCTACTGAGCCTTAAGGAGCGAGGGGGATTTCTTTGTGCAAGGTCACATGGCACATCAGAGTCAGACCAGTACTAGAAGCTACTCAGCACTTTAGGGACCCTCTGAGGCTCCAGCGTGGGCCCACTTCCCCTTCAGCTGCAGGCCTCCCTGGACATCTCTTCCAAATGGGGCTGATTTAACTGGCACTAAAAAGGGGCCTCTATGGCACAGGGAGTGCTGTGATGGCTCTAGCCCTGGCTCTGCCACAGACTTTGATGCAGGGCATATGTCCCGATCTGTAAAATGAGAGGGTTGGACAACATGACCTCTAGGGTCATCTGGCTCTCAGGTCCTTTCTGGCTTGACATTCCACAGCCTGCAGAATGGAGACAGGGCTTTAGGTCCATCTAAAGACTCAGGATGCTCCCTGATGTTGGTGACAAGATCCCCGCTTTCTCTGGGCCTTTCTTTTCAAAGAAGCTCTTGGGAACAAAGAAAGAGTCGATAGATCCCCATTATAAAGCACCTGCTCACACCACAGACGGAGTTCAAATCTCATTCCGTACCAGCACAACTGTTCTTGCCCTCAAGCAGTTTACATTCTATTAGGGGAATAGCAACACATATATTGATGCGCAAATACAAAAATATTCAAGATAAAGTAATTTTGGAGTACAGTTGGTGCTGTTCCCCCTTCATTTTCTAAGATGCCCAGTAACATCCCAATGTTGGGGTCCGTGTGTCCAGCTGGGGCTGATCAGTCCAAAATGAGCCCAGAATGTTCTACCACAGGTTGGGCACAAGCAGTCCGTTAGAACATTTGCAATGGAGATGTCTCTGGATTTGTGCAACTCACGTTTCCTCTGTGCTACTGGGATTCTGCTTTGCTCACAGAGCACAGCGTCTTCTTTGATGGGGGGGCACACCATGCTGGGCGGTCCTGTGCCAGTGTCTCCCATGTCTCACAACCGATTCCAAAGTTCTTCAGAGAGACCCTGAGAGTGTCTTTGTATCACTTCTCACCACCATGTGAGACACTTGTCTTGTGTGAGTTCTCTGTAAAACAGTCCTTTAGACAAGTGTATGTTTGGCATTCAAAAAACTTGACCAGCCCATCAGAGTTATGCTCAGCAGTTCAGCTGGAGAAAGGACCTCAGTGTCCAGTACCTTATCCTGCCAGGCACAGTAGATGCACCCATTGCCAGAGCAAGCTCAGTGTTTGGGAGGCTCCAAAGGAAAGTGTGGGGGAGAAAAGGTATTAGACTGACTACCAAACTGAAGGTCTACTGAGCTGTTGTGCTGACCTCATTGTTGTATGCCTGTGAAACCTGGACAGTCTACTAGCGCCATGCCAGGAAATGGAACGGCTTCCACTTAAGTTGTCAGGAAGATTCTGAACATCACCTGGCATGATAAGGAGGAAGCAAAGGACTCCAAAAGGTGAAGGTGAGGAAGGGGAACATTTCAGGAACAGGGAACAACCTGGGCAAAGTCACAGAGGCGGGGGAAATGGGGAACAGCAAGCAAGCCAGTTTTAGGGTGACTGGAAAGACAGGTTAGTGCCAGATTGCAAATGGCTTGAAATGCCAGGGAGAAGAGTTTGTATTTCCTCCTCAAGACACTTCTTGAGCAGGGGAGTGGCGTGGTTAACCTCGTGCTGCTGGAATCTCAAGTTGGCAGCCACATGGAAGAAGAACTGGTAAGGAGAGATGCCTACGGGACATACAATGGGAGAACCAAGCAGACAGCCAGAGATGCAGGAATGGAGGCCAGCAAGGAGATCGAGGCTGGCTATGTACACCTGGCAGTCACCTGCATGGAGGGCATCGAGAAAGAAGCAGCGCTCCATGGTGCCAAAGCTGCAGAAGGAACAAGAAGGAGGAAGTAAACAAAAAGGCTGAAAGGAGCTTCAGCTGAGTGGGGAGTCTAGGAGCTAGATTCCAAGGGTGTGAGGAATGGGAGGTGAGCAAGGGAACAAGTAAAAACAATTTTTTTCTAGGAGTTTGGTTATGAGAGGGAAGAGACATCTAGAACAATGACTTGAGGGAAAGCTTGGTAAATAAGGCAGGGAGCCAAGAAGATTTATTGGCAGCAGGGAAGCAGCCAGGAGATAGGGAGCAATTGAAGGTTTAGGAGAGGGGTGGATGAATGAAGGGGCCAACTCCTGGAAGACACAGGAAAGGATGCTAATGACTCCCAAATATGTAAAAGTAGCTCACACGTCTGTAGGATTTTAAGGCCTACATAATTACTTATTCACAACAGGAAGGCAGAAAATGCACAATTATCCCCATTTTACAGATGAGGAAACTGAGAAACAGAGACTGAAGTGCCTTGCCCCAAGTCACACAGCTGGTAAGTGGCAGATTGAGGAGAGCTAATTACAGTGCTGCAGTTAGGAGTTGGAGCCTTGAGTCCTGCTTGGGCCACTTACTATCTTAGTGACCTCGGAGAAGTCATACTCCCTGCTCTGGGCTTCACTTTCCTCCTGTGTAAGTTGAGGGGGGTGCATGAGATGACCTCGGAGGCCCCTTCCTGTTCTTGTTCTAGGATGTAAGGATCCGTTCACAGTATGATGCAGAAAGTCTCTGACAGGCATCTTGGCCTTAGCCTTCATCCTCAGCAGTAATACAGGGGTTCTCCTGCAGTGCCAATGTTTGTAGACCTATAAGCTGGTCTTTTAAAACTATTCTCATTTATAGAAAAGCATTATTTCATTTTTATCACTCCCTCCCCAAGCTATTTGCTCTGCCAATGGCCACTAGATGGCAAACTTGAAGTAAGTGCTATTCACCAGTGACCTCAACCATGGAAAAACCAACCTTCGAGTCATTGTCAAAATTCCGTGGGCCCCTTCTGTAAATGTCTTCATGATCTCCTAATTGCCAGAACTGTTTTCTGCCTTTCTCTTCTTAGAGGGATGCCATTTGTTTAATGTCTGCAGGCTCTCTGTCCCCAGGGGCC
The DNA here is from genome assembly GCF_003287225.1 of Phascolarctos cinereus. Classification (NCBI taxonomy): domain Eukaryota; kingdom Metazoa; phylum Chordata; class Mammalia; order Diprotodontia; family Phascolarctidae; genus Phascolarctos; species Phascolarctos cinereus. The sequence continues at coordinate 911 of NW_027556002.1, read as the reverse complement.
TTGGTGCAGCACCTTGTGCCCCTTCTGGTTGGCGCAGGCTTTTTTCTCTATGTCTCTGTGGCTCCCTTCCTTTGGATGGTATATGAAATATCTTCCCAACTCTCTTGTTCCCATTCCCATCTGTCCCTTCCCCTCCCTTACTGGCCCAAACTTCAGGCATCCTGTCCCACCTCACTTTGAAAGCTCTCCTTCCTAGAGCTCAGCCTCCCCTCATTCCTAGTGTTTCCTGGGATTTTCTGTACTTGGGGTACTCACTTTTTGGCCATTCCTGGTCCTTGCACAGGCTTCCTCTTAGTTTCCACCCTCTCCTTTCTCTCTTTTTTCTAGGACAGAGATCCCTTGAGATAATGATAGAATAACTCACATTTCTGTACAACTCAGAGATGGATAGTGCTTTCCTTAAAAAAGCCATGTTAGGTAGGGAATGCCAGGATCATTCCCATTTTAGAGATGAGGAAACTGAGGCTGAAAGAAATTAGAAGATAAGAGGGGCAGGGGCCTGGATGAGAAAATAGCAAAGAAATTACCAGTCAGTGCTGCTGGAAGGAAAGGTCTCCATGAAAGCTCAGCCCTCTTGCTCCCTTCCAGTCACTCTAAGAGCTTTGACCAATAGATGGTTCATATGTCTATAGACCTTATAGAGATCAGGGCAGCTAGGTGGCTCAGTGGATAGAGCTCTGGCCTAGATCACCAAGACCTGCGTTCAAATCTGGCCTCAGATATTTACTAGTTATATGACCTGGGAAAGTCACTTAAAGTAGTTTACCTCAGTTTCCTTATCTGTAAAATGAACTAGAGAAGGAAATGTCAAACCACTCCAGTATCACTGCCAAGAAAAGCCCAAATAGGGCCATAAAGTGTCTGACACTACTGAAAAATGACGCATAAAAAATATATACAGAGAACCATCC
>NW_027556001.1:0-23826 GCF_003287225.1 Phascolarctos cinereus | reverse complement strand
TAAGGGAACAGATTAATAAATTGTTAATGATAATTGATTGAGAAAGAAAGAATTTGTAAGGAAATATCTGCCTGAGCTATTTGAAACAGGGAATAGAATCTACTCTTTTGTGGCATGAAGGAACTAGGAATAAATCATCATCAACCTTAGAGATACAGTTTTGATACTGATCCCCCTTTATCAAGCAGTCGGGGTGGGGAGGAGAAAGCAAAGCTCCCTTTGTTGGCTGTTTAATCTTATCAGCAGATGCCATCAGGTCCTGGCCATTAGGAATCATGACTTCTCAGTTTTCAATTCCTGTTGTCCACAACAGGCACTTATATGTCATGGAGGTAAGGACCTGTCTCCAAAGGTCAATTGCACTGCTTGACCTTTCATATTATTGTTCTTCCCTTCAAGGTACAAGCTAGAAAGATAGATGCTATCTGGACTCTGCTTTCTTTTCCTCAGAATCCTCCAAAAATAGTCCCATAAAACTAAATTAGTGAACTATGCAAAGATCTGTACTTTTTCTCTGTCTTCATTGGAGGGCTCATAATTCAGATGCTACATTATTATTCTTATTTCAATTAGTTTGTCTCCAAACTTTTTTGATGGTATATCTCTATCAGTAAATGAATTTGAGTGTGTGCATTCACTTATTTATAAATGATATACATTCACTAGTAGTTATGCATGTTATAAAATGTTTATAAAACAACAATTAAATAAAGATAAAAGAATATCTGATGCTAGAGTCTTTAGGGAGCCCATCATTTTTATTTAATAGGGAAGTGACAAGGTCAGACCTGGGCTCTAGGAAAATCTCTTTAGTAGCTTTGGGAAGAATGGGTTGGACAGAAGAGAGTCCTAAGACAGAAAGACCAATTATGAAGTTATCTCAACAGTCTAGGTGAGAACTGATAAGGCCTTGAACAAGGGTCATGGCTGTGTGAGTAGAGAGACTGGGGATAAATGCTTGCAATTATGGTAGAAATAATGAAATGGAGAATTGTTTAGGAATATGGGTTGGGGGAAAGAAAGGAATCAAAGATAAGGGAGAAATTGAGAACCAGGAACTAGAAGAATGATGGGAAGCTCCATAGGAATACAGAAGTTTGGAAGAGGGAGTTTTTTTTTTGGGGGGGCAAGAAAAGTGAACAGCAGCCCATCCATGACTGCTTATTTTTCCCAAAGAAAAATGGAAAGTATGTTAGGAGCATATTAGCACTAGCACCCAATGAGTTCAGGTTAGATTTGGAACAGAATGAAGCACTCATAGGTCATTAAACATTACGAGTTTTATTTTGCCCTAACAAAGCAACTTTCTTTCCCTTCTCTTTGAAGTTTAAAGGCATCTGGTCATCAGAGTAAGGTATGATGCCTCTGAGAAGGAAATCAGTTAGTGTTGATTATTTTATTTTTGGTTTGATTATAGGATTAAACTCCCTCCTTTAGGAAAAGCTAGCTCTAACAGGTAAGTCAGACTAACAGATAATCTCTGAAGTCTAGGTTCCCTATAGACTTAGTGAATAGATACATTGATAAGAGCTTATCATTTAGTAGCAGATAATTTAGAGGAATAAAATAATCATAGGATTATACAGGGTTTTTTTAAAGCAAAATTTCTTCTTCTGGTAGCTAGAGAAAGGATTTAAGGTAAGTAATCTACTCTGCTCAAGTTAAGTTTCCATTTCTGGCAGCTGGGAGGATGGGAGCTGATCACTAGCTTATCAACCACCAGCCACAAATTTCTTTTTCCTGGTCACTGTTCCCTTTTCTCCTAGACTCTCTGAAGCAAATACCACTTCCTAGAAGCTGAGAAATCATGTCAGTTTTTAATCTGTGGGCTCCTTTAAAGTAATATTTCTGGTTACAAAATGCATCATCTTTAGGACTGTTGGTTTAAGAAAGCTGGGAGAAGCACACTAATAAGGTGACCTGTCTTGTTTAATTGAATTATCTTCCAAAAATGTTTTTTTTCTATTTCTCTCTCCTATTATAAAAATCAGCTCTATAAGTCATTCTTTGTCTCTGATATCTGAGGAGTCAGATGACCTGGTTTCATATGCAAATGCTGGCTTTGCAAATTAAATCATAAATACTCGATCCTCAGTTTCTTATTTATTTCAGATAATTAATTTCATACCTCTCATAGTCTCAGACACACACCAAGTCAGAGGCGCCCCAACTCCATGGGGTTGGGACTTTTTATGCTCTTTAAGTGGCCAAGAAAGTTGAACTCAAGGGAGACAAGGGCCAATCAGGTCTGAGGGATGGTTTCTTTTTCTCTTTTAGTGAGTACTAAGCCCAGAGTTGGGAGAGAGAGAGTCCTGGTCTTCTCACAGTATGGTGTTGGGGGAGTTGTTACTCTCCAGTTTTTGCCCTAAAGTTATTGTGGTTATTCAGGGAACAAGTTATGGGGACAATGGTGGGAGGGGTAGAGATTTTCCTGCATGGCAGCTGTGGGATCCTAGGTTAGGTCAGGTTATAATTGTTCTGAGGGCCAATATCTGGTGCATCCACTGAAAGCCAGGAATGAGGGGGCAAAGTGCTGAACTATTGAAGGGAAGGGAATGGTGTAATTGTGTTGGAGACAAGCCATGGTTAAGCATGGGAAGAGATGGGATTTGCTCTATCTTTCTACCTTCTTGATCATTCACATCCTTTGGGGTCATCATAATATCTCCTTGGGGTCTTTGCATGAGCACAGCAATTTTGATTGTTTACTCATCTTTTCAGCTTTCTTAGGCTAATAATAGCTATTTGTTCAGCTTCAGAAGAATCCTTTTTATAAAAAGAGAAATAATTAGCCATGCACACACCTTATGAGTAGACTCTCTCCTTATCTTTCAACTGTTTCAAATACCTTAAAAAGAGGATTGGTTAGAGTGTATTTAATATACTTGCAGAATTACTCATATATCAATATCCATTTACAGAGCATGCTTCATAACCTGAAACTCTTTCTTTAACATGGGATTTTTGTGCCTACATTTCTTTCTTTTTCTTTCTATAAATCAATGACATTACATAACATCTCTATTAGAAAAAATTGCAGTTCTTGAATAAATAGCTGTTTACCCCTACTGATTCAAGTTTCCTTGGTACTGTATTTGTCCTTGTCAATAAGAGATAATACCCCTTCCTTTCTTTATGATTTACCTACGTAATAAGATATTGGAAAAGCCCAACCAATAAGAAATGGAACATGAAGATGGATTAGGAAGCAATGTATTTTTGTATTTTAGTTATTGTTAGTTATATTAGTTATTATTAAAAATGTCACTTAATCTCATTTTTTTCATTACATTGTGGAAAAATTCTACATTGCAATCATTCAGTGAATACATTCATTTTGCATTGCAAAAAGGGTGATCTATATTTTAAAAATAAATGGCATGGGATAAAATGAAGCATTTGTAGCTATTGCTTAATCATATCCTGTTTTCAGTGTGAATCAAGAGGAAATTACAAATAGACTTATGTCCTTTTACTATTGGATGGTTGCTTGGAAAAAAAATTCCCCTTAGGCTAACAAATGTTTGAAAACATACACTTTCAAAGCTTTAATTCCATGAGGAGTATAGAGACTGTAGAAGGATTAAGTAAGTATATAGGACAAGAGTCAAAGAACAGAAGTCTAGAATAGAGGAAAGAGAAGATAAATAATGAAGAAAATGAGAGAAGGAGAATAATGTTTTCTCCCATGTGTTTTTTTTTTTGGAGGGGTGGTGATGGTGGTCTGGATTTGTGGTTTAATCAATGCCTGAAACTCCCGGTATGGAAACTTCCTCCACAGAAATAGTACGGGAATTTGTTTGTAACTTACAGTTTTAGAGAATTTGCTCAGGGATATAGACACTCAAATTATTTGCCTATCATCACATAGCCAATAAATGCTAGAAGGACTATTTAAAAATAAATCTGCCTACAAATGAGTTAGTATTTTTTTTTGGGGGGGTGTGATACAGTGAGAAATCAGGTGAAAGGGGAGAAATAAGGGAGAGAAGGGGATGCAGATACGTTCCTATCAATAACAATTTGTATAATCTCTTAACAAGGTGGTCAAGGAGTGGTGAGGTTTGTTGTGTAAGACTAACATAAAAATAATGGAAAGAAGGAAATTGATTAAGGAGAATAGAAACATAAAAGAGAAAGTATTGACAATTAGAGAAATAGATAGAAATGACAAAAAAGGACCATAAAAAGAATAATAATAACAATAGCTAACATTTATATAGGGCCTACTATATGTCAGGCACTGAAGTGCTTTACAGTTACTGTCTCATTTCATCCTCACAACAACCCTGAGAAGTACGTGCTACTGTTATCCCTATTTTACAGATGAAGAAACTGAAGCAAATAGAGGTTAAGTGACTTGCCCAGGGTCTCATAGTGTCAAGTCAAATTGGAGCTTAGGTCTTCCTGAATCTAGATCCAGCACTCTATCCCCTGGACCATTTGGCTACTAGAAATGATAAACAAACTTAAAAGCTATTTCTCTGAACATAATAAGGAAACCGAAACCTTAAGCTAACCTGATCAAAAAGAAGAGGAAGGAAATCAAATAAAAAAATTTATCCTGATATTCAGGATAAAGTAGTGAACTAATACCATTATGTCAAATTTAGAGCCATTTTCCACAGATGTTACCAAAAAGAAACAACAAAAAAAAAAGGGTTCTCAAAGGATTTGGCAAATATTAACCCCAAGGAAAGTTGTTTCTCTAGGTTTTTGTTCCCTTCCAAAGAGACAATATATCCACTGTATTACCTCACTAACTCCACATGTCATATATATCTCATATGTCACTACATTTTGCAAATGAATAGCTGGCTTTAATATAAAATGTCACATTATAAAAATAGACATAAATATTAAAAAAGAATGAGGTACTTTTCTCATAACTATGGGGGTGGGGAGAAACTTTAATCAAATAAGTGATAGAGGGAATCATACAAGATAAAGCAGCCAGTTTTGGTTATAGAATTGAAAAGATTTTTCAGCAATAAGATCAATGTCAATTCATATTAGGAGCCAGTTTAGAAGGAAAATAATTAATTTGGAAAAAATATTTATATCAAATTGTTGTTCAGTTGTTCAGGCATATCCAACTCTTCTTGAGCCTGGGAAGCATTCAGTCCATGGGGCAGTGATACGGTAATGGTTTGCCATTTCCTTTTCCAGTGGTTCAGAGCAAACAGAGGTTAAGTGACTTACCCAGGTCACACAGCTACTAAGTGTCTGGGGCCAAATTTGAACTCAATTGAAAAAAAGCCATCATGAGATCACCTTGTAATTATTTCTGTTGGTTTTGCTTAACATTTGTATTTGTTAGAAATCTATTACTATGGCTGTGACTAAGGGTACATTGGATGATGGTAGTAGGGTGGAGTATATGGAGAAATGATTGTGATGTAAACACAAAAGGCATCAATAAAACTTTTAACAATTCATAAAGAGAAGATGAAGGTATTTTGCTTGGGGAAGGGAAAACATGATACCTATCTTAAAATATTTGAAGGATTGTCCTAAAGAAAGGAAATTAGACTTATTTCACTTGGTTCCAGTGGGCAGAAACTACAGAGACACAAATTCCAGCTTTTTCATAAAGTAACCCTGCCTTTTGTGTAGAGATACTCAAGGAAGGGCTGTTCTAAGATGGACATAACCTCAACTCTGAAGGTCACCACTCATTGCATCCCTTTCTCTTCAGACTCAGAAAAAAAGTTCTTTGTAGAAGGCAAAAGAAGTGGCAGACATGAATCTGAGTAAGTATGGTTCCAACAGGACTTTGGGACTCTGTAACAAATAGGGCAAAGGAGATGTTTGGTATTAGATAGACAATGAATTCATAATTTAAATACCTCTAAAAATAAAATCAGAAGCCCCTAAGAACAGCAGGTTTGGAAAGACAATAAAGCATAAATAACTTTGTTTTTCTTATCATATCCTCTTTGCCTTTTGCACTTAGACAAAGAATCCATAACATGTCGAGGTAGGAGTATAAAGGGCTTAGCAAGGGAAAGTCACCTCCCAGAAAGGAAGAAAAGGCTCTTTCTATACAAATATGTGGGTTTTTTGGGGGGGGAGATGAGTTGTACAAGGACGCTCTGTAGGTTTCCTGTTTCAGCATGTGATTGATAGATTAGTCTACTAACTCCTCAGCACCACCACCTGTTACCTATATTAAGATGAGCCTTCCAAGAGATTTTTTCTGTTAAAAATCCAATAGTTTTCCTTATGATGTAGTTTGCTATTACCAGAGGTTCTCAAGTGAATGCTGAATGACTGCTTGTCGGTGATGGTGTTGAAGTGATCTCTTTTCAAGTCAAGATTGGACTTAAAAATATCGAAGATTCCTTCCAGCTCTGAGGTTCTATAACACACTATTGTCTCATTGCAAATTTTGGCCTTTTAAACAGCATGAATATTGAAATAACCATCTATCCTCTGTAATGATGTTGTATTTGAATATTAATAAGAATAACTAATATTTATATAGTGCTTTAAGGTTTACAAAGTGCTTTATAAATATATCATTTTATCCTTATAACAATCCTGGGATGCAGGTGCTATTATTATCCTCATTTTACAGATTAGGAACCTGAGACTGACAGCAATTAAGTAACTTGTTCACAGTCATGTGGCTAGTAAAGTCTGAGGTCAAATTTGAACTCAGGTCTTTCTGATTCCATTTCTTATCCACTGATCTACCTATAGAGTGCTTTATGCATTCTAAAGATTTAGAAGAAGGCTTCCCAATATATAGGCTAGGACCCTCCTATAGAAGATTTAAAAGAGAAAGTATGGCACAGTGGAAAGAATTCTGGTTCTAGAGTCAGACGAACTGGGTTCAAATCTTATCTCTAATACTATTTAACTCAAACTTAGGCAAGTTACTTTGCCTCAGTTTTCTCCCATGGGCTAGATGACCTTCGAGGTTCCTACCATGTAGGATTCTATGGTACTGACTAGAGTTGTACAAAATGAGAATGTGTTAATGGATTGCAACTAGCACCTTTGGAGAGAATAGTCACATTAATGAGATGATGGAACCATAAAAGTTTTAAAGCACAGTAATACTTACTCAGTCTTACAAGCATGCAGATCACTTCTTTCTAGGTCTATGTATCATTCAGACTCCATTTAAAGAGGAACAGAAAGAGGAAGGTGTTGAGAGACTTTCCTAGCTTGATAAATTGCTCAAATCCATGTCTGCAAACTTTGGGGGCCCAGAAGGTGAAGTGGCCCTAGGCTGTTATTAATTTGAAAGTCTTGGCAGACCTATGTGTACGGGGGGACTGGGTTATAATTTGAAAGTCTAAGTGGGGAGGTAAATTTCATCTGCCTTAACAGTTTGTTAATTCCACAAAGGATATCACCTGTGCCCTATTAAACAGCACATCATTAAGGCACTGTTCATCATTTCCACTGGAGCAAAAGTCTTTCTATTTTAAGGAGGCACTCACTGAATTCCAGTAACTTGGTGAGTGTTCAATGTCTATGTTTCTGGTCTGTATTGGAAAAGATGCATTTGCCAGTGGGAAGCCACACTAAATTAAGGCATCACAGACAGTTCTTATCCTCTGTGAGATTGAGGAGGAGAGAGGAGAAGATATCTAGGTACCTAGAGATGGAGAATTAAGGACAGGTGGTATTCTTAGTCGGGCTTAAAAGGATGGAGAATGATTCAGAAGGGAATGAAGGGGAGGGAGGACATTTTAGGCACAAGAAATAGTGGTGAGCAAAGGTACAGGAGTGAGAAGCCATTTCTTTTTTTCTTTCTACAATTTTTTTTTTTGGGTCAAAGCCAAAGACTGCTGTAGGAAGCTCCTTCAGGTTGGAAAAATCCTCTCCCAATGTAAATCTGCAGCTTATGGTATTAGAAAGTTGCCTAGGACAGTGAGAAATTAAGTGACTTGTCCAAGATGACACAGCCAATATGTGTCAGAGGTAGTATTTCAACCTAAACCTTTGAATCTGAAGCTGGTTACATTCACCACAACCCCCATTTTCTCCCCTCTGGATCACCTTCTCTAAGCTTGCTTTGATGTTCAAAGGTTCGTATAATCTTACTGTTATCATCTTTTATGACAAATGTATGAAATATAGATTACTTTTCCATTTTCTGACTTGTGAGGAATCCAATGTTCATTTACAAATTATCCAAGGTGAGGGTGGGGGAGTCCTTTCTAAATATTGTGTTTGAGTATCCCACAATTCTTCGTTATACCACATCTTACAAACAAAATAATACCCAAATTCTTCCCTTAGTTTCATTTCTTTTCAGGAGATAAATCAGAAAGCAGGTAGATTGTTCTTTATGTTGCTGAATCTGAAAAGTTCTGGCTACCAACATGAAATGAGTTCATTTACAAAAGAGTTAATAGGAGTCCATGGAGAGTCAATCAACCTTCCTGTGCCATTTCACCTTCAATTGCTCTGATCAACAAATAGCCCTTCCCATGTTTCTGTCAAGATATTCTATCTACTGGTATTCACAGGCACTACCTGGTTCTGGTCCATGTTTTTATCATTGTGGTTTGGAATGTTGTGATATTGAGAATGAGAGAGGTGGCAAAATTGGAAGTGATTTATGATGGACTTCAGGTGTGAGGATCTTTTAAAAGATGACAAAGGCATCATAATGACACCTAGTTCAAAAGGTGGATGGTGTTTTTGTCTTTTTTGGAATGATTTTAAATAATTAGGTTTTTCAGCTTGGAATTAGGATTTACAGAAGACAACTAGTCAGGAGATCTGGATTTAAATCTCTCTGAAGATCTGTTGTGTGATTATGTGCAAGTCAGTTTACCTTTCAGAGTCTCAGTTTCCTCAGCTCTAAATGAACATAGTAATGTTTACTCTATTTATCTCACAGGATTGTCATGAGGAAAACAAAACAGAAGTGTTAGCTGTTGTGCTAAAAATTTATCCTAAATGATAAACAATGTGAAGCATAGAATATTATCTTCATTAGTTGACAAGAATTTATTAAATGCCTGCAGGAAGTCATAATTCTCCTTCAGGGCTCATTGAGGACACAAGGCTGTATGAAATATGTTTCCCTTCTAATTTATCATAAAAGATATTAGCACAATAAAATAATAAGAATCTTTGAACATCAAAGTAGACCTAGAGGAGATGACCTGGTATAGTGTAGTGGAAAGAGTCCATTTACTAAATAGGTTAAATGCTACATCTTCAGAAAACAGCTGATTTTAAAATGAAATAATTATTTATATCTTTTGTTTTCATATCACTTAAGTTTCCCCTACTCCCTCTCCATACTTTCTTACAGAACAGGCATCCCTTATAACAAAGATTTTTTTAAAAGAGAGAGAAATAAAATCAAGAAAGCCAATAAATATATCACAAAAATCTGACAGTATATGCAATGAAGTACATTATAATATGAAATAATTATAATATAATTGCAGTACATCTGTGGACCCCATACCTCTGTAAAGGAGTAGGGGTAGATGTGTCTTCTCATTTCTCTTCTTGGGGGGGGGCAATGCTCATTCTTACATTTTTGCAACATCCATTTGCAAGTGTTTTATGGTGGTGTTCACTCCATTTAAGCTAATGCTTATATGGTTCGTTAACTAGACTTCAGTTTCTGATCTATTACTGACTAATTAGCTATGTGACTCTGGATACATCTTTGGGCTTAGGTTTTCTCATCTGTAAAATTTTGGGGTTTGGATTGATCATTTTAAGGTCCCCTCCCAGCTCACTGTAAATAAGAACAGGTCCATGGAACCTAAAATAATTTGATTAAGCTGAAAAAGGAGTAGAAGTGAAACAGCAAGAATTTTGAGGTAAATCTAAACAGGGATGCATGGCATGGATCCTATACTTCACATTAGTGATAGAGAAACCTAGGCAAGTGATATGTTTTGGGAGAAGACTTGGAGGCATGAATGGGGGGACTAAATGAAAAGGATGTTTATCAGAGTTATCTAATAGAGGTAAAAGGGAAACTGCGGGGGAGTAGGAGGAGCTGTATTAATCAACCAATCAAAAATATTTATTAAGTGCTTATTATGTTCCATGCACTATGCTAAGTGCTAGTTGAAATAACAGGTTGGTATAATTCTCATTTCCAGAAGAAAAAAAATGTGTCACTGAAGAAATTATAGTTAGTGAACAATAATGAAAGTGATGTTAGTCTAGGGTTTGGATGCAATTGAAAAGTTATACAAACACATTCAGGTTGCCAATCATAGCATAGCCATTTTCTTTAAAAATCCAATTCTAGAGATATGTTAGTGTCCACTGAAACTTACTTGTTGGCTGACTGAATCCCAGAGTTCTGTGAACCACAATTCCCTTACTACTGTAATTGTGAATAGATCTAGGACTAAAGACATATCCAAATTGCCCTAGCAGTTTAATTTTACAGGATGTCCCAAAAGTCTTAGTGCTATAGGTGCTGAAGCGATGGACATTGAAACTGGGTTAATTTTTCTAAGTAATCCACTCTACCAATGCAGAAAAGATTCTTCATCTCTGACACAATCGAGATTCAAAATGTGAGTCAACATATATCAACTAAAAGATCACTATAGTTTGATGAGTAGGGGAAGAGTAAGGGTCTATAATCTGAATAAGGAAGGTCCCAATGCTACAAAATCTAAGAATTTTGTGACCCTGGTTTTATTATGGGTATAGGTTTTTATTCCTGTTCCATCTTCCAGATTCCTTTTAAGACAGATCATCTGGACAGTTCCTTGTGACTGCTATCATTACCCTCCAGAGGACTGTAAATAAATTTCCTATATTAGAACTCCACCAAGCAGAGTAGTAAGATTTCTAAAATGCCTAAGTATTGCCAGATTTAGAAGTGTCAATGAGAGAAATAACAATAAAGTATATGAAAAGCTATCAAGAGGCATAAACTCTAATAATTTTGGTATTCAATAAACAAAGAATGATTAGAATAGGAATGCTATCTATTTTTGTTCTTTCATCATTGGAAGATATGGGTTTTCTAAAGAGATGGCCAGGACTCACAATTTCTCATTACTGGAAAAATTATCTTGAGAATGAAGAGTCTATATTACATCTTTTTGACATTCCTGTGGTACTGACCCAGGCTGCTTCCAATTGAAGCTTTCTATTTCAATTCTCTTTCCCAGCCTTTCTGCACACTTTTAGTATCATCCTTTGATTTACTTGATTCATATCCCCAGATCTAGCCATGCTCCTTTCCTTTCAATCTCATGTCTCAGTTTCTCTATTTCTTTCTGTTCATGGATAGTCTGTTAGTATGAACATCCAGACCACGGATTAGGGGAATGAACTGTAGAATATAAATGTGGTAGGCTGTTATCTTGCAGTAAGAAATAACAAATATGGGGGCAGCTAGATGGGGCAGTGGATAAAGCAGAGGCCCTGAAGTCAGGAGGACCCAAGTTCAAATCCAGCCTCAGACCAAACACTTGACACTTACTAGCTCTGTGACTCTGGGCAAGTCACTTAACCCCAATTGTCTAAAAAAAATAACAAATATGAATAAATCAGAGAAATACGGGTAGATTTGAATAACTTTATGTAGAATACAGTAGGTAAAGAATGACAAACATGTAATACCTGAGGCACCCTATATTCACACCTCATAGCTACTTCAGAGTCAAAGTACTTTATAGGTCTACATCCATTCAAACACAACTCACAATCCTTCACCACTGCATTTAGTTTTAATTTTATCAGCCAGAGAATGCAACTAGTTCAAAGCAGAACCATTTAACAAAATGTTTACAATTTTAAGGAGGTTTACAATGGACCATCCTGCAGCTTCCCACCCCAAGCTTAGGGTATAGTTCCACACAAATATATAGTCCATGAGTGGAGAAAGAGACCATAAATAGAATGAATGGGCCCACCTGTGGGGACTTCCTATAGAGGACAACTTCTGATACTGTAAATGCACTGATGTTGCCTGGTGATGTCATTATGGGTTCTTAGGGCACTATTCCCTCACTGAGTTTTCTCCCTGCTCAATGCTTTGTACTAGACTGTGTTCACAGGTAGACAGTTGTCTCTTCTAGGCTGGTCCCATGATGACTGCTGGTGTTTTTGTTTTGCTGGTTCAATAGTGCCCCTCCTTTGACTGTAGCAGCTTGAGCCTTGATTTCTGTTACCACCTTCTGGATGCACTTCCAGAGGGTCCCTTGAGCCATCTCAATTTCAGTAATAAGAGCCCTTCTTCTAAAGCTAAAGATGGGCTGACAGTCCTCTATGTATAACCACAATACCCAGACAACAAAAGCCAGGATTAGCCAACTCCCAGACCGATTAGGTCTTTCTAGGCTTGACTCTGGTCTGAGTGAAGGTCAAAACCTTCTGTTGCAGATAATAATGCCAATGTACAGTTAGATGCTCTCAGATACTCCCATGATCCTCTCTGGTTTAGCAAGCTAGTGTTTTTGAGTTAGAAAAGTAAGCCACAGAGACAAAGTCGTGTTTTCTATTCACCTAGTTTGATTGATTTGGCCCAATATCCTGCCTGCACACACTACAATAATGTGGATGAGAAGAACCCTAACGAGATGCTGACTAATTTTAATTACCAAAAAATACATAATCAAAAATTCATTTCTACTCTCTAAAGGATGGGTGACTGGCAGTAGAGCATGGTGCAGACAATGGCAGGCCACTGTCACTATGTTGGAGGGTTTTGTTCGATCTTTTCTTTGTTAAAAGGGAAGGTTTCAATTATAGGTTAGATGTAAATAAATGAATATACCTTATTATGTAAAAAAAAAAAGGTAATAGCACCAGTGCATATTCCATAAGTATTTCACCATCTAATATCAAAATGAGAATTATATATAGATGTCCTGAACACAATTAAGCAGGGAAATGCACAGGGCAGACTTTAGTTTATTTCATGACAATACACTTTACATGTGGTTTTCAGGAGTTCACTGTGTCATCAGTAAGAATGTCCTGTGTTATACATTGCATTGTAAATGTCCTGGCCACGAAAAAGGCCAGAGTCAACCATTCTGAAGTGGAGATGAAACTATACACAGATATATACATATATGTATATAAAATATTTGATTGTGTATATATATATAACATATGCACACATATGTATATGTATAAAACAATGCCTTTCCTTACCTATTGTTTAAATGCTTATTGTTTCAATGACATAGCTAATGTATGAGAAAAAATAGAACTTTTGGAGAAAACCTTAGTCATACATTGCCTTGTCATAGTTCTTTATGAAGAGTTGACAGGGTATATTTTATGGGTTTTAATTTTTGCTTTCTCATTCTTCTCTTAGCAATTTCCTCGTAGAAAGCTGGTCAAAAATTGATTTTTTCCTATTCTCTGTAGGTTTGGAGAAGTACAAGCCAATAAAATTCAGACTTGTCTATTTGTAGTAAAACATAAGACTTTGACAAAGTTCTGGAATTATGGTTTATACCTAAAGATTTTATACATGTGTCTATGGACGTAGATACACCTGCATATATACACACCATATAATGTAGTTGTCTGATACATACACATAGAGGCATACATGTATTTTGAACATACATGCATAGACATTTACATCATCTATATCCACATCTACTTACACATATACACCTGGTTACATGTCATGAAAGTGACTGTAGATTATCAAAAGCCAAGACAACAAAGCATAAATATAAATATTTGCATATGTGCATATATGTATAGCCACACAAATATATATGAATATATGAATAAATATGCATGTATGTGTTATCTCATATACTCTATATAATTACAACTTACATAATATCTATCCCATAAATAAATGGCATATTGATGCATATTCTCCATGTATTGCTATGATATATATTAAATATTACTGCATGAATAGTTCATTATATCTATCTATCTGTCTGTCTATGTATCCATCCATCTTCTAAAAGAAGGCTTGTTACAATGTCCCATTGAGGCATGGAGGTCACTGTAAGGTCTCAAGGCCACAATTCATGAGCATCTCTTAGTTGCCAGTTCTTTCCAGTTTAAAGGCCACTTCAGCAAAGTGAAAACTCTGGCAGGTCCCCCTATCGCACTTCACTCTCTACAGAAAGTGCATTCACTCAGCACAATTTCTGCATAATATTGGTCCCAACAATTTCCCATCAATTTCTCATCAATTTCTCTTATATATGTCTCTGGAGTTTTGGCCTGCCCAACTTGTATGAGATTTTTTTCCAGCCTTAGACTGTGGGAATCAGGGTATAGGTTGAGGAGAAGAATGAGATTATATTAGCATTCTTGGCTTCCATATTACATTGTTGACTCAGTATGAGTAATGCATCAAAATCCCTACTTCACTGTCAGATGAAGTATTATCTATCTGCCTCTCATGTTTTATTTTTGAAGTTAATTCTTTTTTTTGGGGGGGGGAGCCAGGCAATGGGTTAAGTGACTTGCCCAGGGTCACACAGCTAGTAAGTGTTGTGTCTGATGCCAGATTTGAACTCAGGTCCTCTTGACTCCAGGGCCAGAGTTCTATCCACTGTGCCATTTAGCTGACCCTGAAGTTAATTCTTGAAATCAGGTTATGGCTATTTTCTCCCTCTGTTATTTCTATCTTCTTGTATCTAAGCCATTCTATCCCATTGTATCCCATCATGAACTTTTTGAATTCTGACTCTCATTCTTTTGCTTAAGGCTCATAGGTATAGAGCTGGCATACATCCTGTCCAATTGTGGTAGCTCTTCCTAGGTTTCTATTATCTACAAATCTAATAAACATGCCATCTCTGCCTTTATCTAAGACATTGAGCAAAATGTTAAATAGCACAGGGGGAAGTAAACATCTTTGGCACATCCCATTGGAGATCTACTTCCTAGTTGATCTACAACCAAATGTGATATATATTTTTTTTCAGTTTAAACACTTATGGAAGAAGAATTATTAGTCAAGTTATCAATTTTGCTAGTTCAAATTAAAGTTAGGGGCTTTACCTCTTTCTACTTATATGTGGAATAAACTGAGACCCAGAAATTAAATAATGAGTTTTCTTTTTAGTGTAAGTTTCCAGTTAGAAAGAATTCTTGAAGTGATCAAAGAAATAAAAAAAAAAACATTAAAAATGAAAATGACTGTAAATTCATTGATTTAGTTCTATTGATACTTTGATCTGTATATCTTTTCAGGATTACTCCCAGAGACTTGCTATCAGTAAGACAAAAGTCTCCACTGGCCCATGAAAAATGAACTGTGATTTAAGACAATGATTTTTATCTTTTTGCTTATAGTGATTTTTGTTTGAATTATTCAGATACACTAGAAGATTTTTTTCTTAATTCTTAAATGGTCTAGTTAATAGCCTTAACTATCCAATTATTTCATCACTTGATCATATGAAGTCACAATTTTTAGAAGACATTTAGCATCGAAATTTCAGTTGTCTTTAGAAAAATAGCTGAGGGCCTCAGACACTTGACCCTTACTAGCTGTGTGACCTTGGGTAAGTCACTTATTCCTGATTGCTTCACCAAAAACAAAAAAAGAAAGAAAAATAGCTGAGTTTGAAATTTTACAAAATCAATTCTCGTCCAGTTTTAATGTTTTTCGATAACAGGAAAGGCAAAATGGCATAAAAGATCATGAGGCAGCTTTGAAACCAGGAATACATAGGTTCACTTACTGACTCTGACACATTCTGCCTAGGTGACCAAGTCATGTGAGCTCTCACTGCTGTACTTAAATCTGGAACTATAAGTTTTGAACCAAAGGTGGCAACCTACATTAGTAGATGGAGTTTCTTCATCTAGGAATTTCCTATACCAGATATACTCACAAGCCTACCTCCTATCTCTTTAAAATAGAACTTTATTAGATTAAGTCATTCCTTTTTTATGCTTCTTTTTTGGGGGGAGGAGGTGGAAGGCATCTAGAATATAAAAATTACAAAGTTACATCAAAAGAGGCTTTATTATAGTTTGTCCTTTTAAAATTTCTCTTCCCTTCCCAGAGCAATATCATGGAGCTACAGTCAGGATTACACAGGATTTGATAGCTCCCACATTAAAGAACTGGAGGAATTGAAATTTGATATTCCAGAAGGCAAAGGAGTTAGGATTACAACCAAGAATCACCTACCCAGCAAAACTGAATGTAATACTTTGGTGGTGGGGAGGATATTTAACAAAATAGAGGACTTTCAAGAATTCTCAATTAAATTATCAGAACAAAACAAAACAAAAACCAGAAAGAGAAAACATAAGCGATTCAATAAGGTTAAACTGTTTATATTTCCATATGGCAAGATAATATATGTAACTAAGACTTTTATTGCTATAAGGACAATTAGAAGGACTATATGTAGACAGAGGGTGTGGATATAAGGTAACTATGATGGGATGATATCCAAATAAAATTCTGGAGAAGTTAGATATGATAGATCTCTGGAGAAAATTGAATGAGAATTAGAAAGGAATATACCTTTTTCTCCAAAGTAATGGCATTGAAACAAAAATTGACCATGTATTAGGACATAAAAACCTCGCAACCAAATGCAGAAAAGCAGAAATAGTAAATACATCCTTTTCAGATCATAATACAATACAAATTGCATCCAATAATGGACACTGGAAAGAAGATAAAAGTTAATTGGAAATTAAATAATGTAATCCTGAAAAAAGCCAAGTGGGTCAAAGAACAACTCAAAGAAACAATGGATAATTTCATTAAAGAAAATGACAATGATGACACAACATACCAAAATTTATGGGATCCAGCCAAAGCAGTACATAGGGGAAAATTTATATCTCTAATTTGCTTACAATGATTAAGTAAAGAAAGAACAGGTCAATGAATTGGACATGCAACTAAAAAAAACTAGAAATAGAACAAATTGAAAGTAAGAAAATTATTGAACTAATCAATAAAATAAGAAGCTAGTTTTATGAAAAAAATCAATGATAGAAAAACCATTGGTTAACTTGTTAAAAAAAAAAGCAAAGATGAACACCAAATTACTAGTATCAAAAATAAAAGGAGTGAATTTGCTATCAATGAGAAGGAAATTAAAACAACCATTAGGAGCTATTTTGCTTAATTATATGCCAAAAAATTGACAATCTAAATGAAATGGATAAATACACACAAATATATGAATTTAGATTAACAAGAAGAACTAAAATATTTAAATAATCTGCTCTTAGAAAAAAGAAATTGAACAAACCATCAATGATCTTCCTATGGAAAATATCCCCAAGACCAGATGGATTCACAAGTGAACTCTGCTAAATATTTAAAGAACAATTAATTCCAGTACTATACAAACTGTTTAGAAAAATAGATGGAGTCCTAACAAATTCCTTTTATGACACAAATGTGGTGCTGATATTTAAACCAAGAAGAAGTAAAACAGAGAAAGAAAATTATAGATCAATTTCTCTAATGAATATTGATTCAAAAATTAAAAAAAAACACTATCAAGGAGATTATAAAAATATATCACAAGGACCATACCCTATGAACAGGGGGGATGCAGGGCTAGTTAATATTGCAAAAACTATTGACCATTTCAATAACAAAACCAACAGAAATCACATGATTATCTCAATAGATGCTGAAAAAGCCTTTGACAAATTAAAATACCCATTCCTCTTAAAAACACTAGAGGGCAGAAGAATAAATGGAGCTTACCTTAAAATGATAAGCAATATTCACCTAAACCATCAGCAAGCATTATCTGCAATGGAGATAAGCTAGAAGCCTTTCCAATACAATGTGGGGTGAAGCAAGGATGCCTATTATCACCTTTATTATTAAATGTGTACTAGAAATGTTAGCTATAGCAATAAGATAAGAAAAAGAAACTGATGAAACTGTAATAGGCAACAAGGAAACAAAACTATCACTCTTTGCAGATGATATGATGAGAAATCCTAGAGAAAAAGAGAATCCTAGAGAATCAACTATAAAACTACTTGAAAAAATGAACAACTTTAGCAAAGTTGAAGGATACAAAATAAACCCATATAAATCATCAGCATTTCTACATATTACCAACAAAATCCAGCAATAAGAAATAGAAAGAGAAATTATATTTAAAACAACTATGAATAATATAAAATATTTGGGAGTCTACTTACCAAGACAGACCTAGGAACTATATGAACACAATTATAAAACACTTTTGACATAAATAATGTCAGATCTAAATAATTGAAAAAATATTAATTGCTCATGCGTAAGCTAAGACAATATAACAAAAATGACAATTCTATCTAAATTAATCTGTTTATTCAGTGCCATACCAAACTACCAAAAAGTATTTTATAAAGACAGAAAAATATAATAAAATTCACCTGTAAGAAAAAAATGGTCAAAGCTATCTAAAGAATCAATGAAAAAAATGTGAAGGGAGGTGGTCTAACTGTACCAGATATCAAACTATATTATAAAACAGTAGTTATCAAAATAATTTGATATTGGCTAAGAAATAGAGTGGTGGATCAGTGAAATAGATCAGGTGCACATTACATTATAGTAAATGGCCATAATAATCTAGTATATGATAAATCCAAAGATGCAAGCTTTTGGAAGAAAAACTCATTATTTGACAAACACTGTTGGGAAAACTGGAAAACAGTATGGCAGAAACTGGGTATAGACCAACATCTCACATCATATACCAAGATAAGGTCAAAATGACACATTATTTACCCACAAAGGTGATACCATGAGCAAATCAGGAGAACATGGAATAGTTTATTTGTCAGATCTACAGATAAGAGAAGAATTTAGGACCAAAGAAAATATAGAGAGTATTACAAAATGTAAAATAGATAATTTTGGTTATAGAACTTTAAAAAGGTTTTGCACAAATAAAACCAATGCAACCTAAATTAAAAGGAAAGCAGAAAAATGGGGAAAATGTTTGCAACAAGTATCTGATAAAGCCTCATTTCTCAAATATATAGAAAAGTGAGTAAAATTTGTTAAAAAAGAAATGTCATCTCCCAATTGATAAATTGTCAAAGAATATAAACAGGCAATTTTCAGACAAAGAAATCCAAGCTATTTGTAGTCATAAGAAAAAAATGCTCTCAATCACTATTGATTAGAGAAATGCAAATTAATATAATTCTAAGGTACCACCTCACACCCAACAGATTGGCTAATATGACAAAAAAGGAAAATGATGAATGTTGGAGGGGATGTGGGAAAACTGGGACACTAATGCACTGTTGGTGGAGTTGTGAACTGATCCAATCATTCTGGAGAGCATTTTGGAACTATGACCCAAGGGCTATAAAATTGTGCATACCCTTAATCCAGGAATACCACTGCTAAGTCTGTATTCCAACAACATGCCAAAAAAGGGAAATGGACCTGTTCGTACAAAAACATTTATAGCAACTCTTTTTGTGCTGGCAAAGAGTTGGAAATCAAAGGGATTTTCATCCATTAGGGAATAGGTAAACAAGTGTGGTGTGTGATTCTGATGAAATATTATTATGCTATATGAAATAACAAGAAGGTTGATGTCAGAAAAACCTGGTAAGACTTATATGAACTGATGCAAAGTGAAGTAAACAGAACAAGGAGAACATTGTACACAATAACAACTATATTGTATGATGAAGAATTGTCAATGACTTAGCTATTCTCTTCAATACCGTGACCCAAGACAATTTTAAAGTACTAATGATGAAGCAGACTATCTGTCTCCAGAGGAAGAAGTGATATTATCTGAATACAGACAGAAGCTTGCTATTTTTAACTCTGTTTTTTCTTAATTTGTCTTCTTGTACAAAATCACTAATATGGAAGTGTTTTACATGATTGCACATGTATAACCTATATCTGATTGCTTATGATCTCAGATAGGGATAGAATTTGGAACTCAAAACTTTTTGAAAAACAAATGCTAAAATTGTTTTAATATGTAATTGAGGAAAATAAAATATCAAATTAAAAAAGAAAAACGATCTGCTTCTTTTTAATTTTTTGAATAATAATATTTCATATTTAGGTCATGTAGCCACTTTGACTTTATTGTGTAATATCATGTTAGCTGGTGATGGAGGCTTAATTTTTTTCAGACTGCTGTTTTCTCAGCAGATCTTATGATATCATCAGTTTTTTCCTAATTTATGTTGAAAATTTCTGTTTTCAAGTTTATCAGACACTGTATTATTGAGTTCCATTATTTTTATTCTCCCTTGTCTAGCCTGTTCAATTGATCTATTTATCTATTTTTAACTGCTACCAAATGGTTTTTTATGAGTATTATTTTCCTCCCTCTCACAGTGCTGTGGAAAACCAGAAGGCAGAAGTTTGCTCTAGCTAAGGCTGCTGTGTTCTGTGTTATAATAGTACTCAGCTAGAGCACTGATGAGCATAAGGAATATCAGAATGTGCATATATTCACTGGGCCTCTCTGAAAAAAAGGACCCAGCATATTTATGGGGCCACTTCTGTGGGCCCAGAAGTCATTTGGGACAGATACTGAGGCTAGAGAAATGTGAATTGTCCAGTATGAGAGGAAAATGAAATAGTTTTGAGGTCCATTCCCCAGGGAAACCACAATAATATTAATTGTAAGAACCATAAAAAAGTCTGACAAAATTATAACTTAATTATAACTCATGACTCAAAAGAAGATATATAATAGAAAATACCTCCTCCTTTGCAGAGATGGGAGATCCACAAGTTTTACATTGCATATATTTTTAGATTTTTAAAAACGTATCGATCAGTTGCGCTAATTTTTCTTTTTTCTTTTGTCTTAAAAATACTCATTTTATATGAGCAGGCTCTCTTGGAGGAAGAGGAGGAGGAGGAAGAGGGATACTGGAAAATGTGGTTGTGTGAAAAAAAACAAAAGTTATTAATAAAATTTTATTGTGTAAAAAATGCCATACAAATAATGCATTATAAATACAATTCATTATTCTGATTCATCATTAGATTTGAGGCAAAACTTGCTTTATTTTAAGTTTAAAAGAATACTTAGAAAACAGATACCCCCTATCTCTAGGTCTTTAGAGAAGTTTGCTTTGTACTATCCCCCAGCCTCTCATTCTTTGTTCCTTTACTACATATATGTGTGTGTATACATATCTATATAACTATACATACATATATATGCACATACATATTACCAATGTCCTATTGGTATTGTATGCTGTAAGTTAAGGAATATTATGATTTCCAAAGAATTAAAATTAAATAATTTACAGAGAACACCAGAAAGGCACATGAACAATGAGGTTTGAGCAATGTGGAAACTTTTCGGATGTAAGTCCAGGCTTAAAAGATGTCAGCAGAAGGCTATATGAATGGAAAAGACGGGTTGGTCAAAATAGACATGTGACCAGAATATAAAAACTCACATCATTAACAAATAGAGGAGCAAGAAAGAAATTGCATTTTGGATCTGTGGTTATGGGGAGATTTTATGACTAAAGTGACAGTATCACACAAGATAAAATGGACAATTTTGATTATATAAAATTAAAAAGATTTTGCACAAATAAACCAAAGGTAGTAAATTTGGAGGGGAAATAGGAAACTGGGAAAAATATCTAGAGAACTATTGTACTCTTGCATTTTGAAAAGCATAAAATGCTTTCAAGTGGTTTCTTCCCCTTGTGTAGGTTGCAATCTTAAGAAAAGCTCTTTTTATGGTGCAGAGATCCTGCACCGTGCTAACTCTTCCTTAAAAAGCAAAACCAACTGAACAAATTCTATTTTCCTGACTATGATTTCCTTTTATTAAGGAATATTATGTTTTTCATTGATTTTCTTTTGATCTTTTTTATATTTTTTGCGTCATTAAAAACTTTAAAAATATGACTATTTTCATAAGCTGTGAATAAGAATGACAACAAAATAAATGGGGGAATGGAGAGTAAGAATGAGGGCAGAAAAGGAGCATTGGAAGCCATTTCTCTGAAAATTACTAGAGTTGAGAGAATAATGGAAGGAACAATCAATATGATGACCTCTGCTACAGTCAGTAGGAGTGGAACTCTTTAATAAAGGCAGGTCTTTGCCACCCTGTTGATTTGTATACCATGATAGGTTTTCTGTTATTCCAGCAGTTTCTTTATAATAGATAAATTCAGACTGTGTTTCAGAGAAATTTCTGATTCAGATATAACAGCCCTGGATGATATCTCTGCTCTCTTTCTTTCTTTCTTTCTTTCTTTCTTTCTTTCTTTCTTTCTTTCTTTCTTTCTTTCTTTCTTTCTTTCTTCTTTCTTTCCTTCTTTCTTTCTTCCTTCCTTCCTTCCTTCCTTCCTTCCTTTCTTTCTTTCTTTCTTTCTTTCTTTCTTTCTTTCTTTCTTTCTTTCTTTCTTTCTTTCTTTCTTTCTTTCTTTCTTTCTTTCTTTCTTTCTTTCCCTTTCTTTCTTTTTCTTCCTTCCTTCCTTCCTTCCTTTCCTCCCTCCCTCCCTCCATCCTTTCTTTCCTTCTTCTTCCTTCCTTCCTTCCTTCCTTTCCTTCCTTTCCTCCCTCTTTCCTTCCTTCTTTCCTTCCTTCCTTTCCTCCCTCCCTCTCTTTACTTCCTTCCTTCCCTTCCTTCCTTCCTTTCTTCCTCCTTCCTTCCTTTCTTTATGTCTTTCTTTTTTTTTAAAGATATTTTTATTTTTAATTTATGGAATAAGACAAACATTTCCCAAACATAATATATATAAAAAGATAATTTCATGTGAAACTGCAAATCTATTATGTACAACTTGCTATTCCTTTTAAATATATAATAACATTATCATGTAAATATTTTTCTTTCTTTCTTCCCCTCCCTCCTCACCCTAGAGATGGCTACCATTAGACAAAAATGTGTGTGTGTATGTAAAATCATTCTATATATACTTATATTTATTTGTTCTTTCTCTGGATGCAGACAGCATCTTCCTTCATATATCCTTTGTAGTTAATTTGGGTATTTGTAATAGTCAAAATGACTTATTTGCTCAAAATTGTTCTTGAAACAATATTGTTGTTATTGTATATAATGTTCTCTTGGTTCTGTTTATTACACTTCATTATTTAGTACAAGTCTGTCCATGTTTTTGTAAATCATGGAGCTTATAATTTTCTATCCCTTCCTTCTTTCCTTCCCCTCCTTTCCTATCTCATCCTATCCCTTCCTATCCTTTCCATTCCTTCACATTTCCTTTTGTTCCCTTCCATTCCCTTTCCAAACTTACATCTGTATGTCACTTCCTAATTGCCATTGAAGTCACCTACCTAGCTCAACATTTTTTTTTTGCAAATGAGAAAATGGGTCCACAGAAGTTAAGTAACTCAACCAAAGTCATACAGGCAGCAAGTGGTAGAATTGGTATGACCTCAAATCCAGAGAGTTTTCTAGAGCATTATCCTGGCTTCTGCCTCACTCATCCCTGCCTCTTCACTCTAGGTAGAAAAAGGTCCAAAGTAAGCCATGGCAGGAATAGAATGACAACTGCTTTAATCTCTAGAAAGGGGCTAAGGTTGTTCTAGGCAAATTTTTGAAGTTTGTCTTAGGTCTTTTTGTCCTTTTCCCTAGGTTCACACTAAGAAGGTCCAGACTGATCAGCTCGTGGTTTTCAAACCATACACGTACTATAGTGCCCCGCATGCCTATCCAATCTCCAAAGGTACAGTATGAAGACCATTGAGTTTGGCCTTATGTTCAAATGTTGCTTTGATGATTTAGTAAACTATGTGAACTTGGGTAACTCCTTGAATTTCTATGGGCCTTAATTTTGTCATCTACAAAATAGAGTTGGTCTATATGATCTCTAAGGTAACTTGCAGCTCCAAATCTATGATCACATCATCATTTTCAATAACATTTCAGTTCTTTAGTGCCAAGAAATATGGTA
>NW_027556000.1:0-23836 GCF_003287225.1 Phascolarctos cinereus | reverse complement strand
TTTAGCTGTTGGATGTGCTGCGTAAGTTTCCCTGCTCTACAAAATGAAACACAAAGAATCCGAAGAATGTTAGCAAGTGCTGAGAAAATCTCATTCGTACAACGCGGTTTTCTATACTACTGTTCTGCCCGTACCGAGATGCTCATACTAGGTGGACTTATGCTTCCACTTATCTCTTTCAAACAGAGAGATATCTTTCAGCTGTTGGATGTGTTGCGTTAAGCTTTCCTCTCTTCACAAACTGCACCATAAAGAATTCGAGGAATGCTACCAAGTTGAGAAAAACTCAATCGTACAACGCGGATTTTCTATACTAGTGTTCTGCCCTGATCGAATTGCTTAGAGAACGTTGGAGTTATCTTCCACTTTTCTCTTTCAAACAGAGAGATATCTTTTAGCTGTTGGATGTGCTGCGTAAATTTCCCTGTCTCTACAGACTGAAACACAAAGAATCCGAAGAATGTTAGCTAGTGCTGAGAAAATCTCATTCGTACAACGCGGGTTTACTATACTAGTGTTCCGCCCTGTTCGAAGTGGTTGAGAACGTTAGAGTTATTCTTCCACTTTTCTTTTGTGAAACAAAGAGATATCTTTGAGATGTTAAATGTCAACGTCAAGTTTCCCACTCTTTACAAATTGCAAAAAGAAAGAATACGAGGAATGTTAGAAAGTGCTGAGAAAATCTCATTCATTACAACGCGGGTTTTCTACTCTAGTGTTCTGCCCGGACCGAACTGCTTATTCTAGGTTGGAGTTATCTCTCCACTTTTCCTTTCAAACGAGAGAGATATCTTTTACCTGTTGGTTGTGCTGCGTAAATTTCCCTGTCTCTACAAACTGAAACACAAAGAATTCGAAAGAATGTTAGCAAGTGCTGAGAAAATCTCATTCGTACAACGCGGGTTTTCTATACTAGTGTTTTCCCCAGTCCGAGTTGCTTAGAGTAGGTTGGAGTTATCCTTTCACTTTTCTCTTTCAAACAACGAGACATCGTTTAGCTGTTGGTTGTCCTGCGTTAAGCTTCTCTGTCTTTACAAACTGCAACAGAAAGAATCCGAAGAATGTTAGCAAGTGCTGAGAAAATCTCATTCGTACAACGCGGGTTTTCTATACTAGTTTTTTCCCCAGTCCGAGTTGCTTAGAGTAGGTTGGAGTTATCCTTTCCACTTTTCTCTTTGAAACAACGAGACATCGTTTAGCTGTTGTTTCTCCTGCGTTAAGCTTCTCTGTCTTTACAAACTGCAACAGAAAGAATCCGAAGAATGTTAGCAAGTGCTGAGAAAATCTCAATCGTACAACGCGGGTTCTGTATACTAGTGTTCTGCCCTGATCGAATTGCTTAGAGAACGTTGGAGTTATCCTTCCACTTTTCTCTTTCAAACAAAAGAGATATCTTTTAGCTGTTGATGGTCCTGCGTAAGTTCCCTGTCTCTACAAACTGAAACACAAAGAATTCGAAGAATGTTAAGCAAGTGCTGAAAAAATCTCATTCGTACAACGCGGGTTTTCTATACTAGTGTGCTGCCCGGACCGAGATGCTCATACTAGTTTGGAGGTATTCTTTCCACATTCTTCTTTCAAACACAGAGATATGTTTAAGCTGTTGCATGTCCTGCGTAAGTTTCCCTGTCTTTACAAACTGCAACAGAAAGAATCCGAAGAATGTTAGCACGTGCTGAGAAAATCTCAATCGTACAACGCGGGTTCTGTATACTAGTATTCTGCCCTGATCGAATTGCTTAGAGAACGTTGGAGTTATCCTTCCACTTTTCTCTTTCAAACAAGGAGATATCTTTTAGCTGTTGGATGTGCTGCGTAAGTTTCCTGTCTCTGCAAACTGAAACACAAAGAATCCGAAGAATGTTAGCAAGTGCTGAGAAATCTCATTCGTACAACACGGGTTTTCCGTACTAGTGTTCTGCCCGTACCGAGATGCTCATACTAGGGGACTTATGCTTCCACTGTCTCTTTCAAACAGAGAGATATGTTTAAGCTGTTGCATGTCCTGCGTTAAGCTTTCCTCTCTTTACCAACTGCACCATAAAGAATTCGAGGAATGCTACCAAGTTCTGAGAAAATCTCAATCGTACAACGCGGGTTTTTATACTAGTGTTCTGCCCTGATCGAATTGCTTAGAGAACGTTGGAGTTATCCTTCCACTTTCTCTTTCAAACAAAGAGATATCTTTTACCTGTTGGTTGTCCTGCGTTAAGTTTGTCTGTATTTACAAACTGCAAAAAACAGAATACAAGGAAGGTTAGCAAGTGGTGAGAAAATCTCAATCGTACAACGCGGGTTCTGTATACTAGTGTTCTTCCCTGACCGAATTGCTTAGAGAACGTTTGAGTTACCCTTCCACTTTTCTCTTTGAAACAAAGAGATATGTTTGACATGTTAGATGTCCTGCGTTAAGTTTCCCTCTCTTTACCAACTGGAATAGAAAGAAAACGAGGAATGTTAGCAAGTGCTGAGAAAATCTCAACCATACAACCCTGCTTCTGTATAGCCGTGTCCTGCCTGGATCGAATTGCTTAGGAAACCTTGGAGTTATCCTTGCACTTTTCTCTTTGAAACAAAGAGATATCTTTTAGCAGTTGGATGTCCTCCGTTAAGGTTCCCTGTCTCTACAAACAGCAAAAGAAAGAATACGAGGAATGTTAGCAGGTGCTGAGAAAAATCTCATTCATACAACGCGGTTTTCTACTCTAGTGTTCTGCCCGGACCGAACTGCTTATTCTAGGTTGGAGTTATCTCTCCACTTTTCTCTTTCAAACAAAGAGATATCTTTTAGATGTTGGTTGTCCTGCGTTAAGTTTGCCTGTATTTACAAACTGCAAAAGACAGAATACAAGGAAGGTTAGCAAGTGGTGAGAAAATCTCAATCGTACAACGCGGGTTTTGTATACTAGTGTTCTGCCCTGATCGAATTGCTTAGAGAACGTTGGAGTTATCCTTCCACTTTTCTCTTTCAAACAGAGAGATATCTTTTAGCTGTTGGATGTGCTGCGTAAGTTTCCCTGTCTCTACAAACTGAAACACAAAGAATTCGAAGAATGTTAGCAAGTGCTGAGAAAATCTCATTCGTACAACGCGGGTTTTCTATACTAGTGTTTTCCCCAGTCCGAGTTGCTTAGAGTAGGTTGGAGTTATCCTTCCACTTTTCTCTTTCAAACAACGAGACATCGTTTAGCTGTTGGTTGTCCTGCGTTAAGCTTCTCTGTCTTTACAAACTGCAACAGAAAGAATCCGAAGAATGTTAGCAAGTGCTGAGAAAATCTCATTCGTACAACGCGGGTTTTCTATACTAGTGTTTTCCCCAGTCCGAGTTGCTTAGAGTAGGTTGGAGTTATCCTTCCACTTTTCTCTTTCAAACAACGAGACATCGTTTAGCTGTTGTTTGTCCTGCGTTAAGCTTTTCTGTCTTTACAAACTGCAACAGAAAGAATCCGAAAATGTTAGCAAGTGCTGAGAAAATCTCAATCGTACAACGCGGGTTCTGTATACTAGTGTTCTGCCCTGATCGAATTGCTTAGAGAACGTTGGAGTTATCCTTCCACTTTTCTCTTTCAAACAAAGAGATATCTTTTAGCTGTTGGTTGTCCTGCGTAAGTTTCCCTGTCTCTACAAACTGAAACACAAAGAATTCGAAGAATGTTAGCAAGTGCTGAAAAAATCTCATTCGTACAACGCGGGTTTTCTATACTAGTGTGCTGCCCGGACCGAGATGCTCATACTAGTTTGGAGGTATTCTTCCACATTTCTCTTTCAAACACAGAGATATGTTTAAGCTGTTGCATGTCCTGCGTTAAGTTTCCCTGTCTTTACAAACTGCAACAGAAAGAATCCGAAGAATGTTAGCAAGTGCTGAGAAAATCTCAATCGTACAACGCGGGTTCTGTATACTAGTATTCTGCCCTGATCGAATTGCTTAGAGAACGTTGGAGTTATCCTTCCACTTTTCTCTTTCAAACAAGGAGATATCTTTTAGCTGTTGGATGTGCTGCGTAAGTTTCCCTGTCTCTACAAAATGAAACACAAAGAATCCGAAGAATGTTAGCAAGTGCTGAGAAAATCTCATTCGTACAACGCGGGTTTTCTATACTAGTGTTCTCCCCAGTCCGAGTCGCTTAGAGTAGCTTGGAGTTATCCTTCCACTTTTCTTTTTGAAACAAAGAGATATCTTTGAGATGTTAGATGTCAAGCTTTAAGCTTCCCGCACTTTACAAACTGGAAAAGAAAGAATACGAGGAATGTTAGCAAGTGCTGAGAAATCTCAACCATACAACGCTGGTTCTGTATAGCCGTGTCGTGCCTGGACCGAATTGCTTAGAGAACGTTGCACTTATGTTTCCACTTTTCTCTTTGAAACAAAGAGATATCTTTTAGCAGTTGATGTCCTGCGTTAAGGTTCCCAGTCTTTACAAACTGCAAAAGAAAGAAAACGAGGAATGTTAGCAAGTGCTGAGAAAATCTCAACCATACAACTCTGTTTCTGTATAGCCGTATCCTGCCTGGACCGAATTGCTTAGGGAACCTTGGAGTTATCCTTCCACTTTTCTCTTTGAAACAAAGAGATATCTTTTAGCAGTTGGATGTTCTGCGTTAAGGTTCCCTGTCTTTACAAACTGCAAAAGAAAGAAAACGAGGAATGTTAGCAAGTGCTGAGAAAATCTCAACCATACAACTCTGCTTCTGTATAGCCGTGTCCTGCCTGGACCGAATTGCTTAGGGAACCTTGGAGTTATCCTTCCACTTTTCTCTTTGAAACAAAGAGATATCTTTTAGCAGTTGGATGTCCTGCGTTAAGGTTCCCTGTCTCTACAAACTGCAAAAGAAAGAATAAAAGGAATGTTAGCAGGTGCTGAGAAATCTCGACCATACAACGCTGGTTCTGTATAGCCGTGTCGTGCCTGGACGAATTGCTTAGAGAACGTTGCAGTTATCCTTCCACTTTTCACTTTGAAACAAAGAGATATCTTTTAGCAGTTGGATGTCCTGCGTTAAGGTTCCCTGTCTTTACAAACTGCAAAAGAAGGAATAAGAGGAATGTTAGCAGGTGCTGAGAAAATCTCAACCATACAACGCTGGTTCTCTATAGCCGTCTTCTGGCTGTATCGAATTGCTTAGAGAACGTTGGAGTTATCCTTCCACTTTTCTCTTTGAAACAAAGAGATATCTTTGAGATGTTAGATTTCCTGCGTTAAGCTTCCCTCTCTTTCCAAACTGCGAAAGACAGAATACTAGGAATGTTAGCAAGTGCTGAGAAAATCTCAACCATACAACGCTGCTTCTGTATAGCCGTGTGCTGCCTGGACCGAATTGCTTAGAGAACGTTTGACTTACCCTTCCACTTTTCTCTTTGAAACAAAGAGACATGTTTGAGATGTTAGATGTTCTGCGTTAAGGTTCCCTCCCTTTACCAACTGCAATAAAAAGAATACGAGGAATGTTAGCAAGTGCTGAGAAAATCTCAACCATACAACGCTTCTTCTGCATAGCCGTGTCCTGCCCGGAGCTACTTGCTTAGCGAACGTTGGAGTCCTTCCATTTTTCTCATGGAAACAAATAGATATCTTTGAGATGTTAGATGTCTTGCCTTAAGCTTCCCTCTCTTTACAAATTGCAAAAGAAAGAATAATAGGAATGTTTGCAACTGCTGAGAGAATCTCAACCATACAACGCTGTTTCTGTATAGCCCTGTACTCCATGGACCGAATTGCTGAGAGAACGTTTTAGATATCGTTCCACTTTGCTCTTTGAAACAAAGAGATATCTTTGAGATGTTAGATTTCCTTTGCTAAGTTTCCCTGCTTTTACAAACTGCAAAAGAAAGAATACGAGGAATGTTAGCAGGTGCTGAGAAAAATCTCGACCATACAACGCTGGTTCTGTATAGCCGTGTCGTGCCTGGACCGAATTGCTTAGAGAACGTTGCAGTTATCCTTCCACTTTTCACTTTGAAACAAAGAGATATCTTTTATCAGTTGGATGTCCTGCGTTAAGGTTCCCTGTCTTTACAAACTGCAAAAGAAGGAATAAGAGGAATGTTAGCAGGTGCTGAGAAAATCTCAACCATACAACGCTGGTTCTCTATAGCCGTCTTCTGGCTGTATCGAATTGCTTAGAGAACGTTGGGTTATCCTTCCACTTTTCTCTTTGAAACAAAGAGATATCTTTTGAGATGTTAGATTTCCTGCGTTAAGCTTCCCTCTCTTTCCAAACTGCGAAAGAGAGAATACTAGGAATGTTAGCAAGTGCTGAGAAAATCTCAACCATACAACGCTGCTTCTGTATAGCCGTGTGCTGCCTGGACCGAATTGCTTAGAGAACGTTGGAGTTATCCTTCCACTTTTCTCTTTCAAACAAGGAGATATCTTTTAGCTGTTGGATGTGCTGCGTAAGTTTTCCTGTCTCTGCAAACTGAAACACAAAGAATCCGAAGAATGTTAGCAAGTGCTGAGAAAATCTCATTCGTACAACACGGGTTTTCCGTACTAGTGTTCTGCCCGTACCGAGATGCTCATACTAGGGGGACTTATGCTTCCACTTATCTCTTTCAAACAGAGAGATATGTTTAAGCTGTTGCATGTCCTGCGTTAAGCTTTCCTCTCTTTACAAACTGCACCATAAAGAATTCGAGGAATGCTACCAAGTTCTGAGAAAATCTGAATCATGCAACGCGGGTTTTCTATACTAGTGTTCTGCCCTGATCGAATTGCTTAGAGAACGTTGGAGTTATCCTTCCACTTTTCTCTTTCAAACAGAGAGATATCTTTTAGCTGTTGGTTGTGCTGCGTAAGTTTCCCTGTCTCTACAAACTGAAACACAAAGAATTCGAAGAATGTTAGCAAGTGCTGAGAAAATCTCATTCGTACAACGCGGGTTTTCTATACTAGTGTTCTCCCCAGTCCGAGTTCCTTAGAGTAGGTTGGAGTTATCCTTCCACTTTTCTCTTTCAAACAAAGAGACATCGTTTAGCTGTTGGTTGTCCTGCGTTAAGCTTCCCTGTCTCTACAAACTCCAACAGAAAGAATCCGAGGAATGTTAGCAAGTTCTGAGAAAATCTCATTCGTACAACGCGGGTTTTCTACTCTAGTGTTCTGCCCGGACCGAACTGCTTATTCTAGGTTGGACTTATCTCTCCACTTTTCTCTTTCAAACAAAGAGATATCTTTTACCTGTTGGTTGTCCTGCGTTAAGTTTGTCTGTATTTACAAACTGCAAAAAACAGAATACAAGGAAGGTTAGCAAGTGGTGAGAAAATCTCAATCGTACAACGCGGATCTGTATACTAGTGTTCTTCCCTGACCGAATTGCTTAGAGAACGTTTGAGTTACCCTTCCACTTTTCTCTTTGAAACAAAGAGATATGTTTGACATGTTAGATGTCCTGCGTTAAGTTTCCCTCTCTTTACCAACTGGAATAGAAAGAAAACGAGGAATGTTAGCAAGTGCTGAGAAAATCTCGACCATACAACGCTGGTTCTGTATAGCCGTGTCGTGCCTGGACCGAATTGCTTAGAGAACGTTGCAGTTATCCTTCCACTTTTCACTTTGAAACAAAGAGATATGTTTGAGATGTTAGATGTCCTGCGTTAAGCTTCCCTGTCTTAAAAAACTGCAACAGAAAATCCGAAGAATGTTAGCAAGTGCTGAAAAAATCTCATTCGTACAACGCGGGTTTTCTATACTAGTGTGCTGCCCGGACCGAGATGCTCATACTAGTTTGGAGTATTCTTCCACATTTCTCTTTCAAACACAGAGATATGTTTAGCTGTTGCATGTCCTGCGTTAAGTTCCCTGTCTTTACAAACTGCAACAGAAAGAATCCGAAGAATGTTAGCAAGTGCTGAGAAAATCTCATCGTACAACGCGGGTTTTGTATACTAGTATTCTGCCCTGATCGAATTGCTTAGAGAAGTTGGAGTTATCCTTCCACTTTTCTCTTTCAAACAAGGATATCTTTTAGCTGTTGGATGTGCTGCGTAAGTTTTCCTGTCTCTGCAAACTGAAACACAAAGAATCCGAAGAATGTTAGCAAGTGCTGAGAAAATCTCAATTCGTACAACGCGGGTTTTCCGTACTAGTGTTCTGCCCGTACCGAGATGCTCATACTAGGGACTTATGCTTCCACTTTCTCTTTCAAACAGAGAGATATTTTTAGCTGTTGCATGTCCTGCGTTAAGCTTTCCTCTCTTTACCAAACTGCACCATTAAGAATTCGAGGAATGTACCAAGTCTGAGAAAATCTCAATCGTACAACGCGGGTTTTCTATACTAGTGTTCTGCCCTGATCGAATTGCTTAGAGAACGTTGGAGTTATCCTTCCACTTTTCTCTTTCAAACAAAGAGATATCTTTTACTGTTGGTTGTCCTGCGTTAAGTTTGTCTGTATTTACAAACTGCAAAAAACAGAATACAAGGAAGGTTAGCAAGTGAGAAAAATCTCAATCGTACAACGCGGGTTCTGTATACTAGTGTTCTTCCCTGACCGAATTGCTTAAAGAACGTTGGAGTTATCCTTCCACTTTTCTCTTTGAAACAAAGAGATATGTTTGACATGTTAGATGTCCTGCGTTAAGTTTCCCTCTCTTTACCAACTGGAATAGAAAGAAAACGAGGAATGTTAGCAAGTGCTGAGAAAATCTCAACCATACAACCCTGCTTCTGTATAGCCGTGTCCTGCCTGGATCGAATTGCTTAGAAACCTTGGAGTTATCCTTGCCACTTTTCTCTTTGAAACAAAGAGATATCTTTTAGCAGTTGGATGTCCTGCGTTAAGGTTCCCTGTCTCTACAAACAGCAAAAGAAAGAATACGAGGAATGTTAGCAGGTGGAGAAAATTTCGACCATACAACGCTGGTTCTGTATAGCCGTGTCGTGCCTGGACCGAATTCTTAGAGAACGTTGCAGTTATCCTTTCCACTTTTCACTTTGAAACAAAGAGATATGTTTGAGATGTGAGATGTCCTGCGTTAAGCTTCCCTGTCTTTAAAAACTGCAACAGAAAGAATCCGAAGAATGTTAGCAAGTGTTGAGAAACTCTCATTCGAACAACGCGGGTTTTCTACTCTAGTGTTCTGCCCGGACCGAACTGCTTATTCTAGGTTGGAGTTTATCTCTCCACTTTTTCTCTTTCAAACAAAGAGATATCTTTTAGCTGTTGATGTGCTGCGTTCAGCTTCCCTGTCTTTAAAAACTGCAACAGAAAGAATCCGAAGAATGTTAGCAAGTGCTGAGAAAATCTCATTTCGTACAACGCGGGTTTTCTACTCTAGTGTTCTGCCCGGAACCAACTGCTAATTCTAGGTTGGAGTTATCTCTCCACTTTTCTCTCTTCAAGCAAAGAGATATCTTTTAGCTGTTGGTCTGTCCTGCGTAAGTTTGCCTGTATTTACAAACTGCAAAAGACAGAATACAGGAAGGTTAGCAAGTGGTGAGAAAATCTCATTCGTACAACGCGGGTTTTTCTATACTAGTTTGCTGCCCGGACCGAGATGCTGAGACTAGGTGGAGGTATTCTTCCACTTTTCTCTTTCAAACACAGAGATATCTTTAAGCTGTTGCATGTCCTGCATTAAGCTTCCCATCTTCTACAAACTCCAACAGAAAGAATCCGAAGAATGTTAGAAGCAATGTGAGAAAATCTCAATCGTACAGCGCGGGTTCTGTATATACTAGTGTTCTGCCCTGATCGAATTGCTTAGAGAACGTTGGATTATCCTTCCACTTTTCTCTTTCAAACAAGGAGATATCTTTTAGCTGTTGGATGTGCCTGCGTAAGTTCCTGTCTCTACAAAATGAAACACAAAGAATCCGAAGAAGTTAGCAGGTGCTGAGAAAATCTCGACCATACAACGCTGGTTCTGTATAGCCGCGTCGTGCCTGGACGAATTCCTTAGAGAACGTTGCAGTTATCCTTCCACTTTTCACTTTAAACAAAGAGATATGTTTGAGATTTAGATGTCCTGCGTTAAGCTTCCCTGTCTTTAAAAACTGCAACAGAAAGAATGCGAAGAATGTTAGCAAGTGCTGAGAAACTCTCATTCGTACAACGCGGGTTTTCTACTCTAGTGTTCTGCCCGGACCGAACTGCTTATTCTAGGTTGGAGTTATCTCTCCACTTTTCTCTTTCAAACAAGAGATATCTTTTAGCTGTTGGACTGCGTTCAGCTTCCCTGTCTTTAAAAACTGCAACAGAAAAAATCCGAAGAATGTTAGCAAGTGCTGAGAAAATCTCATTCGTACAACGCGGGTTTTCTACTCTAGTGTTCTGCCCGGAACCAACTGCTAATTCTAGGTTGGAGTTATCTCTCCACTTTTCTCTTTCAAGCAAAGAGATATCTTTTAGCTGTTGGTTGTCCTGCGTTAAGTTTGCCTGTATTTACAAACTGCAAAAGACAGAATACAAGGAAGGTTAGCAAGTGGTGAGAAAATTTCATTCGTACAACGCGGGTTTTCTATACTAGTGTGCTGCCGGACCGAGATGCTGAGACTAGGTTGGAGGTATTCTTCCACTTTTCTCTTTCAAACACAGAGATATCTTTAAGCTGTTGCATGTCCTGCATTAAGCTTCCCTGTCTCTACAAACTCCAACAGAAAGAATGCGAAGAATGTTAGCAAGTGCTGAGAAAATCTCAATCGTACAGCGCGGGTTCTGTATACTAGTGTTCTGCCCTGATCGAATTGCTTAGAGAACGTTGGAGTTTATCCTTCCACTTTTCTCTTTCAAACAAGGAGATATCTTTTAGCTGTTGGATGTGCTGCGTAAGTTCCCTGTCTCTACAAAATGAAACACAAAGAATCCGAAGAATGTTAGCAAGTGCTGAGAAAATCTCATTCGTACAACGCGGGTTTTCTATACTAGTGTTCTGCCCGTACCGAGATGCTCATACTAGGTGGACTTATGCTTCCACTTATCTCTTTCAAACAGAGAGATATCTTTCAGCTGTTGGATGTGTTGCGTTAAGCTTTCCTCTTTCACAAACTGCACCATAAAGAATTCGAGGAATGCTACCAAGTTCTGAGAAAAACTCAATCGTACAACGCGGATTTTCTATACTAGTGTTCTGCCCTGATCGAATTGCTTAGAGAACGTTGGAGTTATCCTTCCACTTTTCTCTTTCAAACAGAGAGATATCTTTTAGCTGTTGGATGTGCTGCGTAAATTTCCCTGTCTCTACAGACTGAAACACAAAGAATCCGAAGAATGTTAGCTAGTGCTGAGAAAATCTCATTCGTACAACGCGGGTTACTATACTAGTGTTCCGCCCTGTTCGAAGTGGTTGAGAACGTTAGAGTTATTCTTCCACTTTTCTTTGAAACAAAGAGATATCTTTGAGATGTTAAATGTCAAGCGTAAGTTTCCCACTCTTTACAAATTGCAAAAGAAAGAATACGAGGAATGTTAGAAAGTGCTGAGAAAATCTCATTCATACAACGCGGGTTTTCTACTCTAGTGTTCTGCCCGGACCGAACTGCTTATTCTAGGTTGGAGTTATCTCTCCACTTTTCTCTTTCAAACAGAGAGATATCTTTTACCTGTTGGTTGTGCTGCGTAAATTTCCCTGTCTCTACAAACTGAAACACAAAGAATTCGAAGAATGTTAGCAAGTGCTGAGAAAATCTCATTCGTACAACGCGGGTTTTCTATACTAGTGTTTTCCCCAGTCCGAGTTGCTTAGAGTAGGTTGGAGTTATCCTTTCACTTTTCTCTTTCAAACAACGAGACATCGTTTAGCTGTTGGTTGTCCTGCGTTAAGCTTCTCTGTCTTTACAAACTGCAACAGAAAGAATCCGAAGAATGTTAGCAAGTGCTGAGAAAATCTCATTCGTACAACGCGGGTTTTCTATACTAGTTTTTCCCAGTCCGAGTTGCTTAGAGTAGGTTGGAGTTATCCTTCCACTTTTCTCTTTCAAACAACGAGACATCGTTTAGCTGTTTCTCCTGCGTTAAGCTTCTCTGTCTTTACAAACTGCAACAGAAAGAATCCGAAGAATGTTAGCAAGTGCTGAGAAAATCTCAATCGTACAACGCGGTTCTGTATACTAGTGTTCTGCCCTGATCGAATTGCTTAGAGAACGTTGGAGTTATCCTTCCACTTTCTCTTTCAAACAAAGAGATATCTTTTAGCTGTTGATGGTCCTGCGTAAGTTTCCCTGTCTCTACAAACTGAAACACAAAGAATTCGAAGAATGTTAGCAAGTGCTGAAAAAATCTCATTCGTACAACGCGGGTTTTCTATACTAGTGTGCTGCCCGGACCGAGATGCTCATACTAGTTTGGAGGTATTCTTCCACATTTCTCTTTCAAACACAGAGATATGTTTAAGCTGTTGCATGTCCTGCGTTAAGTTTCCCTGTCTTTACAAACTGCAACAGAAAGAATCCGAAGAATGTTAGCAAGTGCTGAGAAAATCTCAATCGTACAACGCGGGTTTCTGTATACTAGTATTCTGCCCTGATCGAATTGCTTAGAGAACGTTGGAGTTATCCTTCCACTTTTCTCTTTCAAACAAGGAGATATCTTTTAGCTGTTGGATGTGCTGCGTAAGTTTTCCTGTCTCTGCAAACTGAAACACAAAGAATCCGAAGAATGTTAGCAAGTGCTGAGAAAATCTCATTCGTACAACACGGTTTTCCGTACTAGTGTTCTGCCCGTACCGAGATGCTCATACTGGGGACTTATGCTTCCACTTGTCTCTTTCAAACAGAGAGATATGTTTAAGCTGTTGCATGTCCTGCGTTAAGCTTTCCTCTTTACCAACTGCACCATAAAGAATTCGAGGAATGCTACCAAGTTCTGAGAAAATCTCAATCGTACAACGCGGGTTTTCTATACTAGTGTTCTGCCCTGATCGAATTGCTTAGAGAACGTTGGAGTTATCCTTCCACTTTTCTCTTTCAAACAAAGAGATATCTTTTACCTGTTGGTTGTCCTGCGTTAAGTTTGTCTGTATTACAAACTGCAAAAAACAGAATACAAGGAATGTTAGCAAGTGAGAAAATCTCAATCGTACAACGCGGGTTCTGTATACTAGTGTTCTTCCCTGACCGAATTGCTTAGAGAACGTTTGAGTTACCCTTCCACTTTTCTCTTTGAAACAAAGAGATATGTTTGACATGTTAGATGTCCTGCGTTAAGTTTCCCTCTCTTTACCAACTGGAATAGAAAGAAAACGAGGAATGTTAGCAAGTGCTGAGAAAATCTCAACCATACAACCCTGCTTCTGTATAGCCGTGTCCTGCCTGATCGAATTGCTTAGGAAACCTTGGAGTTATCCTTGCACTTTCTCTTTGAAACAAAGAGATATCTTTTAGCAGTTGGATGTCCTCCGTTAAGGTTCCCTGTCTCTACAAACAGCAAAAGAAAGAATACGAGGAATGTTAGCAGGTGCTGAGAAAATCTCATTCATACAACGCGGGTTTTCTACTCTAGTGTTCTGCCCGGACCGAACTGCTTATTCTAGGTTGGAGTTATCTCTCCACTTTTCTCTTTCAAACAAAGAGATATCTTTTAGATGTTGGTTGTCCTGCGTTAAGTTTGCCTGTATTTACAAACTGCAAAAACAGAATACAAGGAATGTTAGCAAGTGTGAGAAAATCTCAATCGTACAACGCGGGTTTTGTATACTAGTGTTCTGCCCTGATCGAATTGCTTAGAGAACGTTGGAGTTATCCTTCCACTTTTCTCTTTCAAACAGAGAGATATCTTTTAGCTGTTGGTTGTGCTGCGTAAGTTTCCCTGTCTCTACAAACTGAAACACAAAGAATTCGAAGAATGTTAGCAAGTGCTGAGAAAATCTCATTCGTACAACGCGGGTTTTCTATACTAGTTTTCCCCAGTCCGAGTTGCTTAGAGTAGGTTGGAGTTATCCTTCCACTTTTCTCTTTCAAACAACGAGACATCGTTTAGCTGTTGGTTGTCCTGCGTTAAGCTTCTCTGTCTTTACAAACTGCAACAGAAAGAATCGAAGAATGTTAGCAAGTGCTGAGAAAATCTCATTCGTACAACGCGGGTTTTCTATACTAGTGTTTTCCCCAGTCCGAGTTGCTTAGAGTAGGTTGGAGTTATCCTTCCACTTTTCTCTTTCAAACAACGAGACATCGTTTAGCTGTTGTTGTCCTGCGTTAAGCTTTTCTGTCTTTACAAACTGCAACAAGAAAGAATCCGAAGAATGTTAGCAAGTGCTGAGAAAATCTCAATCGTACAACGCGGGTTTTCTGTATACTAGTGTTCTGCCCACCCTGATCGAATTGCTTAGAGACGTTGGAGTTATCCTTCCACTTTTCTCTTTCAAACAAAGAGATACTTTTAGCTGTTGGTTGTCCTGCGTAAGTTTCCCTGTCTCTACAAACTGAAACACAAAGAATCGAAGAATGTTAGCAAGTGCTGAAAAATCTCATTCGTACAACGCGGGTTTTCTATACTAGTGTGCTGCCCGGACGAGATGCTCATACTAGTTTGGAGGTATTCTTCCACATTTCTCTTTCAAACACAGAGATATGTTTAAGCTGTTGCATGTCCTGCGTTAAGTTTCCCTGTCTTTACAAACTGCAACAGAAAGAATCGAAGAATGTTAGCAAGTGCTGAGAAAATCTCAATCGTACAACGCGGGTTCTGTATACTAGTATTCTGCCCTGATCGAATTGCTTAGAGAACGTTGGAGTTATCCTTTCCACTTTTCTCTTTCAAACAAGGAGATATCTTTTAGCTGTTGGATGTGCTGCGTAAGTTTCCCTGTCTCTACAAAATGAAACACAAAGAATCCGAAGAATGTTAGCAAGTGCTGAGAAAATCTCATTCGTACAACGCGGGTTTTCTATACTAGTGTTCTCCCCAGTCCGAGTCGCTTAGAGTAGCTTGGAGTTATCCTTCCACTTTTCTTTTTGAAACAAAGAGATATCTTTGAGATGTTAGATGTCAAGCTTTAAGCTTCCCGCACTTTACAAACTGAAAAGAAAGAATACGAGAATGTTAGCAAGTGCTGAGAAAATCTCACCATACAACGCTTTTCTGTATAGCCGTGTCGTGCCTGGACCGAATTGTTAGAGAACGTTGCACTTATGTTTCCACTTTCTCTTTGAAACAAAGAGATATCTTTTAGCAGTTGGATGTCCTGCGTTAAGTTCCCAGTCTTTACAAACTGCAAAAGAAAGAAAACGAGGAATGTTAGCAAGTGCTGAGAAAATCTCAACCATACAACTCTGTTTCTGTTATAGCCGTATCTGCCTGGACCGAATTGCTTAGGAACTTGGAGTTATCCTTCCACTTTTCTCTTTGAAACAAAGAGATATCTTTTAGCAGTTGCATGTCTGCGTTAAGGTTCACTGTCTTTACAAACTGCAAAAAAGAAACGAGGAATGTTAGCAAGTGCTGAAAAATCTCAACCATACAACTCTGCTTCTGTATAGCCGTGTCCTGCCTGGACCGAATTGCTTAGGGAACCTTGGAGTTATCCTTCCACTTTTCTCTTTGAAACAAAGAGATATCTTTTAGCAGTTGGATGTCCTGCGTTAAGGTTCCCTGTCTCTACAAACTGCAAAAGAAAGAATAAAAGGAATGTTAGCAGGTGCTGAGAAAATCTCGACCATACAACGCTGGTTCTGTATAGCCGTGTCGTGCCTGGACCGAATTGCTTAGAGAACGTTGCAGTTATCCTTCCACTTTTCACTTTGAAACAAAGAGATATCTTTTAGCAGTTGGATGTCCTCGTTAAGTTCCCTGTCTTTACAAACAGCAAAAGAAGAATAGAGGAATGTTAGCAGGTGCTGAGAAAATCTCATTCATACAACGCGGGTTTCTACTCTAGTGTCTCGGACCGAACTGCTTATTCTAGGTTGGAGTTATCTCTCCACTTTTCTCTTTCAAACAAAGAGATATCTTTAGATGTTGGTTGTCCTGCGTTAAGTTTCCTTACAAACTGCAAAAGACCAGAATACAAGGAATGTTAGCAAGTGCTGAGAAAATCTCAACCATACAACGCGGGTTTTGTATACTAGTGTTCTGCCCTGGACCGAATTGCTTAGAGAACGTTGAGTTATCCTTCCACTTTTCTCTTTGAAAAAAGAGAGATATTTGAATGTTGGATGTCTGCGTTAAGTTCCCTGTCTCTACCAAACTGAAACAAAAGAATCGAGAATGTTAGCAAGTGCTGAGAAAATCTCATTCGTACAACGCGGGTTTTCTATACATAGTGTTTTCCCCTCCGAGTTGCTTAGAGAAGGTTGGAGTTATCCTTCCACTTTTCTCTTTCAAACAACGAGACATCGTTTAGCTGTTTGTTTGTCTGCGTTAAGCTTCCTCTGTCTTTACAAACTGCAAACAGAAAGAATCCGAAGAATGTTAGCAAGTGCTGAGAAAATCTCATTCGTACAACGCGGGTTTCTATAGCCCTTACTCCAGTCCGAGTTGCTTAGAGTAGGTTAGTTATCCTTCCATTTTCTCTTTCAAACAAGAGATATCTTTAGCTGTTGTTGTCCTGTTAAGTTTCTGTCTTTACAAACTGCAAAGAAAGAATACGAGAATGTAGCAAGTGGTGAGAAAATCTCAATCGTAAACGCGGTTCTGTGGATACTAGTGTTCTGCCCTGATCGAATTGCTTAGAGAACGTTGGAGTTATCCTTCCACTTTTCTCTTTCAAACAAAGAGATATCTTTTAGCTGTTGGTTGTCCTGCGTAAGTTTCCCTGTCTCTACAAACTGAAACACAAAGAATTCGAAGAATGTTAGCAAGTGCTGAAAAAATCTCATTCGTACAACGC
This sequence comes from Phascolarctos cinereus, assembly GCF_003287225.1. Taxonomy (NCBI): domain Eukaryota; kingdom Metazoa; phylum Chordata; class Mammalia; order Diprotodontia; family Phascolarctidae; genus Phascolarctos; species Phascolarctos cinereus. The sequence continues at coordinate 7,074 of NW_027556000.1, read as the reverse complement.
GGGTTTTCTATACTAGTGTGCTGCCCGGACCGAGATGCTCATACTAGTTTGGAGGTATTCTTCCACATTTCTCTTTCAAACACAGAGATATGTTTAAGCTGTTGCATGTCCTGCGTTAAGTTTCCCTGTCTTTACAAACTGCAACAGAAAGAATCCGAAGAATGTTAGCAAGTGCTGAGAAAATCTCAATCGTACAACGCGGGTTCTGTATACTAGTATTCTGCCCTGATCGAATTGCTTAGAGAACGTTGGAGTTATCCTTCCACTTTTCTCTTTCAAACAAGGAGATATCTTTTAGCTGTTGGATGTGCTGCGTAAGTTTCCCTGTCTCTACAAAATGAAACACAAAGAATCCGAAGAATGTTAGCAAGTGCTGAGAAAATCTCATTCGTACAACGCGGGTTTTCTATACTAGTGTTCTCCCCAGTCCGAGTCGCTTAGAGTAGCTTGGAGTTATCCTTCCACTTTTCTTTTTGAAACAAAGAGATATCTTTGAGATGTTAGATGTCAAGCTTTAAGCTTCCCGCACTTTACAAACTGGAAAAGAAAGAATACGAGGAATGTTAGCAAGTGCTGAGAAAATCTCAACCATACAACGCTGGTTCTGTATAGCCGTGTCGTGCCTGGACCGAATTGCTTAGAGAACGTTGCACTTATGTTTCCACTTTTCTCTTTGAAACAAAGAGATATCTTTTAGCAGTTGGATGTCCTGCGTTAAGGTTCCCTGTCTTTACAAACTGCAAAAGAAAGAAAACGAGGAATGTTAGCAAGTGCTGAGAAAATCTCAACCATACAACTCTGTTTCTGTATAGCCGTATCCTGCCTGGACCGAATTGCTTAGGGAACCTTGGAGTTATCCTTCCACTTTTCTCTTTGAAACAAAGAGATATCTTTTAGCAGTTGGATGTTCTGCGTTAAGGTTCCCTGTCTTTACAAACTGCAAAAGAAAGAAAACGAGGAATGTTAGCAAGTGCTGAGAAAATCTCAACCATACAACTCTGCTTCTGTATAGCCGTGTCCTGCCTGGACCGAATTGCTTAGGGAACCTTGGAGTTATCCTTCCACTTTTCTCTTTGAAACAAAGAGATATCTTTTAGCAGTTGGATGTCCTGCGTTAAGGTTCCCTGTCTCTACAAACTGCAAAAGAAAGAATAAAAGGAATGTTAGCAGGTGCTGAGAAAATCTCGACCATACAACGCTGGTTCTGTATAGCCGTGTCGTGCCTGGACCGAATTGCTTAGAGAACGTTGCAGTTATCCTTCCACTTTTCACTTTGAAACAAAGAGATATCTTTTAGCAGTTGGATGTCCTGTGTTAAGGTTCCCTGTCTTTACAAACTGCAAAAGAAGGAATAAGAGGAATGTTAGCAGGTGCTGAGAAAATCTCAACCATACAACGCTGGTTCTCTATAGCCGTCTTCTGGCTGTATCGAATTGCTTAGAGAACGTTGGAGTTATCCTTCCACTTTTCTCTTTGAAACAAAGAGATATCTTTGAGATGTTAGATTTCCTGCGTTAAGCTTCCCTCTCTTTCCAAACTGCGAAAGACAGAATACTAGGAATGTTAGCAAGTGCTGAGAAAATCTCAACCATACAACGCTGCTTCTGTATAGCCGTGTGCTGCCTGGACCGAATTGCTTAGAGAACGTTTGACTTACCCTTCCACTTTTCTCTTTGAAACAAAGAGATATGTTTGAGATGTTAGATGTTCTGCGTTAAGGTTCCCTCCCTTTACCAACTGCAATAAAAAGAATACGAGGAATGTTAGCAAGTGCTGAGAAAATCTCAACCATACAACGCTTCTTCTGCATAGCCGTGTCCTGCCCGGAGCTACTTGCTTAGCGAACGTTGGAGTTATCCTTCCATTTTTCTCATGGAAACAAATAGATATCTTTGAGATGTTAGATGTCTTGCCTTAAGCTTCCCTCTCTTTACAAATTGCAAAAGAAAGAATAATAGGAATGTTTGCAACTGCTGAGAGAATCTCAACCATACAACGCTGTTTCTGTATAGCCCTGTACTCCATGGACCGAATTGCTGAGAGAACGTTTTAGATATCGTTCCACTTTGCTCTTTGAAACAAAGAGATATCTTTGAGATGTTAGATTTCCTTTGCTAAGTTTCCCTGCTTTTACAAACTGCAAAAGAAAGAATACGAGGAATGTTAGCAGGTGCTGAGAAAATCTCGACCATACAACGCTGGTTCTGTATAGCCGTGTCGTGCCTGGACCGAATTGCTTAGAGAACGTTGCAGTTATCCTTCCACTTTTCACTTTGAAACAAAGAGATATCTTTTATCAGTTGGATGTCCTGCGTTAAGGTTCCCTGTCTTTACAAACTGCAAAAGAAGGAATAAGAGGAATGTTAGCAGGTGCTGAGAAAATCTCAACCATACAACGCTGGTTCTCTATAGCCGTCTTCTGGCTGTATCGAATTGCTTAGAGAACGTTGGGTTATCCTTCCACTTTTCTCTTTGAAACAAAGAGATATCTTTGAGATGTTAGATTTCCTGCGTTAAGCTTCCCTCTCTTTCCAAACTGCGAAAGAGAGAATACTAGGAATGTTAGCAAGTGCTGAGAAAATCTCAACCATACAACGCTGCTTCTGTATAGCCGTGTGCTGCCTGGACCGAATTGCTTAGAGAACGTTGGAGTTATCCTTCCACTTTTCTCTTTCAAACAAGGAGATATCTGTTAGCTGTTGGATGTGCTGCGTAAGTTTTCCTGTCTCTGCAAACTGAAACACAAAGAATCCGAAGAATGTTAGCAAGTGCTGAGAAAATCTCATTCGTACAACACGGGTTTTCCGTACTAGTGTTCTGCCCGTACCGAGATGCTCATACTAGGGGGACTTATGCTTCCACTTATCTCTTTCAAACAGAGAGATATGTTTAAGCTGTTGCATGTCCTGCGTTAAGCTTTCCTCTCTTTACAAACTGCACCATAAAGAATTCGAGCAATGCTACCAAGTTCTGAGAAAATCTGAATCATGCAACGCGGGTTTTCTATACTAGTGTTCTGCCCTGATCGAATTGCTTAGAGAACGTTGGAGTTATCCTTCCACTTTTCTCTTTCAAACAGAGAGATATCTTTTAGCTGTTGTTGTGCTGCGTAAGTTTCCCTGTCTCTACAAACTGAAACACAAAGAATTCGAAGAATGTTAGCAAGTGCTGAGAAAATCTCATTCGTACAACGCGGGTTTTCTATCTAGTGTTCTCCCCAGTCCGAGTTCCTTAGAGTAGGTTGGAGTTATCCTTCCACTTTTCTCTTTCAAACAAAGAGACATCGTTTAGCTGTTGGTTGTCCTGCGTTAAGCTTCCCTGTCTCTACAAACTCCAACAGAAAGAATCCGGGAATGTTAGCAAGTTCTGAGAAAATCTCATTCGTACAACGCGGGTTTTCTACTCTAGTGTTCTGCCCGGACGAACTGCTTATTCTAGGTTGGACTTATCTCTCTACTTTTCTCTTTCAAACAAAGAGATATCTTTTACCTGTTGGTTGTCCTGCGTTAAGTTTGTCTGTATTTACAAACTGCAAAAAACAGAATACAAGGAAGGTTAGCAAGTGGTGAGAAAATCTCAATCGTAAACGCGGGATCTGTATACTAGTGTTCTTCCCTGACCGAATTGCTTAGAGAACGTTTGAGTTACCCTTCCACTTTTCTCTTTGAAACAAAGAGATATGTTTGACATGTTAGATGTCCTGCGTTAAGTTTCCCTCTCTACAACTGGAATAGAAAGAAAACGAGGAATGTTAGCAAGTGCTGAGAAAATCTCGACCATACAACGCTGGTTCTGTATAGCCGTGTCGTGCCTGGACCGAATTGCTTAGAGAACGTTGCAGTTATCCTTCCACTTTTCACTTTGAAACAAAGAGATATGTTTGAGATGTTAGATGTCCTGCGTTAAGCTTCCCTGTCTTAAAAAACTGCAACAGAAAGAATCCGAAGAATGTTAGCAAGTGCTGAAAAAATCTCATTCGTACAACGCGGGTTTTCTATACTAGTGTGCTGCCCGGACCGAGATGCTCATACTAGTTTGGAGGTATTCTTCCACATTTCTCTTTCAAACACAGAGATATGTTTAAGCTGTTGCATGTCCTGCGTTAAGTTTCCCTGTCTTTACAAACTGCAACAGAAAGAATCCGAAGAATGTTAGCAAGTGCTGAGAAAATCTCAATCGTACAACGCGGGTTTGTATACTAGTATTCTGCCCTGATCGAATTGCTTAGAGAACGTTGGAGTTATCCTTCCACTTTTCTCTTTCAAACAAGGAGATATCTTTTAGCTGTTGGATGTGCTGCGTAAGTTTTCCTGTCTCTGCAAACTGAAACACAAAGAATCCGAAGAATGTTAGCAAGTGCTGAGAAAATCTCATTCGTACAACACGGGTTTTCCGTACTAGTGTTCTGCCCGTACCGAGATGCTCATACTAGGGGGACTTATGCTTCCACTTGTCTCTTTCAAACAGAGAGATATGTTTAAGCTGTTGCATGTCCTGCGTTAAGCTTTCCTCTCTTTACCAACTGCACCATAAAGAATTCGAGGAATGCTACCAAGTTCTGAGAAAATCTCAATCGTACAACGCGGGTTTTCTATACTAGTGTTCTGCCCTGATCGAATTGCTTAGAGAACGTTGGAGTTATCCTTCCACTTTTCTCTTTCAAACAAAGAGATATCTTTTACCTGTTGGTTGTCCTGCGTTAAGTTTGTCTGTATTTACAAACTGCAAAAAACAGAATACAAGGAAGGTTAGCAAGTGGTGAGAAAATCTCAATCGTACAACGCGGGTTCTGTATACTAGTGTTCTTCCCTGACCGAATTGCTTAAAGAACGTTGGAGTTATCCTTCCACTTTTCTCTTTGAAACAAAGAGATATGTTTGACATGTTAGATGTCCTGCGTTAAGTTTCCCTCTCTTTACCAACTGGAATAGAAAGAAAACGAGGAATGTTAGCAAGTGCTGAGAAAATCTCAACCATACAACCCTGCTTCTGTATAGCCGTGTCCTGCCTGGATCGAATTGCTTAGGAAACCTTGGAGTTATCCTTGCACTTTTCTCTTTGAAACAAAGAGATATCTTTTAGCAGTTGGATGTCCTGCGTTAAGGTTCCCTGTCTCTACAAACAGCAAAAGAAAGAATACGAGGAATGTTAGCAGGTGCTGAGAAAATCTCGACCATACAACGCTGGTTCTGTATAGCCGTGTCGTGCCTGGACCGAATTCTTAGAGAACGTTGCAGTTATCCTTCCACTTTTCACTTTGAAACAAAGAGATATGTTTGAGATGTGAGATGTCCTGCGTTAAGCTTCCCTGTCTTTAAAAACTGCAACAGAAAGAATCCGAAGAATGTTAGCAAGTGTTGAGAAACTCTCATTCGTACAACGCGGGTTTTCTACTCTAGTGTTCTGCCCGGACCGAACTGCTTATTCTAGGTTGGAGTTATCTCTCCACTTTTCTCTTTCAAACAAAGAGATATCTTTTAGCTGTTGGATGTGCTGCGTTCAGCTTCCCTGTCTTTAAAAACTGCAACAGAAAGAATCCGAAGAATGTTAGCAAGTGCTGAGAAAATCTCATTCGTACAACGCGGGTTTTCTACTCTAGTGTTCTGCCCGGAACCAACTGCTAATTCTAGGTTGGAGTTATCTCTCCACTTTTCTCTTTCAAGCAAAGAGATATCTTTTAGCTGTTGGTTGTCCTGCGTTAAGTTTGCCTGTATTTACAAACTGCAAAAGACAGAATACAAGGAAGGTTAGCAAGTGGTGAGAAAATCTCATTCGTACAACGCGGGTTTTCTATACTAGTTTGCTGCCCGGACCGAGATGCTGAGACTAGGTTGGAGGTATTCTTCCACTTTTCTCTTTCAAACACAGAGATATCTTTAAGCTGTTGCATGTCCTGCATTAAGCTTCCCTGTCTCTACAAACTCCAACAGAAAGAATCCGAAGAATGTTAGCAAGTGCTGAGAAAATCTCAATCGTACAGCGCGGGTTCTGTATACTAGTGTTCTGCCCTGATCGAATTGCTTAGAGAACGTTGGAGTTATCCTTCCACTTTTCTCTTTCAAACAAGGAGATATCTTTTAGCTGTTGGATGTGCTGCGTAAGTTTCCCTGTCTCTACAAAATGAAACACAAAGAATCCGAAGAATGTTAGCAGGTGCTGAGAAAATCTCGACCATACAACGCTGGTTCTGTATAGCCGCGTCGTGCCTGGACCGAATTCCTTAGAGAACGTTGCAGTTATCCTTCCACTTTTCACTTTGAAACAAAGAGATATGTTTGAGATGTTAGATGTCCTGCGTTAAGCTTCCCTGTCTTTAAAAACTGCAACAGAAAGAATGCGAAGAATGTTAGCAAGTGCTGAGAAACTCTCATTCGTACAACGCGGGTTTTCTACTCTAGTGTTCTGCCCGGACCGAACTGCTTATTCTAGGTTGGAGTTATCTCTCACTTTTCTCTTTCAAACAAAGTGATATCTTTTAGCTGTTGGATGTGCTGCGTTCAGCTTCCCTGTCTTTAAAAACTGCAACAGAAAAAATGCGAAGAATGTTAGCAAGTGCTGAGAAAATCTCATTCGTACAACGCGGGTTTTCTACTCTAGTGTTCTGCCCGGAACCAACTGCTAATTCTAGGTTGGAGTTATCTCTCCACTTTTCTCTTTCAAGCAAAGAGATATCTTTTAGCTGTTGGTTGTCCTGCGTTAAGTTTGCCTGTATTTACAAACTGCAAAAGACAGAATACAAGGAAGGTTAGCAAGTGGTGAGAAAATTTCATTCGTACAACGCGGGTTTTCTATACTAGTGTGCTGCCCGGACCGAGATGCTGAGACTAGGTTGGAGGTATTCTTCCACTTTTCTCTTTCAAACACAGAGATATGTTTAAGCTGTTGCATGTCCTGCATTAAGCTTCCCTGTCTCTACAAACTCCAACAGAAAGAATGCGAAGAATGTTAGCAAGTGCTGAGAAAATCTCAATCGTACAGCGCGGGTTCTGTATACTAGTGTTCTGCCCTGATCGAATTGCTTAGAGAACGTTGGAGTTATCCTTCCACTTTTCTCTTTCAAACAAGGAGATATCT
>NW_027555999.1:0-23954 GCF_003287225.1 Phascolarctos cinereus | reverse complement strand
ATAAACTTGCATATGTGAAAATCAAGTGAAGTGAACTCATATTTATTAAATGCGTATTATGTGCTAGGCACTGTACTAAGTGCTAGGGATACAAAGAAAAGCAAAAAGACAAGTATTTACTCTGAAAGAGCTGACACGCCAATGGTGAAAACAATACCCAAACAGCTATGTACTAACAAGATCTATTCAGGGTAAATTGGAAATAATCTCCAAGGGAAGACACAAAGACTAGGGAAGACTGGAAAGGCTTCTTGCCGAAGGTAGCTCTTTGCTCATACCTGAAAGAGTATTGCCAATGTCCTTAGTAAGTACAAAGTATAAAAGTACTTTTTAACTCCTGTATACATGTAAGACATCATAAGTACTAATGTACAATAAAATGAATATTAATCACCTTAGATTTGATGAAAAAACAAAGCCTTAGGAAATGAAAAAAGCAATTTAAAGTGAATGAACATCTGGCTACTTTGAGGTGTCTCTAATTTAAACTGTTTCCACTTTTTAATCAATTACTATTTACCTTAATGGGAAAGCTGTTAATTTGGGTTGGTTTGCCTTTTCTTTCACAATCCAAGCCTCCAGAGCTATTCTGGGAGAGGCAGACAGACAGAGAAAGGAGACAGAGAGATAGAGAGAGAAAAAGGGAGGGAAGGAGGGGGGGAGAGAGAGAGAGAGAGAGAGAGAGAGAGAGAGAGAGAGAGAGAGAGAGAGAGAGAGAGAGAGAGAGAGAGGGAGAGAGAGAAGAGACAGCCTGATCTCAGGGCACTTATGATCCAATTGCAGAACATAGAACAAACATAAATAATTGTAATAGATATCAGAGTATGGAAAGTGCATATGTAACACCTCCTCTGGGTCTACTTCTTTAACTCACACTCACATTTGGCCAATCAGGTGCATAGAAGACAACTGAATATTTCCTTTCTCAGTATTCTGGGATAACTTGAGAGGATGGGGTTGGTGGCTCTGTAGATTTGAAATCATCTGTAGTATTTTGCCTATTGTCAATCAGTGAAACAGACTTCATTAGGTTTTGGGAAAGAGATTTACTAAGAAGGTAAAGTCACAACAAATGGTATGAAACATTAACTGATAATTAAGGTGTACTGTTTCCTTGTATATACATGGTTTCTGGGGAGAGCTGGCTCCAAATAAAAGTGCAACAGTAGTGAGGCACACATGTGAAGACATGTACCAGAGAGGTAATCTCTATCTCATGGCCCTGGGAATTCTCTTCTTCCTTTATGAAGTTCTCTATAGGTATACCTTTCTGTTGGGGAGGTAATCTCTCTGCTACTGGGCCAGAATTTTTTTCCAGGAAGCTGGACCACTCAATTGATGCTGGTTTTTCCCCCTCTTTCTGCCTAATGTCATGGAAGAGGAAAATGCCAGCTGTCATCCTGCTACAGCACTGGCACCATGCCAGGCCTGGTTAATTTTAGAGAGACTACTGAGCTGACATTCAGCTGCTGCCCTGCAATCTCATGGACCTTGCAATGCCCACAATTGTACTGTCTCCATTTTGCATCTGCTGTTCTGCCTGGTTGAATTCCAGGGAACAAATTACCATTCCAGGATAAGCTCATCATTTTTAAACTCATGCTGCTAACTCAAACTCTGATTGACATTACCTCCCTTAGTTTCCTCTCCCTTTTGATTAGAGCACTAGAGAGTAGAGTTCCAAAGTCCAGGGAATACCACCCTTTGCAAAAGTTAGAAACTGGACTCTGAACTCCCTTAGTTTTGCATATGCTGCTCTGCCTCGTTTCAAATCTACAGAACAATATGTCCCACATTAAGTACTCACTGCAGGTTCCCCCTCCTACATTTCTGCTTCCTTTTCTATATTGCTCCCCCCTGCCTTTGGATTGTAAGTTCCTTGAGTGCAGGGGACTATCTTTCTTTTCATTAATTGTATCACCAGCAATTACCATAATGCCTGACACATATAGTAGGCACTTAATAAATGAGTCTTGGATTGGATTGGATTGCCTGAGCTGCCACTATCTCTGGTTGCAGGTGAAACCTTTGGAACTCCTGAATTCACAGGGTTGATTAGTGTATATATCTACCTCTGAAGACCCATTCTTCTATTACCAAGAAGAATAAACACAGAGACAGAGAGAGTAATATGCTACTGGCCATGCTCCTGCCTAAAGTAATGTCTGATATCTGTATAGCACTTAACATCCATTATTTCATTTAATCCTCACAATAACTGTGTAAGGTACTATGATAGGGTATCATTTGTCAGGTGAATTGTTGGGAACACTAGGTTGTTGTTCATAGTCTTGACTCCTCATAGACTCAAATGAAAAAGACTGGGATATGACCTCATCATTTTTTTTTTTTACTGGCACACAGTCCTGGTTCAGCAGATCTTCATTTATTAGTTATTCTCACGCTGCATCCACTGAAAATAACTTTTCATCATGGCACAATACCAACCAAAGTCACAAATGGTCAGAAATTTCCATGTGTAAGGTTGAAACTAAGCCGTAACTACTTGTAAATGCTCTGTATAGCCCACAAGGAAGAACAAATCTGAGCATGGCCCCTCTATTATGCTGAGGAAAGGTAAAAATGGAAATTCTCAGAGAAAGCTCAAGAGACTACAAATTAACCAACCAAAGATATTCAAAGAAATCTTCAGAAATGAGTTGGAATGAGCCGGGCCTTGAAAGATGGGGAGATTCTCAACAGGTGGATATAGGAGAAGATACAGGAGATATGTGGCAAGGAATGTGTGATTTCCTGGAATGAGAACCCTGTTGATTGTCTAAACAAACATGTCAAGACAGGCAAGAGAAGATAAAATTCAGAAAAGAGTAGTTCTAATTGGCTAAAGTGTAGAGTACTTCATACAGGGGAGTTCCACAGAAACATAGAGTATTAGAAATGGAAGAGAACTTAGAGTTCATTTAGTCAAACATTCATTGTACAGATTAGGAATCAAAAGTCAGAGACATAAAATGACTTGCCCATGTCAAACAGCTTGCTGAGTGGCAGATCAAGAATTAGAACTCGGAGGTAGAGCCAATATAATAAAGTAAAAGCAACGACTTCCTTGAACTCTCCTTGTAACCCCTCCAAATACCTGTAAAAAATAGCTCTAAACAAATTCTAGAGTAGCAGAACCCACAAAAGATGGAGTGAAACAAATTTCCATCACAAGACAACATAGATGGTTGATTGGAAAGGTCTATTGCACTGGGCTGGGAGAGGACCACAGTTCAGCATGGGTGTGGAGGCAAAGATCAGGCCTTAGCAAACCTGGAGAAGGCCTCAGAGTACTGAATCACAGGCAGCTGTGGTGGTTTCTAGACTTCGCAACCCACAAACACCAAAGACAACTTAGAAGTCCAGTAGGAAAAGTTTGTGACTGGGGTGACAGAGAAACTTGAACCAAACCTCAGTGCCAGCACAACCCCAGGACAGCAGATGTTTCCAGAGCTCTTGGCCCGTAGGCTGAGGGGTAATCCAGTGGATGATCAGAAGGGTATTACAGGGATCTCTTTGCTAGTGGTGAGGAAGGATTCTCTTTCTTTGACATACTTCAATCAAGGTCAGATTTTTAGGTGTTGGTCCTGGGGTGGGGAAGAGCACTAGTGGTAGAATTTGTAGTGGTGAAGAGAGAATCCTTCTCACAGTTCCAAGGCAGAAAAGAGTGCTTGTGGTCACTCATAGATCAGAGCACAGGCCAGGAAAGGAGTAAACACCCTGCTCTTGATTGTACCATCTTGGAAGAATGGAAAATTTACAGGTCCCTAGAAGTATCTCTGAAAACAGCTGCACAAAACCCCAGAAGATTGGAAAAGTAAATTCTCCACACTGGAAGCAGACTCCTATCTTAACATAGAGTTTATAACTCAAGTAATTGGCTGGGATCATGAGCAAACTGTGCAATAAAGTCAGACCACAGAATCTTTCTTTGATGGCAAAGAAAATCAAAACATACAATCAGAAGACAACAAAATCAAAGTTCTTACATCCAAAGCCTCCAAGAAAAATATGAATCAGTCTAAGGCCATGGAAGAGTTCAAAAAGGATTTTGAGAATGAAGCAAGAGAAATAGAGGAAAATCTGGGAAGAGAAATGAGAGATATGCAAGAAAATAATGAAAAACAAGTCAACAGCTTGCTAAAGGAGACCCAAAAAATAATGAAGAAAATACCACCTTTAAAAATAGCCTGACTGAAATGGCTAAAGAGGTCCAAAAAACCAATGAGGAGAAGAATGCCTTCAAAAGCAGAATTTGCCAAATGAAAAGGAAGTCCAAAAGCTCGCTGAAGCAAATACTTCCTTAAAAATTAGAATGGAGGAAATGGGAGCTAATGACTTTATGAGAAATCAATACATTGTAAAACAAAACCAGAAGAATGAAAAAAGTAGAAGACAACGTGAAATATCTCATTGCAAAAAACAACTGACCTGGAAAATAGACCCAGGAGAGATAATTTACAAATTATTGGACTATCTGAAAGCCATGATCCAAAAAATAGCCCAGACATCATCTTTCAAGAAATTACCAAGGAAAACTGTCCTTTTTTAGAACCAGAGGGCAAAAGAGAAATCAAAAGAATCTACCAATCAACTCCTGAAAGAGATCCCCAAAGGAGAACTCCTAGGAATATTGTAGACAAATTCCAGAGTTTACAGGTCAAGGAGAAAATATTGCAAGTAGCCAGAAAGAAAAAATTTAAGTATTGTGGAAATACAATCAGGATAACACAAGATTTAGCAGCTTCCACATTAAGGGATTGGAAGGTTTAGAATATAATATTCCAGAGGTCAAAAGATATAGGATTACAGCCAAGAATCACCTACCCAGCAAAACTGAGTATAATCCTTCAGGAGAAAAAATGGTCATTCAGTGAAACAGAGGACTTTCAAACATTCTTGATGAAAAGAACAGAGCTGAATAGAAAATTAAACTTTCAAATACAAGACCAAGAGAAGCATTAAGAGGTAAACAAGAAAGAGAAATCATAAGTGACCTATTAAGCTTGAACTGTTTATCTTGCATGGAAAGATGATATTTGTAACTCATGAGTCCTTTGTCAGTATTAGGGTAGGTGGAGGAAAAAATTACATGTATGGATAGATAGATAGATAGATAGATAGATAGATAGATAGATAGATAGATAGATAGATAGATAGATGGCACAGGGTGAGTTAAAGATGAAGGGGTGATATATGGAGAATAAAATTAAAGGGTGAGAGAGGATTATACTGGAAGAAGGAAAAAGGGAGAGGTAGAATGGGGTAAATTATCTCACATAAAACAGACAAGAAAAGGCTTTTATAGTGGATGGGGAAGTGGGGAAAAGTGAGGGGGAATGAGCGAATCTTATTCTCAGTTGAATTTGGCTTTAGGAGGGAATAACATACATACTCAATTGGGTATGGAGAGCTATCTTACCCTACAGGAAAATAGGGGGTAAGGTGATAAGAGAGCAGGGTAATGATAGAGGGGAGGGCAGATTGGGGGAGGGGGTAATCAGAAGCAAACACTTCTGAGGAGGGACATGGTCAAAAGAGAGAATAGAATAAAGGTGGAGGTGGGATAGGATGAAAGGAGATACAGATAGTTTTCTACTACATGACTACTATGGAAGTGTTTTGCATCACTACACATGTATAACCTGTATTGAGTTGCTCACCTTCTCAATGAGGTTGGATAGGGAGGGAGGGAGAGAGACAATTTGGAACCCAAAGTTTTAAAATGTTAAAAAATGTTTTCACATGCAACTGGTAAATAAGATATACAAGCAATGGAGTACATAAATCTGTGCTCCCTACAGGAAAATAGAGGGGGGAAGGGGCTAACAGAAGGGGGGGAAGATAGAAGGGAGGGCAGATAAGGGGAAGGGATATTTAGAATACACTCCATCTTGGGGTATGGGGAGGGATGAGATGTGAAGAAAATTTGGAATTCAAAGTGTTGTGGAAGTGAATATTGAAAAATAAAAATAAATTAATTAATAAAATTATAAAAAAAAAAGAAATAAAAAAAAAGAATTAGAATCCAGTCTTTTGACTCCAAGTTCAGAATTTTTTTCAATCTGGCACTAACCAACTTTTCTAGTCTTTTTCACATTATACCTGTCCAAGAACAATACAGTCCATGCAAGTTAGCCTGCTTATATTTTCTTATAAATGACACTGCATCTCTTGCTTTCCTTCTATTGAATGGGATAGCCTCTCTGCATTGCATTTTCTCCTTTCTCATCTCCACGTCTTGAAATTCCTATTCAAGTCCCAGTTTAGGCACCTCCTTTTTCCAAGAAGCCTTCCTAATTGCTGCCTCCCCCAATCACTTTGTATCTATTTTGCGCATATTTTGTCTATACTTGTAAATATACATATTGCCTTCACTGATTAGACTTTAAAAGTTTCAATATCAGTCACTGTTTCATGTTTTTCTTCATCTCCTTAGCAATTAGCACATAGCACACTGGCACATAGTAGGTGATTAATAAATGCTTACTCATTTATAAATTGGTTGTAGGTTTTAGAGAAACCTAAATGTCAGGCTAAGAACTGTGGGTTTTATTTTGTCCAACAGAGAAGACCTAGATTCAAATCTTACCTTCCATTTTTATAAATTCAGTGACTATGAAAAAGGGACAGACATTCAAAGTCTCATTTTCCTCATTTGTAGAAAGAATATAATGACACCCTCTAGTAATGCCTTACACAATTCTTGTGAGTATCAAATAAAATAATGGAAGTCAAGTGCTATATAGATGTCAGACATTACTTTTAGGCAAAGCAGTAATGTCAGAGCTTACATTAGGGAAGATTACTTTGGCAGAGGCATATAGCATAGATTGGAGGAAAAAAAATGAGAGGCAAGTTAGGAATTTATTATCATAGTGTAATCAAGAGATATTAAGGAGTGTGAAGTAGGGTACTAATGATGGCAATGGAAGGAAGGATGAATGAATGTGACATATTAGGGAGGTGGAATGGACAAGACTTGTTTGTACATGGGATATAAGAAAGAGGGAAGGATTAAAGATACATGGATGAAGAAAGAATGAAATCTAGCCTGTTAGACCCTTTTTCTACATGATTTTCTTCACAATAAAGTTTCTTCATTGACATGATTCAAATTTATAACCCATATCACAAAATAACTTCCACTTCCTACAATAATGACCGTTCAGAAAATGCAATGACTTCCATCCTAAAATTGTATATGCTAACTAATGAATTTGTTTAGTCAAGTGCCAAATCTTCTATGTTAATAACAACATCTCTCCTATGAGGCACATGTTAACCACCCTATCAGATTTACCCTCAGTCAAATAACCAAAATAAAATAAAAATATCCAGCAATAAAATTTGGCATTATAATAGTTTAAAGCTTTCTTAAGGTATCAATTTGTGTACAAAAAAGCATCATTTTAGGAAAAAATGGAAAGAATGTCTTATAGAAATCAAATTTGTTCTAACATATAAAATTGCATTACAGAGTTTTACAGCAAGACAGAGCTGTCTATTTTCTTAATTAGAAAATATCCATAAACTTGTATTAGATAATCATTCTTTCTTTTTTAAAATTAGATGCTTGTTATGGGAAACTATTTTTACATACTGAACGAACACTTACAAAGAACCATTATTTTTTTTAATATAAATTTATTTATTTTTAGTTTTCAACATTCACTTCCACAAGTTTTTGAGTTCCAAATTTTCATCCCATCTCCCCCCTCCCCCACCCCAAGATGGCATGCATTCTGAATATCCCTTCCCCTAGTCTGTCCTCTCTTCTATCTCTCTCCCCTTATCTTATCCCTTTCCCCTTCTATTTTCCTGTAGGGCAGGATAGAATTCTGTACCCCATTTCCTATATTTCTTATTTCCCAGTAGCATGTGAAAACAATTTTTTAAACATATGTTTTAAAACTTTAGTTTCAAATTTTCTCTCTTCCTCCCTCCCCACCCCTCATTGAAAAGGCAAGCAACTCAATATAGGTTGTACATGTGCAGTTATGCAAAACACATCCATAGTAGACATGTTGTGAAAAACTAACTCTATTTCCCTTAATCCTATCCTGCTCTCCCATTTATTCTATTCTTTCTTTTGACCCTGTCCCTCCTCAGAAGTATTACTTCTGATTACCCCTTTCCCAATCTGCCCTCCTCTCTATCATTCCCCTGCTCTCTTGTTCCCTTTTCCCCCTATTTTCCTGTAGGGTAAGACAGATTTCTATGCCCAATTGTATGTGTATGTTATTCTCTCCTTAAGCCAAATCCTATGAGAATAAGATTCACTCATTCCCTCTCACCTTCCCCTGTTTCCCCTCCACTGTGAGAGACTTTTCTTTTCTGTTTTTTTTTTGTGAGATAATTTACCCCATTCTACCTCTCCCTTTCTTCTCTGAGTATCATCCTCTCTCATCCCTTAATTTTATGCTCCCGATATGACCCATTAATCTTCAACTCACCCTGTGCCCTCTTTCTGTCTATCTACATATACATACATATATTTTTTTCCTTCAACTACCCTAATACTGACAAAGTTCTCATGAGTTACAAATATCATCTTTCCACGCAGGAATGTAAACAGTTCAATCTTAATAAGTCTCTTGTGATTTCTCTTTCCTGTTTACCTCTTCATGTTCCACTTGAGAATATTTGAAAGTCAAATTTTCTGTTGAGCTCTGGTCTTTTCATCAGGAATGCTTGAAAGTCCTCTATTTCACTGAATGACCATTTTTTCCCCTGAAGGATTATACTCAGTTTTGCTGGGTAGGTGATTCTTCATTGTAATCCTATCTCCTTTACCCTCTGGAATATTATATTCCATGCCCTGCAGTCCTTTAATGTAGAAGCTGCTAAATCTTGTGTTATCCTGATTGTGTTTCCACAGTACTTGAATTGTTTCCTTCCGGCAGCTTGTAATATTTTCTCCCTGACATGGGAACTCTGGAATTTGGCTATAATATTCCTAGTAGTTTTTCTTTGGGAATCTCTTTCAGGAGGAGATCTGTAGATTCTTTCAATTTCTGTTTTGCTCTCTGGTTCTAAAACATCAGGGCAGTTTTCCTTGATAATTTCTTGAAAGATGATGTCTAGGCTCTTTTTTGGATCATGGCTTTCAGATAGTCCAATAACTTTTAAATTCTCTCTCCTGGATCTATTTTCCAGGTCAGTTGTTTTTCTAATGAGATATTTCACATTGTTTTCTAATTTTTCATTCTTTTGAATTTGTTCTACAATGTCGTAATTTCACATAAAGTCACTATCTTCCAATTGCTCTATTCTAATTTTTAAGGAAGTATTTTCTTCAGTAAGCTTTTGGACTTCCTTTCCATTTGGCCAATTTTGCTTTTTAGGACATTCTTCTCCTCATTGGCTTTTTGGACCTGTTTTGCCATTTGGGTTAGGTTATTTTTTAAGGTTTTGTTTTCTTCAGTATTTTTTTTGGGCCTCCTTAGCAAGCTGTTGACTTGTTTTTCATGATTTTCTTGCACCACTCTCAGTTGTTCCTCTGCTTCCCTTACTTTCTTCTCAAGATCCCTTTTGAGCTCTTCCAAGGCCTATGACTGATTCATATTTTTCTTGGAGGCTTTGGATGTAGGAGCTTTGACTTTGTTGTCTTCTTCTGATTGTATATTTTGATCTTCTTTTTCACCAAAGTAAGATAATACAGTCTGACACTTTTTGTGCTGCTTGCTCATGATCCTGGCCAATTACTTGAGTTTTAAACTCTTCATCAAGGTAAGAGTCTGCTTCCAATGTGGAGAATGCACTGTCCCAAGCTTCGGTGGGTTTGTACAGCTGTTTTCAGAGATAGTTGTATGGACCTGTAAATTTTCAGTTCTTCCAAGGTGGTATGAAAAAAGGCAAGGTGTTTACCCCTTTCCTGGCCTGTGACTACAATTACTTCTTTCTGTCCTGTAACTGTGAGGAGGGTTTCCTCTTCACAACCACTACAAGCTCCACCAAGCTTCCTCACCCCAGCACCGCTGCCCAGAACTGTGGCCCAGATTCAAACATGGGCAAAGCAAGAGATTCCTTCCTCAATGCTGACAAAGAGATCCCTGCAAACCTTCTCTGATCAACCACTGGAGTCCCCCTCAATCTGGTGTCAGAAGCTCGGGAAGCAGCTGCCTCCCCCCAGGGCCATACTCTTGGGTAATGGAGCTGAGACTCCACCTTCTTTTCTCAGTACAGACAGAAACGGACTTTTCCCACTGGCCTTCTAAGTTGTCTTTGGTATTGGTGGATTGAGGAGCCTGGAAACCTCCACAGGTGCCCAAGATTCAGTTTTCTGAGGCCTGCTCCAGGTTCACTGCTGCCTGTGTGCCCATGCCGCACTGTGGTGCGCTCCCAGCCCAGCACAGTACACCTTTCTGATCGATCATCCAGGTTGTCTTGGGCTGGAAATTTATTTCACTCTGTCTTTTTGTGGGTTTTGCTGCTTCAGAATTTGTTTAGAGCCATTTTTTATGAGTATTTGGAGGGGTTTGGAGGACAGCTCAAGCAAGTCACTGCTTTCTCTCTGCCATCTTGGCTCCACCCCCCTACAAAGGACCATTCTTAAGAATACAAGAATCCTAGTTTTATAATGTAAAGTTAAATTTCAGATCATCACATTGGCACTCATTATTTCTAAGTTTAACATGATCTTTATTAATTGGTCTATTAATATAGCGATTGGCAATGTGTACTTCACAATGCAGGTCATAAATACAAAATGCTGTAAGACAGTGCAATAGGAGGGTGGGAATATTTGTAATCTCTTAAAGTAAGCATGAAATAACTTTTTGTTTAATTGTTACTCTTTTCAATGCTAAGTGACAGTGGCAGTATAATAACAGGACAAAAGATAAAACCGTCTATAGAGAATGATAGAGCCATTGAACTGACATGGCACATTCAAGCTCAAGAACCTGATTCTGGGCACCAAATTTAGAAGATGGATCTTCATCTGAGTTTATATTCAAAATAGAACTCATCTTTTCCTCAGTACCCAGACCCTTCCATTCTTCTACTGTATTTGAATGCACCACCATGCTTTTAGTCACTCAGGTTTGCAAACTTATTGTTATACTGGCTTCACTCTTACTTACCCCACCCTAAGTCAATCAGTTGAAAAATCTTGTCTTTTCTACCTCTAAATTATTTCTTGCATACATGCCTTTCTCTGTTCACACATTCACCTCTCACTATAAACTATTTTAATAGCCCTTGAATTGATCTCTTTGTATCCAAACTTTTCCCAATCTGATCCATCCTCCACAGGGCTTTAACATATCTTACTAAGTAGACCTTCCTCTGATTAAATAAGCACCAGATGCTCCTTATAATCTCCTGGGTCAAATATAAATTCATTTTTTGCCAGTTAGCAACATGGATCATTTCTATTTCTCAATCTCCTTACACATTACTCCCTACAATGTGTTCTGTGTTCCCAGTATACTGGCCTACTTGTCATTCATCACACACAACCTCCCAGCTTTGCACTTCATTTATCCTTACTTGAATTGTTTTTTTTTCACCCTTTTAGCTATAATTCTTAGACTTCATTGCTTTTTTTTAAAAGACTGTTCCTCTGCATGAGACCATTGCTAATTCCCTCTCCTTCTCATGACTTCCTGTCCAAGTTTACTTTGTTTCCATATTGTCATTGTTGTTATATACTTATCTGTGTGTTGTATCCTTAGAGAAAATGTAATTTCCTTTAGGGCAGGGATTATTCCACTTTCGTCTTTGACCCCCTATATCATGGTACAGTGCCTGGCATATAATAGGTAATCAAAAATATTTGACGATTATTACAAACTTGGTTTTTGATATAGAAAAGCAACTCTTCTGTAAGTTGTAGTCTTGGATAGTTGACTGAGGTCTTAAGGTAAATGATTTGTCTATGGTCATGCAGCCAGTATGTTTCAGAGGCAGCCCTTGAACATTCTGACTCATAAGTTATTCCCTAACTCCAGTAGGCCTTACTAGATCTCATTCCTCAGTGATTATAATGCAGAACAGAACATGATATCATAAGATAAGAATAGGTAGTAGACCTGTGGTTTCAATAGTATAGGTGACTCTTGAATGGGGAAATAGATGTGTATATATACCCACACCCCTGACTTAAATGATAAGGAAGAGAAAGAAGACAATGTGGGGACTGAAAAGAGTGTGGTTTTAAAAACATCTTGAAAAGAGTTTTGGTGATGTGATAGGCCTTATCTGATACTACAAAGGTCAAAGAAAATAAGGGCTGAGAAAGACCATTGAATTTGCGTGTAAGGGAATGTCATGGGCAGAATTTTCTACTGAGGGCTAGAGGTGGGAGAAGCAGAGTGTTATACTTTTATGCTCCTTACCCTTCTGTTCTATCCTTTCCACTCCTCCTGGGAGAGTTTTTATGAAACTGACAAAGTAGTTAAGCAGGAAAAAAATCAAAAAACATGAAACAGTGAGAAAAATACAGTGTCTTAAAAGAGCTCTAAATGACTGAAAATTCCAGACTAATCAATGTGTAAAAAAAAATGAAGCTGTCTTTAGAGAAAAGGCAAGACTTGATGCCAGACCTTGAAGAATGAATTGAGATTGAATAGGTAATGGTGAAAACAGTGGCTATTGAAGACTGGGAACAAGAAAAAGAACAACAGTGATGAGTCCCCTTGTTTCAGATAAGGAAACAGAAATTCAGAAAAATTTAATGCCTTGCACGGGATCACATAATTATGAAGAGACGAGAATCAAAACAGGGACCTTTATTTATCCAAGTCCAGAGTGCTTTCCATTCACCATGTCATCTTTATATTCAATACCTACTGAAGCAGCTAGTAGGGACAGTCTATAAAGTGCTGGATCTGGAGTCAGGAAGACCTGAGTTCAAATCTGGGCTCAGATACTTACTAGATATGTGACCTTTGGGAAATCATTCAACCTCTGTCTGTTTCAGTTTCTTCAATTGTAAAATAGGGATAACAATATAATCGGCAACACTCATCGGGTTGTTGGGAGGATTAAGTGAGATAATATTTGTAAAACATTCAGGACAGTGTCTGGCACATATTGGGAGCTTAATAAGTGTTTTTTTTCCCTTCTCCTCCTGAAATTAAAGACTGTTCCCCTTAGTTAACACTGTTCTCCAGTACAGTACTGCCTCTCCCTTGAATGGCATTCTATTTTCCTTTGTTTCTGATAATACAATTCCTATATAAAACAAGCATAAGATCCATTTGCTTGGTAAATCTTCTGAATTCATATGTCATAATTCATTCAACTATTTCAAAGTGGTTCAGTTTAAAGTTTATTTCATTTTTCCTTATTACAAAAATACATATACAGGTGTAGGGGAGAGATAAAATTGTGTGAACAAAGGTATGGAAGGGGAAAAGTGTGTGTCATGTGCAGGGTACAGTGAATGGTAGAGTTGGCAGCTAGATCATAGAATGTAGGGAATGAAACAATATTCCTTCTATTAGTTGTGAAATGAAAAGATCATTGAATTTAGAGTCCGATCTCCTAGATTAAATCCCAGCCATATTGCCAAACAGCTGTGTGACCTTGGGCACATCATTTTATCCCTCAGCTTCACATTCCTAATCCGCAAAATAAGGAGGCTGGAACACATGATTATCCTTTAGCAGAATGCAAGTTTTATGAGAATCAAGTCTTTTTCTGTGTATTTTTTGTTTTTTTTTCCCCGTCTTTGAATTGCTAAAGGCTAACACCATGTCTTCTACATAGTAATGCCTTCGACATTAATACATGTGGACTTGATTAGGTCTACATTCTCATCCAGATCTAAAGCTTTTTTTGACTACAATCCTCCTATTTACCAAACCCATAACTAATATTTTGTACTATACAACATTGTGTTTGGTCATGTATTACTGGGTCTAACAATTTTCTACTTTTTCTTGTGCATATATGCATGTATGTATGTATGTGTGTATCTATCTTTTCTTGATATCCAAGCAGTTTTTGATCTCCCTCAAGTAAGGAATTATGTCTTTATTTCTGTTGTGTATCCATAGTACATTGGATACATACTAGAAACTTTATGAATATTGGAAGATATGAAAGGATACCTACTTTTCCTTGTGAATATTATATGATCATTTGAATGAAAAATAATCACTTCTATTCACCAGAAAGATATTAAACATACTCACAAGACAACAAAAATAGTGCCAGTGAATCTTGGAATGAAAGACTCTTAAAGGGAAAGTAGTCAATGCTATCAAATATGCTTTTGTTTCTCCACTGGTAGAGACTTTGAAGCCCAAGAACATAGTAAGCCCAAACATGCTTCATTCTCTTATTTTCTTCTTGAGTAGAATGGCTGCATAAATAGTAGAGTTACTATCACATACGTAATAACACGCATCCACCACCTGCTTCAATTATTTTATTTTGCCTGAGAAGTACTTTAAGTTCCAGAGATGAGAGCATTACATAAATCAAAGTATTTTTGTAATTATTATAATTATCTTTTAATGCTAGATTTTAGTCAACAGCTAAAAGTGATTGTAATTCTAAAATCAAAAAGAAAAGACATGGAACAGAGACTGGGAATTCAAATAATGTTCTAATTTTCTATTTCTTCCTCATGGAATCAGTAACTTCATTTATCATATTTAAATTTATTAGAAGGGTGATTCATAGTCTTCATAGATGGATATATGTACCAGTTAGACACAGAGGAAATACACCTACTCTAAATCATTCCAATTTTCTATGATACATAATTTTGTCATCCTTAAAGGATGCATAAATTGTTTAATTGTATAAATTGTATAAATTTTATTGCTGCATCTCTTCTAGCACTAATAAGTGGGGATACATAAACACTTATTTTATCCATAGAGGTTTGTCAGTATGTTCATATATAAACCAATGGGTTTACCTTCTATAAAGTTGTAACTGATTTTCTGCTTTCCCATTTTTCAGCCTTTCTGACTCCAGCTCTATGATACTAATGAGCTTGTATATATAAATGCCAGCCACCAACACTTTTCAAGTAATTCACTACTAAAACTCCAAAATGCTCCTAAATTTATAAAACAATCATAAAATGAAAAGTCTTGACTAGCTTTTAAATTCTGTATGAAGTTTTAGTTTTCATCTAGCCATAAAAAATTTATCCTGGTAGATATGGTGAGAGACATATCTTAGCCAAACATATAGCTTAGGACATTTTATATATTTGTTTCCCAAGGGATTATTGTATATTTAATTTTTGGAATTTAATTAATTTATTAATAAATTCATATATTTGAAATATAAAATAAATTAATAAATTGAGTACTTACAGGTATAAATTTGTTAATTGCCATATAAAAGGTCTCAAATTATAATGGTATGGACACCAGGGTTTGATATTGTCAGTAAAGAACTTTTAACGTATCAAAGATTAAAATTCTCTTATTGAGTAGATATTTATGAAGAAAGAGAATCCCATCTATGCAGAGGTACTACATTATTTGATGTGTATATCTGTGTTTCCATGTCTGTGTCTGATTGATTTCTACATGTATCTTTCATGAACTATGAATAATTAAAAATTGAATTAAGAATGCAACAAAACTTGGGGTGTGGATCTTAGATCAACTACTTAGTCTGGGAGATAGCAGGAGAAAGGAACTGTATATCTTCTTATATTCACAGGACCCATTAATCATGGAGCTAGTGAACCCACAGTCTTTCTAGTCTTAAATCCTTATATTATAGTGATAAAAAGGAAACCAAGGGAGTTTAAGTATTTATCCAGTGAGTAACCAATTGATAATGCTTTCGTTCAACAACATTCTAATTGAATTAGTTTGGGCATGAGCACTGGGGAGACAAATACAGAAAGCAGGATTTGAAAAAATTTCTGTGGACAATTTAGTTTTCAGATGTCAAATGGAGAGACTTTGAGGTTTATTAGACCCAGGAAATATAAAGCAATATTGTAGAGGTATGGCACCATGGGGAGGAGATATGGGACATGGAAAATGCATAGATATAGTAGGATAAGACTGGGAAGGATATATATGGCAGATGAAGGCACTTGATCAAAATCACTAAACTCATTCCAAGAAACATTGATCATCTACTTGCCATAAAAAGGGACTGTGTTCAGTACAAGTACGTAAGAACAAAAGTGAAAAAACAGTCCTTGCTTTTAAGGAGATTAAATTTTTAAGGAATAAAATATTTACAACAAAAAATACATAATTTGAAAAAGAGACACTAATAACTTGGGGGAGCAGAAAAGATATTGTGCAAAAAATGGCACCTGAGGTAAGCAAAGAAATACATGAGGTAGCAATAAGAAGAGTATAAATTTTAGGTATGGAAGAAAGTTTGAGCAAAAGCACAGAAGTGAAAGATGGAATTTTGAGTTTGGATAACAGCACATAGGCTGGTTGGTTTGGAGTCATGTTACAACGGAATTTAAATTCCAAAAGTAAGATTTTATTTTCTCCTAAAGGCAACAGGAAGTCATAGAATATTTCAAAGAGTGTCACAGAACTGTGATTTAGGGAGATTATTTTGGCAACTTCATGGAAAGGGTGGACAGATGGGAAGCCAGGATAGAAAACAACACAAAGGAATGAGTTCAACAGAAAAATTAAATCTCACCTGTAAAGAGATCTAGGTGTGACTAGGTCAGGACTCACACTCATTGGAATCCCTAAGGTATGAAATTAAAGAGTTTTAATAGAGAATGAGTTATTTGTGGCTTGAACATGTTGCCATTCTTAGGCCCATGAGAGAGGTTCTTTATAGGGTCATATGTCAATAAGGGACAGGGATTATTGTTCACAAGGTTCGTTGAGGGAGTTTGGTTTATGTGATTTTAAAAATGGAAAGGATGGCTAATAAAGATAGACAGGGGTTTAAACACAGTGTTCAATGTTACATAAGTCCCTTCAAGAATTAAAATTGAATTGGTTTTGGGGCAACCCATTTCCCCAGTCAACTGTATACCTAGAAAGGAAAAAAAAACTGTTTCCAAATGACTCTCTGGAAAGTCGAGAGGACCAATATTTGCAAACCTTGTTATTATCATTATTATGCCGATTTGCATACATTTACTCTTCTTTCTGTAAAAGTTGTTTGAAATTTGCAGTTAGCTCTGGGTTCATATGTGCTTTTACGTGACTGCTTGCTTTTTCTTGATCTTCTGTTGTAAACACTAACAGGGTAGGGGACTTTCCCACTTAATTTGCTCTATGTAGCAGACTAAATAGGAGACATCATATATGTGACCAAAAACCAATTTGATCATGATACTGTGGTTTTTGTTTGAGGGGTTTTATAAAGTCAGATTAGAAAAATTGTTTTGAGTCAGAAAAATTAACATTCCAAACACATTTTTACCTTGGCAATTTTAACCTTCTTTCTTTATTCAATCACTTGAAGCCCTATTATTCCTCCAAAAACAAGTAAAGCTGTATTGTAAATGATTTGCAAATGTTACAACAAAAATATGTTAAAAGCTCTAATTTTGAGTCAAACATGAATGTAAAGAGTTTTTCTTCTCTAAATGTCCACATTAACACTCAAGTGTTCCCATGTTGCACACAGAAGTCAATGTATATTTCCAGATGGAATCTTGAGTTGATGAAGGTCACTGTGACATGAGTATAATTGTGTACATATACAAGATTACACTGGGCAGCTAGGTGGCAGTCCTGGAGTCAGGAAAACTCATCTTCCTGAGTTAAAATCTGGCCTCACACACTTGCTAACTATGTGACCCTGGGCAAGTCTGCTTTCCTCAGTTTCTTCATCTATAAAATAAACTGGAAAAGGAAATGACAAACCATTCCAGCATCTTTACTAACGAAACCCCAAGTAAAGTCAAGAACACTTGAAAACAACTGAAAAATGACTGAATAAAACAATAGGATTGCATATGGAATCAAATGTCACATATAAGATCATACATACTATAAGATAATCACACAGCCTAAAAGTTAGATGAGGCAATTTCACACCTAATACTTGACTCTCTTGAATTCTCCTGTTCCTCACTTACCCTTTATCTTTTCTCTTCCTTAATTAGAATTTAAGCATTTTGAGAGTATCAACAGTACTGTTTTCTTATTTTGTATCCCCAGAAGTTAGCATAAGTGTCTGAAATATATTAAGAACTTGAATATCTCTCTCTGTCTCTCTGTCTCTCTCTGTCTGTCTCCTGTCTCTCTGTCTCTCTGTCTGTCTCTCTGTCCTGCTCTCTCTCTCTCTCTCTCTCTCTCTCTCTCTCTCTCTCTCTCTCTCTCTCTCTTTCTCTCCATCCATCCATCCATCTATCTATCTTTCCATTACAGACTATACCTGAAGAAGAATGTCCCTAAAACACAGTTGAAAATGATTATCTAGCCTTTGCTTAAGGCTTCAAAATGAGGAGAACTCACTAACTCCAGAGACAGACTAGTCCACTTTTAGATAGCTCTAATTTCTGGGGAAATTTTCTGTCACATTGGCATACTTGCTGTACCCTATGCATGCCTTACACCTCTCACTTCCTGCTTTTGTAGGCTATCTCACATTTCTGGAATGCCTTCTGTCCTCATCTCTACCTGCTGGAGTCCCACAGATCCTTTCATCACTAAACTCAAGTATTACTCCCCTAAGAGATCTTTCCTTATTTCCCTAGTTGTTAGAGCCCTTTATCACTGTGTATCATCATTTCTGTGTATCCTCTATTTCTTTACCTGTGAATTCTTTATATTTTCCTAGGAGAATATAAGCTCCTTGAAAGCAGAAACTGTTTATCATTTTATTATTTTGTATCCTTAGAATCACTGAATATAGCCAAGATAACAATCAGTAATTGGTTGTGCTTCTTCTCCTCCCTCCTTCCCCACCCTCTTTAAAATTTTTCACTTTTAAGAAACCTCTCTGGATTATTTGCAAAGTACAAGCTGAATGATAGGCACTGCTTATATATTTTCTGATTGATCAGCTCTCTTTCTCAAGGAATTTTCTTATTATAGCTTATTTTACATGGTGTGGATGACTGCAATGATTTTACTATCATGGAATCATTGAACTATGATACTTCTTCCTGCCCCTCTAAGAATTTTCCAAGGCTTAGGCCTTAAACTTCTTTTCTCCTCCTAAACATTCTCTCTGGCTTAGAAACCCCATTCATTCTCATGGATTCAACTATCACATTACACTAATGCCACCAAAATTGACCTTGTAACAAATCCATATGCCCCATATTTCCAAATTACTACTTAATACTTTTGCTCCAATATCTCATTACCACCTCAGATTCAAAATGTTCCAAATACATATCTTGCTTATAGTTAACCACTTATTTCCACTTAGTCATCAAGCCTTTCAAGTATTTGGTAAAAATATTTGATATGTAACTATAGAAGAATATCCAGGGCAGCTAGGTGGCACAGTGAATAGAAACCAGGGACCTGGAGAAGATCTCTCTCCATGAGTTCAAATCTGGCCTCAAACATTCACTGGTTATGTGACCCTGGGCAAGTCACTTAACCCTATTTGCCTCAGTTGCTTCATTTGTAAAATGAGCTAGAGAAGGAAATAGTGAACTACTCCATTTTTTTCTGCCTAGAAAACCCCACGTGGGGTCACAAAGATGTTGATATAATTGAAAAATGATTAAATAACAACAGCAAAAAAAAAAAAGATGACCATTAGAGGCCATGTAGACTAGTTTCCAGCTTCTATCAAAGCCTACACTCAAAAGAACAAAAGAATACAGCTATTTCATTGGAAATTTTTGATGCTTTTAAGCCTAACAATTCTATAATCTGACTCTCTTCTTCATTATGGCATTATTGTCTGGGTTTCACATGCAACTTGGAAACAAGATATAAAAGCAATGGGGTATAGAAATCTATGCTACTCTACAGTAAAATAGAAGGGGAAGGGGATAAAGAAAGGGGGGTAGATAGAAGGAAGGGCAGACTAGGGAAAGGAGTATTCAAATGCATTTTTGTCTTAGTGTGGGGGAAGGGATGAGGTGGGAGAAAATTTAGAACTCAAAATCTTGTGGAAATGAATGTTGAAAACTAAAAATAAATAAATTAAAAAAATTTTAAAAAACAATAAAGAAAAGAAGAGTTGGACTAAAAAATGAAAAATGAAAAAAGAAGATAAAAAGAAAAAGAAATTGATGTTATCAGAATAGACAAAGAAGAAACAAAGCTATCACTCTCTGCAGATGATATGAGGTATAGAGAATCCTAGAGAATCAAGTAAAAAACCACTTGAAATAATAAACAACTTTAGCAAAGTTGCAGGGTATAAAATAAACCCACATAGATCATCATCATTTTTATATATTACTGTCAAAGTCTAACAGCAAGAGATAGAAAGAGAAATCCCACTTAAAGTTACTGTAGACATAAAATTTTTAGTACTCTACTTGCCAAAACAAACCCAGAAACTATATGAACACAATTACAAAACACTTTTCACACAAATAAAGTCAGATCTATAATTAACTGGAAAGAAAACAACATCAGTTGCTCACGGGTAGGCCGAGCTAATATAATAAAATTCACAATTCTACCTAAGCTCATTTACCTATTCAGGGCCATCCCCATCAAACTATCAAAAATTATTTTATAGAGTTAAAAAAATAACAACAAGATTCACTTAGAAGAACAAAAGGTCCAGAATATCAAGGGAACTAATGAAAAGAAATGTTAGGGAAGGTGGCCTAGCCATACCAGATAATAAATTGAATAATAAAGCATCAATCATCAAAACTACTGGGTATTGGCTAAGAAATAGAGTGGTGGACAAGTGGAATAGGTTAGGTATGCCAGACACAATAGTCAAAGACTATAGTTATCTACTGTTTGATAAACCCAAAGACCTCAGCTTCTGGAATAAGAACTCACTGTTTGACAAAAACTGCTGGAAAAAATGGAAAAGAGCATGGCACAAAGTAAGCATAGACCAAAATCTCACAATATGTGCCAAAAGTCAAAATGGGTTCATGATTTAGATGTAAAGGCTGATACTATAAGCAAACTGGCCGAGCAAGGAATAGTTTACCTATCAGATTTATGGAGAACAGAAGAATTTACGACCAAACAAGTGTTAGAGACTGTTAGGAAATGCAAAGAGAATAGTTTCGATTACATTAAATTCAAAAGCTTTTTTTGCAAACAAAATCAATACATCCACGATTAGGAGGGAAGAAGAGAATTGGGAAAGAATCTTTACAACCAGCGTCTCTGATAATGGCCTGATTTCTAAACTATATAGAGAACTGAGTCAAGTTTATAACAGTACGAGTAATTCCCCAATTGATAAATGGTCAAAAAATATGAACAGGTAGTTTTCAGATAAAGAAATTAAAGCTACATATAGTCATATGAAAAAATGCTCTAAATCACTATTGATTAGAGGAATGCAAATCAAAACAACTCTGATGTACCACCTCACAACTATCATATTGGCTAACATGACAAAACAAAAAACTAATAAATGTTGGAGAAGATGTGGGAAAATTGGAATATTAATGCATTGTTGGAGTTGTGAAATGATCTAACCATTTTGGAGAGCAATTTGGAACTATGCCCAAAGGGCTATAAAAATGTGCATACACTTTGACCCAATAATAGCACTTCTAGGGCTGTATCCCAAAGAGATCATACAAATAGGAAAAGGAGCTATACATATACAAAACTATTTATAGCAGGTCTTTCTGTGGTGGCAAAGAATTGGAAATGGATGGGATGCCCATCAATTGGGGAATGGCTGAACAAATTGTGGTATATTAATGTAGTGGAATACTACTGTCCCATAAGAAATGATGAGCAGACTGACTTCAAAAAAACCTGGAAAGAATTGTATGGAATGATGCTGAATGAAGTGAGCAGACCAAGAGATCTATGTACATAGTAACAGCCATATTGTACGATGATTAATATTGATAGACTTAGCTCTTCTCAGCAATGCAAGGATCTAAGACATCTGTAGACTTCTCATAATGGAAAATGCCATCCACATTCAAAGAAGGAACTCGGAAGTTTCAATGCCAATTGAAGCATACTATTTGCCTTTTTTTTTCTTCCGCTTTGTTTTGTTTCTTCTTTCTTGTGGTTCCTCCTATTGGTTCTAATTCTTCTTTACAACATGACTAATGTGAAAATATGTTTAATAGGATATATGTAGAGCCTATATCAGATTGCATGCCATCTAAGAGAGGGAGGTGGGAAAGGAGAGTAAAAACTTAAAACTCAAAACCTTATGGAATTGATTGTTGAAAACCAAAAAAATAAATAAATTCATAAAAAAGAAAGTAAGAGAAAAATAGAAAAAACAACCCAACTGTTTCCGCAGTTCTCTTTTCCTAGGAATACATTACTCCCAGTATTTCTTTTGATTCCTTTTATCTTACTCGTCTCAGTATGTGCTCTATTTTCTCCTCATCTATCTTAAAACACAGAAATAAAAATTGTCTTTCTCTGAGCAATGCCAAGGACAGAAGTGATTATTTCCTAGACTTTGAACATTAACCCAAGAGAAATATATCACAATATTTACAAGAGCAAACAAACAAAATACATTTTAATATGCTTGAACTGAGCATTGCTCAGGTGTATTGCTTTTACATTTGTGTCTAGTCACTCATTGGTTTTGATAAGGAAACATTTACTTAATACTATTAAAGTTAATCTAAATTATAAAATTTATTTGTGTCCTGGATTGTGTTTCATATTTTTGAGAGGTTAGTAACCATGTGTTGTCAAGTCAAACAAAATGAGCAGGTATTTAATTCTTTTCCTCACTGAAGCATTGTAATTCCAAAGATACCAAACTATGGGGACAGAGCAAATATGAATATGGTGGTTTCCTGTATTATCTTAGCCTAAGCTGTCTTATTATGCTTTTAAATTTTATGCTTTTGATATTCATTACAAAAGTAGTTAATGTTCTAAAATTATTCATTAAAAATGAAGTAGTTATCCACAAAAATTGGATAACTTTTAGCATGATATTCTTTGTTGGTAATATCTCATCTGACATTTTCCCTTTAAAAGAAAATTATTATTAGGAAATTTAAATGATGCTTCTGACATATACTAGCTGTGTAACAGGAGAAAAATCACTTAAACTCTCAGTGTTGCATGCATTCTCTGAGACTGTAAGTTATAAACAAGATACTGATTTGTAGCAGTGAAAAGTATGTATCCACAACAGTGCTATTTCCAGAAATCATAGACCTAGAACAAAACAAAACTAAATTAAATTAAAAACATATTTAAAAAGATAATTCAGCCAAGTAGAGTTCTTTTTTTCCTAAAAGAAATAAAATGAATATTATTCCTGGGAATGCATGTCTATTAATTTTTTTCCAAGTAACATACTGTATCTGTTTTCACATATATCCATTTAACTCCCTAATCTTTCTAAATCTGACAATAAATGTTTATTGATATAATTGTTTTTTAATCACCAACATTTCTCCCAATATTACTTTCATCCCAAACAGAGAGCCATTTCATATAACAACAAATAATCTTATAAAAATGAAGGAAAGAAGGAAGGAAAGATGGATAGAATGCAAGGAAGGAAAGGTGGGATGGAGGGAAGAATAGGAGGGAGGGAAGGAGAGAGGAAGGAAAGGAAGAAGAAGAAGAAGAAGAAGAAGAAAGAAGAAGAAGAAGAAGAAGAAAAGAAGAAAGAAGAAAAGAAGAAAAGAAGAAGAAAAGAGAGGAGGAGGAGAGGAGGAGAGGAGGAGGAGGAGAAGGAGAAGGAGAAGGAGAAAAGAAGAAGAAGAAGAAGAAGAAGGAGAAAAAGAAGAAGAGAGAAGAAAGAAGAAAAGAAAAAGAAGAAGAAGGAGAGAGAGAGAAAGAGAAGAAGAGAAGAAGAAGAAAAGAAGAAGAAGAAGAAGAAGAGAAGAGAAGAAAGGAGAAAGAAAGAAAAAGAAGAAAGAAGAAGAAGAGAGGAGGAGGAGGAGAAGGAGGAGGAGGAAGGAGGAGGAG
>NW_027555998.1:0-24013 GCF_003287225.1 Phascolarctos cinereus | reverse complement strand
CCACCAGCCCAATGCGATCTTCACTGTATTCTTTCAGTGCCTGCTGTATTATCTGGTGTACTTCCTAAAAGACAAGCATGCACCACTCAGGGGACAGGCCACCTGCAGGGCTGGCCCAGTTCATGCGGGGCCGGGCAACTGAGCTACCTGGTCTGCCAGGGTTTCCCCTCCCTCCTGGCAGGCTCCTCTCAGGGCAAACCAGTGACCCCAGCCAGGAGAACAGCCAGTGGGGCAGGCCTCACCTCCTTCGTCATCCCAATAGTCACTCCTTTTTCAGAAGGGTCAGCCTCAAGATGGAAGCAGCTTTGCTCACAGACTTGTCCTGCTCCTCTGTCACATGACTCAGGATTTTGTGCTCCAGGTCATGAAGCTGGGCCTGCACCTCCTCTGCTTAATATGAAGGACCTGCTGAACCCAGCCAGGGACCTTAGACTCAACCTAGATGCCACCAGAGAAAGAGCTCAGGAAACACCTGAGCAACAGCAGAAATGAGGAAGCAAGAGGGCCTGGACAGGGGCCTGGTGTTATCTAGTGTCCCTTTGAGGTCTGGGGTCAGCACATGCCAGCTTGGTGCCAGGGAAAGGATGGTGAACCAAGAGACTGTCATTTCTTCACTGCTTTGAAGTCTGCAAAAACTATCTCATTGGATCCTCTAGGGACTGTAATCATCCCAATTGCCAGACGACAAACGTCCTGTCCTATCACAAAGTCCACCCAATAGACCTACATCTTTGGGAAGGGCCCAGTGGACAGGTGAGAGGGTAGTACCTCCCTTGGTCGAGGAAGCCCAATTGAGATTGGGAGGTACATGTGGCCTAACTGGAGGACTGGAGGACTCATTCATTATGCAGGGCCACCATCTTCTCTGGCCAAAGGCATAATTCTTTCTCCACCTTAGCCTGGCTCTTGCTCAAGGCCACCAGCTCCTGCCTCAGCACAACCAGCTGGGCCTCTAGGGAACCCATCTCCTTAGGCCTTTTTTCCTCAAAGGCTTCTTGGGAAGAACTAGCCAGTGACAAAAGGAAAGGTCAAGGTCAACCTGGAGAATAGGCACTGGAGGATGGAGTCAACAGAGGCCAGGAAATGGAACAGTGTCTCCTGAAACATGACTCAATGGAAAGGACAGAGTCAGAGGCTAGGGTGGAAGTCTTTGCTGATATCCACTCCCTGCGAGACCCTGGGCACACCATTTCCCTCCCAGGCCTCAGTACCTTCAACTGTTCTCTGAGGTCTGCTTCAGTTTGAATCCATCCTATGACATGCTCACCCAAGGCTTCTGGCTCCACTGACCACCCTCTCCCACGGAATGTCACTTGTGCTCGCTCTGCCTAGCTTTCGAACCCTCCTTCCCTCCTTTTCTCTTTGCCAGTCAGTTTGGGGCCTTACCCTTGCCACTCAGACGTCTTGTGCACCACCCCGATTTCCAGCTCCTGTAAGGAAAAAGAGGACACAATGAGACCGAGGAAAACACCAACCTTTACCCAGAGAACCCTAGAGAGTCAACTAAAATAAATCATTAAAACAATTCTTTCAACCAAATTGCAGGACAAAAAAGAAACCCATGATGCATTTTCATACATCAACTAAGAAAATCCAGCAGAAAGAATAGAGAAATTCCATTGTGAAGAACTGTGGTCAGCATACAATACTTGGAGTGTACCTGTCTAGACACACACAGGAAAGGAATGCAATTACAAAACATCCTTCACACACACAGACAATTCTCATCAATTGGAGACATATTCATTGCTCATGGGTACATCAAGCCAATAAAATGAAAGGGACAAAAGTACCTAAAATTAACTTACTTATTCAGTGTCATACCAATCTAACTACCAAGAAAGTCCTTGGGTAGCAAACAAAGTCGGATACCCATCCGCAGGGGAATGGCTAAACCAACTGTGGCTTATGGATACAGTGAAATATTCTCATGGTATAAGAAACCACAACTGGGTTTTATATAGATACACAGGACAAGACTTACACGAACTACAGCAAAGTGAAAGAAATGAATGAAGACTACAAGATAAACAAGCACCACAGACAACTATGAGAATGGAATGAATAAGCAACAGCCTGAACTAAATGTTGTGAAAAGATTATGTCCGAGCATGGCCCCAGAGATGATCAAGGAGGACATTCTTCCCTTCTCCTAATGCTGGGCTGAAAGTCTACTGGCATGGAATCTGAAACAGAAGGCAGGACTCTGGTGCTGAGTTGGTTGGTTTTCCTGAACTCTTTTTTTCCCATCTTGTTTTATTCTTTTGTTTAAGGAATAGCTCTGTGGGAGGGGGAGATGGAGAGGCTATTCTGAGAAATGTGGGTGATAGGAAGCAAAATGAGAAATTACTCTAATAAAGTCACTGAGAAATATGTGTGTGTGTGTGTGAATGTCTGTGTGTGTGTATGTATTAACGTATGTATAAAGTTTGGTATAAATTCAGGTTTTTTCTGTTATTGTTTGATCTTTTTATCTGCCTGCAAGCTCATCATTGCTCCAAAAATCAAATCACCTGGTGGATAAGCTGCTGCTGGGCAGCCAACATGATCTGCAAATGGCCTTCATGTCTTCCCAGCTTGGTAAAGTGTGCTAGTCTGGGCTGTGCTGGAGAACTGTTGGAGACTCCCGGGTTCCCAGGGTCACCCCACTGTGTGACAAGGTGCTAGGGAAGGCCTCTTGTGGGAGGCAACTGATTTCAACTGAAGTGGGGAAATGATGGGGCTGAGTCTTAGAGAGGCAGACACTGAATTGCCCAATGTCTGAAAGTCAGCAAGTGGCAAAGCTTGAACTTTGATCCTGTCTCCCACACTGGGTTGAGAAGAATGAAATAGATTGTGAGCGGGTTGTCTGCCCATCTTGTGCAAAGCCTTCCTGACACTCAGCTGGACACTCACCTGGAAATATGAGGGGGGACTATCCTGATTCCCAACGGTCCTCTCTCCTGCTGCTGCCCTTGGCTGCCCACCAGGAGAACATAGCAGGGTGGAAGGTCTGTAGGCCACCGGGGTAGAAATACCAACCACCTAGAAGATGGGAGGAAAGGCTAATTGAGGCAGAGGCTGAGGTGCCAGAAGGGAAAGAAGTCCAGGGTGAGGACTTCCATCCAGACTGAGTATGGCAGTGTCACATCTATGTGAGCTAGGATCCCAGCCCAAGGAAGGCAGATGGGCTAGGGGCCCATGATCTGGAAGGCTATGGCTAGAGCCTTCACCTAAAGAGTCTTCAGGAAAGGGTTCCCTCTCTCATGATCCTCTCAGAAGTCATGAAATACTTTTGGATGATAGCAAAAATAAGGGATAAGTTTCAGCTGGAGAGGACATGGATACTGAACCCACAAGTACTGCCTTGTGGTCCCAAGCCTGGTCAACACTTGGCCCTGTCCCTTTTGAATGAGGACCAGAATGCTCTACAGAGAGGCTGACTGCAGACAGACCCTGGTGACCATCTGCTTGTGGTG
This sequence comes from Phascolarctos cinereus, assembly GCF_003287225.1. NCBI lineage: Eukaryota > Metazoa > Chordata > Mammalia > Diprotodontia > Phascolarctidae > Phascolarctos > Phascolarctos cinereus. Next base: position 20,555 of record NW_027555998.1, on the reverse strand, counting down.
TCATCATTCCAGAGCCGGACTTGATGTCATAGTGGTCAAGTGATCCCTGAGTGATGTCATGGCTCCTGTCCAAGAGTGCAGCCCTTTTGGGATCATGTAGGGAGGAACGCCCTCTCTGTTCTCACCAATGACAAAGGGCAAGGCCCTCCAGACCTGGCATTGGCTGTATGTCTAGCTCAGATAACAGATTCCTTCCTGACTCAGCTCCTCTACCAATCTCCCAGCCTCAGGTGCCAGGTCAGTGACCACTGAGGGTACAGATAAATCACCTCCCTGTCCCTGACATGCTCAAGGTAGGAAGGATGGCCACCCTGACCTTGAAGCATGCAGCTCTGAAGCCTGCATATGCAAGATGAACAATAAAGGTTTGTTGGATTGGATGGAGAGGAGAAGGACAGACAGCACAGAACTCTTACATTTGAGGCAGAGAGCTTGCTCATATGTGGCCCGGGTCCATTTTCCCAGTTCTTCGGTGCCTTTAGCTCCTTAAAGGATCCTCTTCAAAGCTCTGTCTTCCAAACTTTCCTTTGGCAGCCCTGTCCCCAAGCTTTTGTCCTTCCCACCCTTGGAGTGGCTACTCTGGGTACTCCTCAAAGCTCACCATAACCCTGAAAACCCACAAGCAACAACATCCCCAAGACAAAGAGGAGCAACTTCTTCCAAGTTCAAAAGCTGCTGGATTTTATCAAGGTGAAGGAGGAGACATTAGGCCTGCCCTTCCCCACCCCAGGCTCCTGGGAGACCCTCCCTGAGTGGCAAATGAAACAACTAAAACACTCTTCTCCCTCCCACCTCCACCCCCTGCCACTGGGCACCCAAGAAGAGGAGAACTGGGCTTGTATGGACAGTCCTTGGGGTAAAGTGGAAGGAGAAAACTTGGCTTTTTGAAAGGCACTCATGTTGTTATGCCAGGTGACATACTGCCCTTTGACAGGTCCGGTGGAAGATGTCTCCCTGTCAGACCTCCATCACCACTAGGTTCATATGGTGCTCATGAATTAGGCAGTCTTCTTTGGTCTCAGTCCTTACAATGGTTGTCAGTTTGGACTTGGAAGAGCTGCAGGAGGAAGCCCTGCTGAGGCAGGCTGGTCACCATCGGCCCAGCTTGTGGCCCCAAGAATCCAAGGCATGGCTGGGCCACCTGTGGGCCTTCAGGACACATGTGGTCCACTAGGTCCTCCAGCGTGGCTGGAGTTCTCAGAATCAATCCCCTTCAGCAAAGGATTGATGCTGTAAAACTTGCTCAGTCCAAAAGTCACACTGAAGGACCTAGAAGGCCACATGTGGCCTGGAGATCTCCGGTTCTCCACCCCTGCTCTAGAGGCTCCTGGACTAAGCCCTGGAGGCAGCCTGGAAACCTGGCCATGCTCCTCCACAGAGAAACTGTAAGCATGGCCTGGAGACCTGGAAGACTTGGCAGAAAATTCTGGATTGGAACCCCAAAAGGGAGTGTCCCTAGAAACTCAGGACCCTCAGACTAACAGAGGTGAGCTCACCAGATTCAGTTGTGATCAGAGTCAGGAACTACTGAGGGGAGAGCTCCTAAATGATACTCAGGAAGAGAGTCCCACTTGTAGTCAGAGCCAACCCACTTCCCTGAAAAGAAAAGAGGAATGTGGGCTTATGTGTGCTGCTAAATTTTGAACAACCAGCTCTGGAAGAGGGTAAGGCTCACACAACCTACTTCTCCCACCATCATCTTCAGGGAGACACCCTATGAAGCCCTAATTGGTAGCTGACTCTCAGGAGCAAGTTCCAGCTGGTTCCAGCATACCCCTGGCCCTGACCTGAGTTTATCTTAATATTCGTTGCATAAAAGTCTCAAAAAGCTGAAAAGGAACAGGGCAAAGCCTAAGGGGATATTGACTCGAGGGCAATGGTGTCTTTTGGAGCAGTGCATCTTACATTCTGACAGGCCCCAGGGACTCACTGACCTGATTAACAGAAAGAAGTCCTGGAGGGACGCAGCTGTGGACAGGCAGTTCCAGGTATTTCCGAGGCACCACTGGAATGCTCCCAAGAGCCCACCTGTAAAGATCCCAGCAGAGGGATTCAAAGGCCTCACCCTGCAAGCCCATCCTTTCCCGGAGCTAGCCCCCTCCCAGCCGGCCAACTCTACAGCTGGTTCTTGCTACTCTGTTCTTCCATCCTCCCACAGCTCTTCAGCTGTGCTTGGGGATCCTTCCATAATAAGCCCATCTCCCCACACTGTCCTAGAGTTACTCCACCCTGGCCCAGTTTGCCCCTGCATAGGCATGAAGAAGCTCTTCTAAGTACACTGCAGCACCACTCCCCTGGGTACTGTGCCCAACCACTGGCAGAATCCACCTGAAAAGTTTATTGCCAACCAGCTAAAAATGCCAAGTTTGGAGGCACAATATTGAAGGTGGATGCAGAGCCAGGCTGGTGGATTAGGGACCGACCTGCAGAGAAGGGAAAAAATGAGGATCCACCCAGAAGGTGAGACAACCATGTTTGGGATCTTGAGCCCCGCCTTGGCCTCCAAACCAGAGACTGCAAAGTTCTCTCTTCCTGTTATATGAGAGATACCAGCTCCACCCCCAGCTTTGAGGCACCCTTTAAAGTAAATGCCGCAATGCCAGGGGAATGGGGCTCCAGGGCAGAAGAAGTGATGCCTACCTGCACCATCATCCTCGGAGAAGCCCCCTGAGGACGACCCGGGGATGTTACAGGTCAAAAGGGCCAGGTGAGGGGCTGGTGAGGGCTAGTGAGATGCCTGTGACCCAACCAGACTTCCTCCTCACATTCCTAGGGGGCAGCAAGTATGAAGAGCAAAGACATGAGGGTGAAAAAGAAGAAGGGTGAGAAAGAAAGAGGGGAAAGGCCTGGAGGGAATGAGACTGCTGGAGACTTCGAGGATGAAAAGAAATGATAGCCAAAGCCCTCTTTTGCAGTTCTTATTCCTTAAAGACATGAATGATTTTTCATGAGCGATGCAGGATCGAATAAAGCCCCAGCTACCATGGGCCACTAAGGTCTTCTTTCCAAATGAAACCACCACGATGAGGTATGAGAGGAGCTTAGAGTCAGTTGAAAATGTGTCCTAACCCACAGGCCCTTCACCCACCTGGCTTCACCCTAAGAAGCATGGGCCTTTGGGCCAAGGACAAGAGTTTCTATGGCTTAGAGGGGTTCTTCCCTGCCCAGCTTCAGGCCTCAGAGTTTCCAGGCTTCTCCATGCTCAAAGTCGCCCCTCCCCAGTTCCTGTTCTCAGAAGGAGAAGGCAGCAGCAGCCAAAAGTTGGGGTCAAAGGGGGAAAGGAAATTCTCTTGTTTGTGGGGAAAGCAAGCAGTAGAGTAATGGCTCCACCCAAAATGGGGGCAGGAAAGAAATGTGTACATGGCAGCAGCCAAGGCCCTTGGCTGCCCTGGGCAGTTGTGATGGAGAAGGCAGCTTAGTCTCCTCTGGCTCCTGTTACCTGAGAGGACCCTCCCTGCAGTTGGTGTGCTGTCCAGCCACCTGGGAACTCCCTCTGCTGCTGCTGCTGCTGGGGCTGCTCCCTCATTAACATGTGCCTGGCAACACAGGCACAGGCTCACGGGCCAAGACATCCTCCAAGCCTTTGAGTTGAGTAATTCTAGAAATTCCAGAAAGAAAGAAAGAAAGAGAACCAGTGCTTACTGACTGAGTCATTTGACTTTATATTCTGGGAGACCCTCAGAAGGAACTGATGCTGGGGACCTTGAAAGGAAGGGACCACATTCCCCAGACTTCTTCCTCCAAAAGGAAAGATGGGCTGGCAGCTTCTCCCTAAGTGTTTCTGAAGCAGCTGCAGGCACATGATAGCTGCCTACCATGTCAACCTCATAGCCTCATGGCCTCAGCTCAGCCCTGCCTCAGCCTGGCAACCAGTCTACTCTCCCAAAGATCCTGGTAGGCTTCCCTACTGAAGCAGAGACCCACTCTCTGCTAACTCCTTTCTGGATCTCCCCTTAGCATCTTTATCCAATCTGAGCTTGTGACACTGGCCTTGTGTTTGTTCTCAGCTTGCTTCACAAACACCACTTTCTCTTCTCCCCATAGATGGTAAGCTTGAGGGAAAGGACTGCCTTCACTTCCAAAGTCTTTGTCTTCCCCACCACCCAAAACCCTGTTCTGGTGGGTGGAAGGGATCACATGTACTGGGCCAAGCTAACCAGCTGATTCTAGCCCTGACCCTTAGGTAATTCGCTTCATGAGAAACAGTCCTAGCCCTCTGAAGACTTTTTTTTCTTTTCATTTCATAGTCGCAGCTCTTAAGGAATATCATGCTCATACTACAAATGAGTCCATGTTGACAAGTTGTCTCAGCCTCCAAGGCAGGCTCTGGGCTTTCCCATCTGCCTGCTCATGAGCTCCAACCTCAATGCCTCCTCAGGGATTTCTGAATTATCCAGCCCTGTGCAACTCCATGTTGGAGTTTTTTTTTTTTTTGGGGGGGGATAGGAAGATCCAATAGGTGGAAAACTAGGCTTGGCATTGGGGGACTCAATTCAGTCATGGGCATCCCTGTATCTGGGGATTGGGGGGGAGTTAGGGGGTGGAGGAGAGTTAGATGTGCCTTGGTACAGGGGCTGTACAGACAAAAGAAGGGGCAGACACTGTGTCCCGGCACACATGAGTGAACCGTTGTATTCACTCAGGGCTCCAGACACTCCATGTCCCCGCAGTTACTGGGACCCCGGTCCTGGCATGGCGAGACCTGCCCCCGTAACTGCAGAGACTGTTTCCTCTCTGACCTGGCCGCCCCTTCCATGTCCAAGTCCCCCTCCGAGTCCTTCAGTGGGGACCCGGATAACACGAAAGGGAACTCGTGGGAAAAGCGGGGTACGGGCCAGAGGGGCCGCGAGGGGAGAGCGGGAGTGAGCAGGGGTGGGCCCAGCCAGGCCTTCATCCAGGGAGAATCATCCTTGACCTGGGTCTAACCCACATTAAAGGGTTGGCTAGAGGGCAGCTGGACTCTGGTACTGGCAGGATGAGCCTGTCAAGCCCGGGCATAGGTGGGTAATGAGCCCCATTCTTGCCACAGAAGAGGGGCATCTGAGGCCAGGGCACGAAGCGAGTTAACCTGTGCAGAGGAATCTTGCCACTTCTCTCTCTTCCCAAGCATACACAAGTTTGCGCTTGCGCGCACGCGCACACGCACACAGAGGCCTACGCTCTCTCACGCACACAGGCACTCATAACACTAGGCAAATCAGCTAGACTGTGTGTCCCAGAGGAAGGTGAAATGTATGAGATTCCTTGGAATTGGAACTTGAGCCCTGGCCTGGTCAACTCGATTTTCGGTTGGTTTGTTTGAGAGGGACATGAAGCAGTGGAAAACAGGCCTGGCGCTGAGGGACTCCACTCAGTCATGGACCCCGCTGTTCCTGGGGATTTTGCGAGGAGAGGTTAGGGCATGGAGCAGAGGCAGGGGTGCAAAGCGGGTAACTCTGGGGGAGGGGGCCAGATATGCCCTCGCACAGAGGAGGGCACGGGGCTTCAGAACCTCCACCTCTCTAACACCTTTTCTCCCGGCCACGCCATGCCAGGAAGTGGCCCTCCGGGGTTCCTGCTGAAAACGCTGTGTCTGTCCGTCCCCCGACCGGCCGGTCTGCACCAGCTTCCGGGTCCTTTGATGGCTACAAGGGTAACGTAGGCGGAACGCTGGCGCGCGCCAGAGACACTGGGAGAACAAAGAGGGCGCGAGCTCTAGCTGTGGACACCCAGCCTTTGATTCTGGGAGGATCATCGTTGGCCCGAGGCTTCCCCAATTTAGAAGCTGGGCTCTGGCATTGGGAGTTTGAGACCGGGCATAAAATGGGTAATGAGCCCCATTCTGGCCCGACAAGAGGGCCATATGGGGCCAGGGGAACTGGGAGGGTCACCTCCCCCCAAAACACAGATGGGTACACACACGCGCGCGTGCACTCACAAACACAGGCCCTCGAACCAGTAGGGAAAAGAAGTGGACTTTGTCCGAGAGGGCGGTGGAAAGGCATCCCATGGCATTCAGAAACGCGCCCAGGCCTGGGAAATTCGATTTTGGGGTTGTTTGTGGGAAAAGGAGATGAAGCAGAGGGCAAACAGTCTGGCATTGAAGGACTCCACTCAGTCACAGACACTGCGGTTCCTGGTGATTTGGGGGGCAAAGGTTAGGGGAAGGAACAGAGGAAACTGCACCCAGGGGCAAGTCTTTAGAGTGCAGATGAGCCCTGACAAAGAGGGTGGGCAGGGAAGAGAAGGAGCTGACACTGGTCCCTGGCACAGAGGAGGGCACGGATCTCCAGACCCTCCACCTCTCTAACACCTTTTATCTGGGCCACACTGTACCAGGGCGTGTCTCTATGGAGTACCTGCCGAGAGACCTCTATGACCATCTTCCAACCGCACCTTCCTCGTGTCTGCATCCTTTGGTGCCTACTGGAGTAACGCCTGAAGAACGCTGGGTGCCCGCTAGAGGGACTGTGAGGAAAAAGTGGGTGCAATCTCGCACTAGGGGCAGCCAGGCTTTCATTCTGGGAGGATCATCCTTGGCCTGGGGCTGCCCCAATTGAGAGTTTCCTAGAGGGCAGCTGGCATTGAGATGATGAGAGCGGCCAAAACGTGGCTTAAAGTGGGTAATGAGCCCCATTCAAGCCAGCCAAAAGGGGCATATGGGGCCATGGGACTGGGAGGGTCATCACTGTGCACGGGACTGGGGCCAGCTCTCCCTCCCACTAAACACAAACAGGTACATACACACATGTACACACACAGAGAGAGAAAGATAGACTGACACCACTAGGAAAAGCAGCCCGACTTTGTCCCAGGAGGAGGTGGAAAGGAATGCCAGGCCTTGGCATTGGGAAGCAAACCCTGACCTTTGAAACTCGATTTTGGGTTGTTTAGAAGAGGGGGATATGAAGCAGGGGCACAAATAGGCCAGGCACTGAAGGACTCAACTCAGTCATGGACTTGCCCGTATATAAGGATTTGGGGCAGAGAGGACAGGGGATGGAGTAGAGACACTGTGCCTGGGGCTGACTCTGGGAGTGGGCAGTTGTGCCATGGACAGAGGGTTGTGAGACAAGCAGAGGGGCAGACACTATGGCCTGGCATAGAGGAGGGCACCATCCCTGCTCCCAGCTTTACAGATCTTTCACCTCCCTAATACCTCCCCTGGCAGGGCCCTGGTCTGGTGGGGCCTGCACAGGAACCTAAAGAGACAGCTAAGTCTCTCCCTAGAAAGCTGGATCTACATCTGCAGGATTCTGGAGAATTCCCTGCTTTCTCCTTTCACTCTGGCAAAGAGGTGGGGCCTTCAGCTTGCTCTGAATCATGTTTATGAAATCCCCTGTGGCTAGGGGCCATCCCCCCATATGGGTGGAGCAGCCCTCTAGACCCAGCAGCCCTTCCATCCTGCCCAGCCTGCCCCTGTTGTGGCTGCTACTGGAGCTGACTTGGAGCTCATTCCAAGGGTGGGGATGTCCACAGCCCATTGAAACTCTGGCTGCTGAGGGAGGGAGTGGGAATGGCCCTCCAGTATTCAGGAGGGCCTTCTGTTCCTCAGAGATGCCCAGAGGGTCAAGGCCAACTGATATTTTTATTATTATTATTATTTTAATTTATTTGTTTTAAAACTTTGAGTTTCAAAGTCTCCCTTTCAGCTTCCCCATCCCCACCCCCTCATTGAGAAGGCAAGCAATTCCATATAGCTTACATATTTGTAGCCATGCAAAACATAGCCGTAACCCTCATGTTGTGAAAGAAAACATAGGCAAAAAGACTGAAGAAAAATAAAGTGGAAAAAAATAGTTCCTTCAATTTCTATGCAGACACCATCATTTCTCACTCTGGCATGTTTTGCCCTAAGTCCTTCAGAGTTGTCATAGATCCTTCCCTGCAGTGCTGTGAAGAGCTAAAGCATGTCCAGCTGATCATCTTACAATATTTCTGTTATTTTGTGCCCAGTACACTTCACTTTGCATGAACCCTTGTAAGTCCTTCCAGGTTTTTTGGAGAGTGTCATATTCATCCTTTCTTAAAGTATCTATATGTTAGAGGAATGAGGTCTTTATCAGAGAAACTTGGTTCAAAATTTTTTTTTCACATTTGCTTTTGCTGCCTGTATTTCCCTCCATCCTTTTCCCCTACCCCATTTCTTCTATTCTCTCTCTCCTTTACCCTGTCCCTCTTCAAAAGTGTTTTGCTTCTGATGACCCCTTACCCCAATTTCCTTCCCTTCTATAATCCAGCTTCTCTTATCCCCTTCCCCTTCTATTTTCCTGTAGGGTAACATTCATTTCTATACCTCTTGCCTGTGTATCTTATTTTCCAGTTACATGTAAAAACAATTTTAACATGTCTTTTTAAACCTTTAAGTTCCAAATTTTCTCCCTTCCTCATTCCCCACCCACCCTCAGTGAGAAGAGAAGCAATTCAATATAGTTTCTACATCTGTCATCCTGTCAAACCTTCCATAATGTTGATGTAGTGAAAGACTGAAATCTTTCCCTCCATCCTATCCCACTCCCCCATTTATTATGTTCTCTCCTTTCACCCTGTCCTTCCTCAAAAGTGTTTGCTTTTGACTACCCTCTTCCCAATCTGGCCTCCCTTCTATCACCCTCCCTCTTATCCCCTTATCCCCTACTTTCTTGTAGGATAATAAAGATTTCCATACCCAATTGAGATTGTATGTTCTTCCCTTCTCAAGCCAATTCCAATGAGAGTAAGGTTCACTCGCTCCCTCTCACCTCTCCTACCTTCCCCTCCACTCTAAAAGCTTTTTCTTGCCTCTTTTATAAAAGATAATTTATCCCAGTGCAACTCTCCCTTTCTCCTTCTCCCAACACATTCCTGTCTTATCCCTTCACTTTTTATTTTAGATATCACTTCATATTCAACTCACCCTTTGTTCTCTATTTTTCCTCCAACTACACGAATCATGAGAAAGGTCTCATGAGTTACAAATATCATCTTTCCATATTTCCATTTCAGAAAATAGAAGGATTGCTCACAGGTTTTTAGCTCTTCTGCCTTTCCACCTCAATACCCTTTTTTTGTTTGTTTGTTTGTTTAAGTGAATTTTATATTAGACTCAAACACCAGCACACAAATTAAGAATAGAGAACAAAATACATATCACAAACTCAAATATTGGAGCTTAACTACAAAATAAGGAAAGAAAAAAAAGCATGTCATGTGTATAGCAGAATATAAGAGAGGATTCAAAATAGGTAACAATAAATTTTCATTTCAAGAAATCCTATATGATAAATGATACAATTTGTCGAGAACTGTCCATCTTTTATTGGCTTCCTCTTAAGTTTTATTCTCTGACCTGCACTTTTTAAACTTTGTTCTTTTCTTTCCCCCACCACCAAACCCCACACTCCATGAAGGCTACAATGGAGTGTAAATATATTTTTCTATTGCTATAGATATATACATGGACATATATAAAAATATAAACTTACATATACAGACATGTACTTTCCAAAACTCAATTCTTTATCTTTGTGCATATCTCTTGTTGCCTGTCCTTCTTGACTCCTCTACTTCTGCCCACTACCTTGTCCTTCCATTACTTACCCTACGCTTCAGCAAGTATCACTCCCCTATCCTCCTCTTCCCATAAATCTAAACACCCTTCTATAGCCCCTTATAACCTATTCCCTCATCCTGTCCTCTAGAGATCCCTTCCTTTTCCTCTCCATCCTCCCTATCCCCTTAGTGTTTTATTTCTTCTAAAGTTAGAAGAATTTTATACTCTTCTAAATATTTCAGTGTTGTTCCCTCTTCAACCCATTCCTCATGAAAGTACCTTAACAAAACTACCAGCCCTCCTCCTCCACTACTGGCTCCAGAGAAAAAGTGAAAAGAAAGTGAGGCTGGTGACTTTGCAAAGCCGTCCCCACTTAAACCCAATTCGTTGGCAAGTAACTGCATCACCTTCCTGATGTCATGGTCCTCTTTAAGAATAAAGCACAAATAGCAACAACAGCAGGAAAAATATGTGTACGTTTTTTTTTCTGTTCTTCGGTTATCTTTGCTTTTCCCATTCTTCTCTTGTATGCATTCCCATCTCTCTATACCTACCTGACTTTTCAGAAAGTCTCCCTCTACCCTGTGTTCCACAGTTGTCTGTGTTGGTGTCTTATCTCCAGCCTGCTTTCTTCATTAGACTATAAACTTCAGGGGGCAATGACCTATGTCTTATCTGTACTGTATGTTCTCCAGCACCTAGAGTATTTCCTTGTCACATGGCAGGCACTGGACAAAAGTTTGTTGACTTTTGTTGACTTGCAGACATGAATGAGAATTGTGTCTGCCATCTTTGGAAGTGTACAAGTGCAGTCTTGATGTCTACTCTTCAAGGATGTTATAAAGGGAGTTCCTCTTTAGAAACAAAGTGAACCAGAGGGCCTCTGAAGGCTCCTGCAGTTCTGAGAGTCTGTGATTCTCTATATAAGGAGGCTTATTCTGGGCATTCCCAGATCACCTTAAATGGGCTTCCTGCACCAGTGGCTGCTTGTAGTATGGTATATTATGCCTGTCCTGCTCACTCATGCTGCATTCAGAGGGTGAAAGGCACAGTTAACCACAACTTAGTGACCATGAACTGAAGCAGTTAGAGGGGAAGGATTTCCTTCTCCTGGTCTCCCCCTTTGACCTCCCCTCAGAGATATGAGCCTGGAGCTTTTTTTCTATTCTATTCCATCTATTCTTCTTAGTTTTAGGTGCTGGAGGTGCTCCCCACTGCACATGAGAGTTCAAGCCGTAGTGACCTTGGAGCTGAGATTCCAGAAGGGATGTTGCAGGGTGCTTGGTAGGGAATCTCATAGAAATTGGGTTATCTGGGACTGGAGCCTGGTTGGTGGGGTGGGTCCTGTACTTGGAACTTGGTCTAGGCTCTACAGGAATTAAGCAAAAATAAATTCCTACTCTCTCTAGAATACGGGGTGCTATGGGGTGGGGGAGGGGAGGATTCTGCCTTCTAAGTGTTTGGGGAGTTAGTTTGCAACTTTGTGATTATACCATTTTCTAGTATAATTCCTCTGAAAGGTCTAATTTGTCAGTTAGGGGCTAAATGTAAGAAAAAAGTAAATTCAAAAGTAAAATTTTGTATTTGGCTACAATTGTGATTTTCATCCTTTCATATGGGCTTCTATAGGATATTAAAATATTGGCTGTTTTGAGAACTTACTGAATGGTACTGGAGAAATGTCAGAACTAGATTTTGGGTAGGATATCACCAAATCCATTTTGTTCCATATTTGATATTCTTCTTAGTATGACTGCTGAATGAACCAACTGCAACAGCTGGTTCCCTTCAGTGTCTTCTTTGCTTCCCTAAATGATACAAAAAGGCTAAATGCTTCCTAAAAAGGGAGGACTTCAATAGTGTCTGGACTACTTCTCTGCCCTATCTGGCCTGACAGGTAGCTCCCTTTAGTTTAGTGAAACTAGCTATCCTGAGGATATCAGATATCCTGAGGATAGGAACACAGTGGGCCCTACAATCTGGAAAATTGTCACAAAACTTTTTGGCCCTGCTTTCCTAAGAGAGAAGAAATCCAAATTTTGTCTTTTCTTTTTATGGGGTATTTACCAAGTCATTTTGATGATTCCTGCTTCGTAATATAATTTAAGAATTAGTATGGCTAGGCCACCTTCCCTTGCATTTCTTTTCATTAATTCCCATGGTATTTAGGACCTTTTGTTCTTCCAGATGAATTTTGTTATTATTTTTTCTGCCTCTATAAAAGTTTTTGGCAGTTTGATTGGTATGTCAATGAATAAGTAAATTGATTCAGTTAGAATCATCACTTTTGTTATATTAGCTTGCCCTATGCCTGAGCAACAGATATTTTTCCAATTATTTAGATGTGACTTTGTTTGAGTCAAAAGTATTTGTAATTGTGTTCATATAGTTCCTGGGTTTGTCTTGGGAGGTAGATTCCCTAATATTTTACATTGCCTACAGTAACTTTAAATGGAATTTCTCTTTCTGTTTCTTGCTGTTGGGATTTGTTAGTAAAATATGGGACTGCTGGGGATTTATGTGGGTTTATTTTATGTCCTGAAGCTGTGCTAAAGTTATTTATGATGATGATAGTTTTTTCTTTACTTGATTCTCTAAGAGATTCTCTTGAATCTCTTAGAATTCTCTGCGATTCTTTATGTATATCATCATATCGTCTGCAAACAGTGACAACTTTGTTTCTTCTTAGTTTTCCTTAGAGTGAACCAGCTCTGCTACTTGGTCACAGTGTATTGCCCTCATGATAAGTTGCTGTATTCTCTTTCCTTATGTTTTATTTAAAATTTTTTCATCTCTATTCATCAGGGAAATTGGCCTGTAACTTTCTTTCTCTGGTTTGGTTCTTCCGTGTTTAGGTATCAAAACCATATTTGTAATATAAAAAGAATTTGGTAGTACTCCTTCATTTTCTGTTTCCCTAAATAGTTTGTATTGTATTGGAATTAATTATTCTTTAAATGTTTAATAGATTCCCTTGTGTATTCATCTGGCTGAAAAAAATTTTTCTTAAGGAGTTCATTAATAGTTTGTTCAATTTGTTTTTCTGAAATGGTTTTATTTTTAAGTATTTTTAAGTATTTTATTTTCTCTTCTGTTAATCTGGGCAATTTATATTTTTGTAAATATTCATCCATTTCATTAAGATTGTCAAATTTACTGGCATAAGTTTGGGGAAATTCCTTTAATTTCCTCTTCATTGGTGGTGAATTCTCCCTCTTCATTTTTGATACTGGTAGTTTGATCAAGGTTTATCTATTTTTTTTCAGAAAACCAGATTTTAGTTTTATGTATTATTTCAATAGTTTTCTTACTCTCAATTTGATTCGTCTCTACATTAATTTTTAGAATATCTAAATTGTTATTCAGTCAGAGGAAAGGCTGCAGGAGAATATATTGTGCTATAGCTGAAGTAAACAGCAAGGGCAGCAATCCTGATCTTGGATAAAGCAAAAGCAAAAGTATACATGTATATATAAAGAATGTACACTTTGAATGAAATAGATGAATATTTTTAAAAAATGGATTAACAGAACAAAAAAGAAGAAAAATTACACAATACTATACCACGACAAGAAAATGGATGTGCTATTAATAAAAAAAAAAAAACAACCTCTAGGACCAGATGGTTTTATGTATTATTTTGAAAATTTTATTTTTAAGTTAATTTCCAAATATTCTCCTTTCTTAAAGCCTACCCCTCATTGACTAGGCAAGACATGCAAAACCCATTATACATGCAAAGTCATACAAAACATATTTCCACAGCAGCTATATTTTGGAAAAGAAAAGAAAAATAAAAGGCAAAAAATATACAGATAGTTCTTGCTTTAGTAAATGGACCAGAGTGGTATACTTTAAAAGATTTTTAAGTAATGTGAATTTGTCCACTGACATGGGGGAGGGAAAGAGATAAATGGGAAAAAGTGTCTCTATGTTCCTCTGTTCTTCTGCCTTTACTTGACTGGGTTTTTTTGAGCACTTGGAGGTGAGGGAGAGAGAGAGAAAGAGAGAGAGAGAGAGAGAGAGAGAGAACAAAGTACTTTACAGTGAAGTTAATGTATGTGGTTTTTTTGAATGTAAATGTCTTTTAGAATGCTTATGTATGTAAAGTGTAATTTGTGTAATATGAATATATGCAAAGTGAGAGCTGTCTGTACTTCAGTCTTCTGAGTTGATCACTTTTCTATCTAGAAGGGGATAGCAATTTATTTCATGAGCCTTCATCAGAGTTACTCACTCTTTCACAGTTGATTGTCTCTACAATATTGTTGTTACTGTGTAGATTGTTCTCCTGGTTGTGCTGACTTCACTTTGCATCGGTTCATCTAAGTCTTCCCATGTCTTTGACCATTTAGGGAAAACAAGTGAATTCTAGAAAACATTCAAAGAATAACACATTCTGATACCATTCAAATTGGTTGGCAAAATATAGAAAGAAGGCATGCTTCAGAATTTCTCTCATGGAACACAGGTGATCCTGACAACCTCAACTAGAGAGAGTAATCAGAGAAAGAAAACTATAATAAAAAACTATCTCTAAAGAATAATCAACGAAAACTATTGAATAACATACTCACAAAGACGTTCCAGCAATATATTTAAGAAATTTCCCAATATGAACACATTGGATTTTTATACAAGAGTGGTTCACTATTTTAAAAACCATCAGTTTAATAGATCATGTTAATAACAAAAGCAATATGAATTAGATGATTACATCAATAGAAGCACAATAATTTTTTGATAAAGTATAACACTCATGTTACAATTACTGTAAAGCATACAAACAAATGGAGAGTTCTTTAATATAATAAACATTATCTTTCCAAACCCAAATACTAGCATAATCTGTACTGAAGAAATACAAGAGACCTTTCCAAGAAGGTAGGGGGAAAGAAAGGGTGTCTGCTGCCACAGGTATTATTTAATGTACCTAGAAATATTAGGTATAACAATAAGAAACAAAAAAAAGCATTGTTGATTGATAATATGCCTAAGCAAAGGGGAAACAACTTTAGAGCTATTAATAAATTCTATTCTGTTTTGTGTTTTCTGCAATCATTTTTCAACCATGTCTGATTCTTCTTAAACCCATTTGGGGTTTTCTATGCAAAGATACTGGAGTCATTTTCCATTTCCTTCTCCAGCTTATTTTACAGATGAGGAAACTGAGGCAAACAAGGTTAAGTGACTTTCCTTTAGATATGTTCTATCTAGAGAACCCTAGAGATTCAGCTAATATTTATTGAAACAATAAGTAGGATATAGAAACCATTTCCTAAAACCATGAACCTCTTTGTGTATTACTAATAAAAGACTGCAAGAAGAGACAAGTTAGAAAAAGCAATTCCATTAAAAGTAGCTACTGAATGAGGACTGAGGGGACCTCCATGGGGATTTTGTGAGGCAGCTTTCAAATTTATAGAATGATATGCAAGGAGGGGACCAAGTATTCATTTCATAGCATTTGCAGGTAGTCTGTGACTATTGTTTGCTTGTTCAGTGATGAAGGAAAGCCTTTTGATGGGCTGCTCAGCTGGAATGAAGTGTGAATACCAAAGGCACTCACTGGCCAAACTGCTGTTTTATTTTTTGCTAATAGTTGATAGAATGACTTCTGTGAGAGTCTAAGAAAGCTTTAATCCTCCTGATCCTTTTTAGGGAGTGAAAGGAGGCTGGGGCTGAGACCTGAGGAGTATGGAGTAATCTGTGATATAGGGCAGAGGGGTTTGCACCTAGTTCCTGGGTGGACCTTGTTTTGGAACGCCTTTTTTGCTGCTGTTACTTCTCCTCTTTGTCCTCCATTCTCGAAGAGGACCATTCCATGAGGAAGGTGATATAATGACATGCAAGTGAATTGTAGGAAGGGTTGTGCAAAGTCACCAGGCTCACTTTCACCTTCAGAGCCATCTGAGTCCAGTGACCAGATACAGATCAAGATACTGGAGATGTCTAAGGATGCACTGTGGATCCTTGGCCTGTTCAAGCTAATGTCCTCAGAGCTCATTTGACTGAGGCCCTTAACAACATATCTGAGAGGGGAAGACTCTCAGGGTTTCTGTCCAAATCAGAAAATAAAAACAATTACCATTTACATTTGTTCTCAACCAATCAGGGCTCAAACCATGACCAAGTAAGGCTTGCTGTGGGAGTCATTATTGTCCAATCAATGAGATCTAGAGTGATTTGGCATTAAGGCTGGTCTTTAATAGAAAAGGAGAAAAAAAAAGTTTCAGAGATTAAAAACTTACATTTCCTTTGAGCATAACACTGACAAGTAAGAGTGTGATACTCTATGTGGACAGAGGGAATGAAAGAAAGAAAGCAAGAAAGAAACAATGAAAGACAGCTCTGTTGCCCAGCTAGCCAGTATTCTTATGAATTTGACTTAATTCTCTATGTATTTTAGAAATGAGGCCCTTAGCAGACACAGATTGTAAAAATTCTTTCCCAAATTTCTGCTTCCATCCTAAGCTTGGTTGAATTTGCTTTGTTTATGCAAAAACTTTTCAATTTAATGTAATCAAAATTATCCATTTTGCATTTCATAATGTTCTCTATGTCCGTTTGTTCATGAATTCTTCTGTGCTCCCTAAATCTGATAGGTAAAGTATTCCTTGCTCTCCCAGTTTGCTTATAGTATCCACCTTTATATCTAAATCATGAACCAATTTTGACTTTATTTCGGTATATGGTGTGAAATTGTGGTCTATGCCTGTTTCCTGCCATACTTTCTCCACTTTTCCCAGCAGTATTTGTCAAATAGTGAGTTCTTATTCCAGAACCTGGAGTCTTTGGGTTTCTTAAACAGTAAATTACTACAGTCATTGACTACTGTGTCTTGCATACCTAACCTATTCCACTGATCCACCACTCTGTTTCTTAGCCAGTATCAACTATTTTTAAAGATTACTGCTTTACAATACAATTTAAGATCTGGTATGCCTAGGCCACCTTCCCCTGCATTTCTTTTCATTAGTTCCCTTGATATTCTGGACCTTTTGTTATTCCAAATGTATCTTGTGACAATTTTTTCTAGCTGCATAAAATAATTTTCTGGTAGTATGATTGGTATGGCACTGAATAAGAAAATTAACTTAGGTAGAATTGTCACTTTTGTTGTATTAGCTCGGCCTACCCATGAGCAACTGCTGTTTTTTAAAGTGCAATATAAATGCTAACTATTATTGTTATATCAGATCACACAATCACCCACATTTTTATGGCACTTTAATCAAATTTTACCAAGTAATGTCCTATTTATGATCCTGGATCTTTTGGTGGAAGTTCAGACAATTCTTTGGACTGTACTCTAAGGCCTTGTTTACTCTCTTCAGAGGCAAGAGAAGCAGTAGGAGGTCCTGTGATAGTTCTGACCCTATCAGTAGCAGGTAGAAGATAATGGGGGTTTCTGTTTCTCTGGACTTCAGTTTCCTCATCTTTGAAATAAGGGGATTGGAACAGATTTAATCCTAATGACCCGTCTGGCTTTGGAACTTAGGAGTCTCTTTTTACATTCTGGTTCAGAATTGAGCTAAAGGAAGTTGAATGTCCCAGAGGATTGTTAGAGAGAGAGAGACCTCATTTACCATTTGCTATCGGTAGTTCACAAAGCATGGAATTGAATGTTAATTGTAACCTGGGGACCTGAGAAGAAGTCATGGGAAGTTGCTTTCTACCTATAGGGGCTAATTGTATCAGAGATGTTGAGAACACACAGATCCTTTCAGAGATGCTGTGGCTCTGGGGGGTGGTACCTTTTCATCTATTGGATCCAGTCAGTCAGCCAAGTGTCAAGAAGCATTTATTTGACATCATGTGCTGGGCACTGTCTTAAGTGCTATGGTTGCACGGAAAGATAGAAACTCAGACCTTGCTCAAGCAACTCATGTTCTACATGTAGAACATGAAAATAATTCTACGTGCAAGAGACATGCAGTGCAAATGGACAGTAATACCAGAGGGAAGGCAGGGGGAGGGAGGAAGGGTGGGAAAGTTCTACAGAAGGTGGGGTTTGAACTGTCTTGAAAGAGTGCAGAGAAACCTAGAGGCAGAGGTGAAGAGGGTTGGCATTTCAGGTAAAAGGGATGGCTAGTGGTAAGGCTAGATCGATGATATGACTGTCTGTGTAGAGCTCAGGTGGAGATTCAGAAACTGTTGAGTTGAGGTACTGGAGGGAGTAACTATATACATACGTACATATATGTGTATATATATGTATATATGAGGGCAGAATTAGGGATAGAAAGATCACAAGCCATACACTGGACTTATTGAAGCAGGAAGCAGAATATCTTCAGTGTTGATAATGAACAACTCTCAGCACCTTGACTAAGTGATAAACTTGGACTGAATGAACAATGAAGGAGGAGAGGTTCCTGAATGACAGTGGTAGAGGAAAAATCTGGAAGGGGCAATGGGGAGCAAGGAGTATTTCACCTACCCTACCATCACCATTGAATCAGGGGCTATGAAAGAACATGACAAGAAAAGGAGAGGCCAGTGATGCAGTCTCTTTAGTAGCTTCCTCTTAAGGATGCCAGTGAGGGCCAGAAGTGGAGGGAGTGAACTGCACTATTGGAAGGAACTGTCCTCATACTTATTCTACAAATTCATATGTAACTGTAAGAACTTATGATAACTCCCATTGAATATGAGCTCTTTGAGAATAGGAACTATTTCATTATATTTGTATTTCCAGTGCTTAGCACAGGGCCCAGCCTATAGCAAACCTTGATGAATATTATTAATTGATGGATATTAGGAGACAATCAGTGACTTTCTCTGAGAAATCCCCAATGTCATCCTTATACATTATTATACATTCTTTAGAATTCATATTTTCATTTCCACCCAGGAACCCCTCCTTCCCTCTCTGCTCAACTCCAGTTGGTCATTGGTCATTTGCCAACCGCAATCTTCACTTACCAACAGTCTCTTGTCAATCTCAGCAACACTGAGCCTACAGAACAGACATTGAAGGTGAAGGAAAGCAGAAGAGAAAGGGGAAACATGGTGACACATGTCAGGCCCCTCTGAGTGTTTTCCTGGCAGGTGGTGGCTGAAATAGGTTCTTTCTTAGCCAATTGCCTGAATGTCTGGGTGAAGTGGTCAAAGGAGTTAATATCTAAAGTACTGTTTTCAACTAGGGAGGGCTGTTATTTACCTGCCAAGATATATGTAACATTCATGCCAATAAAGCACAAACTATTCTTTACCCATACAAAGGAAGACAAGTAAAAAGGTATTTAGTGTGCATGTTTGGGCCATGCAATTGTCATAAAAATGGAGATACTATAGGCTTAACGCTATCACAATCATTTTATGAAGGGAATACTTTACACAATTGGTTAAAACAGAAAAGTCACTTGGAGGAACAAAAGATCTAGAATAGCAAAGAAACTACTGGGGAAAATCATTTGGAATGAAGTGGGGTATATATAGTATTAGCAGACCTCAAACTATATTGTAAAATTGTCATTATAAAAGCTATTTGATTCTCACGAAAAAATAGAAAAGAATAGCTATGGAGCAGACTAAATAAATATGAATCAGACGCAATAAAAAGGAATAGTTGTCCTGTAAAAAACTGAAGAACATAAATACCTTCTGCAAGGGCTCCCTACTGGATAAGAGCTGCTGGGAACATTGGAAAGCAAGTTGGCATAATGTAGGCTTAGGCTAGTGTCTTACACCATGTACCCACTCAATACCGAAACTAGATCTGTGATGTCATTGAATCAGAAGTTCCTTCCAATAGTGCAGACTATAGCCCATGTCTGCCTATCCCATCTCACTCTGGTCCTTGTCCTTCAATCATTTTCCCATTGAAGCCCACCAAATGGGCAGGTTATGTTTAAATTACTTCTCTAACATTGGGAGGGCACCTGTCATCCCTGATCATATGACCAATCCATCTTCTCTGTATGCGTTCCCTGAATCACATCTTTGATTGTGGTTTTTCTTTGAAAGCCTCTCATTGGTTACTTGTTGCAGCTGGCTTACACCCATGGGCAGCTAGATGGTAAAGTGGATACAATGCTGGGCCAGGAAGATCTGAGTTTAAATCTGGCATCGGACACTGATTAGCTTTGTGACCCTGGGGAAGTCACTTAACCCTGTTTGCCTCAGTTTCCTCTTCTATAACATGAACTGGAGAAGGAAATTGCAAATCACTCCAGTATCTTTGCCAAGTGGAGTAGACCAGGTTCCTTCCAGTTTGAAAATGATTCTTTGATTCTATTCCCTTTCTACAGTTTAACCTGCAAAGCAGGATGACCTGTCCCTCATCCCGTAGTATGTCCAATGGGTATTTTCTGGCAACAGCTGTAAGCCTCTACTCCCATACTTGGGCTCACTGTGGTACAGGAGGGTGGGTGGGCTCAGTGAAACTGAAGGTCTGGGTTGACCTGGGTGGCCCTAGCTACCTCAGGTTCATATTGGAGCCATAATCTCATTCCATTTACCTTTCTTCCAGATGGAAACAAAGAAATAATAGAATATCTATTCTGTAAATGTTCCTTTCCTTTCAGAGAGTCAGGAAGAAATGAACCTGTAGGAATCATTCCTTCAAATGATTCCTTAAAGGAAATCATTAAGAGTATATTTGCGTGAATCTAAACTATTTAACCAGAGCACCAAACCTGCTGTGTGTCTTTACAGAAGGAACTGCTGGGAGGGAGGGCCTTGGACAGAGGGTGAACTGGGCATTCGTAGTATTCTGAGAGGAAAATTTCTTTAGAAAGCCCTGTCTTTCCTCAACCTATTCAAATGCCATCTGCAACCTCAGTTACCCAGCTCCTTCACACCCACCTCAATGCATACATATAATAGACACAGGTGCAAACAAAAGTGAAGACGGCAAGTATGTGCCTCCATTCAGTTGCAGCTCAGGCCGTGAAGCTGGTGAGGTTGACCCTGGTAGGCAGCCATCATCAATGTGCCTTGCAGCTGCTTCAGAAATACTTGAGGAGAGAACCTGCCAGCCCATCATCCCTTTTTGAGGAACAAGTCTGGGGAATTTGGTCCCTTCCTTTCAAGGTTG
>NW_027555997.1:0-24015 GCF_003287225.1 Phascolarctos cinereus | reverse complement strand
TAAGGGAACAGATTAATAAATTGTTAATGATAATTGATTGAGAAAGAAAGAATTTGTAAGGAAATATCTGCCTGAGCTATTTGAAACAGGGAATAGAATCTACTCTTTTGTGGCATGAAGGAACTAGGAATAAATCATCATCAACCTTAGAGATACAGTTTTGATACTGATCCCCCTTTATCAAGCAGTCGGGGTGGGGAGGAGAAAGCAAAGCTCCCTTTGTTGGCTGTTTAATCTTATCAGCAGATGCCATCAGGTCCTGGCCATTAGGAATCATGACTTCTCAGTTTTCAATTCCTGTTGTCCACAACAGGCACTTATATGTCATGGAGGTAAGGACCTGTCTCCAAAGGTCAATTGCACTGCTTGACCTTTCATATTATTGTTCTTCCCTTAAAGGTACAAGCTAGAAAGATAGATGCTATCTGGACTCTGCTTTCTTTTCCTCAGAATCCTCCAAAAATAGTCCCATAAAACTAAATTAGTGAACTATGCAAAGATCTGTACTTTTTCTCTGTCTTCATTGGAGGGCTCATAATTCAGATGCTACATTATTATTCTTATTTCAATTAGTTTGTCTCCAAACTTTTTTGATGGTATATCTCTATCAGTAAATGAATTTGAGTGTGTGCATTCACTTATTTATAAATGATATACATTCACTAGTAGTTATGCATGTTATAAAATGTTTATAAAACAACAATTAAATAAAGATAAAAGAATATCTGATGCTAGAGTCTTTAGGGAGCCCATCATTTTTATTTAATAGGGAAGTGACAAGGTCAGACCTGGGCTCTAGGAAAATCTCTTTAGTAGCTTTGGGAAGAATGGGTTGGACAGAAGAGAGTCCTAAGACAGAAAGACCAATTATGAAGTTATCTCAATAGTCTAGGTGAGAACTGATAAGGCCTTGAACAAGGGTCATGGCTGTGTGAGTAGAGAGACTGGGGATAAATGCTTGCAATTATGGTAGAAATAATGAAATGGAGAATTGTTTAGGAATATGGGTTGGGGGAAAGAAAGGAATCAAAGATAAGGGAGAAATTGAGAACCAGGAACTAGAAGAATGATGGGAAGCTCCATAGGAATACAGAAGTTTGGAAGAGGGGAGTTTTTTTTTGGGGGGGGCAAGAAAAGTGAACAGCAGCCCATCCATGACTGCTTATTTTTTCCCAAAGAAAAATGGAAAGTATGTTAGGAGCATATTAGCACTAGCACCCAATGAGTTCAGGTTAGATTTGGAACAGAATGAAGCACTCATAGGTCATTAAACATTACGAGTTTTATTTTGCCCTAACAAAGCAACTTTCTTTCCCTTCTCTTGAAGTTTAAAGGCATCTGGTCATCAGAGTAAGGTATGATGCCTCTGAGAAGGAAATCAGTTAGTGTTGATTATTTTATTTTTGGTTTGATTATAGGATTAAACTCCCTCCTTTAGGAAAAGCTAGCTCTAACAGGTAAGTCAGACTAACAGATAATCTCTGAAGTCTAGGTTCCCTATAGACTTAGTGAATAGATACATTGATAAGAGCTTATCATTTAGTAGCAGATAATTTAGAGGAATAAAATAATCATAGGATTATACAGGGTTTTTTTAAAGCAAAATTTCTTCTTCTGGTAGCTAGAGAAAGGATTTAAGGTAAGTAATCTACTCTGCTCAAGTTAAGTTTCCATTTCTGGCAGCTGGGAGGATGGGAGCTGATCACTAGCTTATCAACCACCAGCCACAAATTTCTTTTTCCTGGTCACTGTTCCCTTTTCTCCTAGACTCTCTGAAGCAAATACCACTTCCTAGAAGCTGAGAAATCATGTCAGTTTTTAATCTGTGGGCTCCTTTAAAGTAATATTTCTGGTTACAAAATGCATCATCTTTAGGACTGTTGGTTTAAGAAAGCTGGGAGAAGCACACTAATAAGGTGACCTGTCTTGTTTAATTGAATTATCTTCCAAAAATGTTTTTTTTCTATTTCTCTCTCCTATTATAAAAATCAGCTCTATAAGTCATTCTTTGTCTCTGATATCTGAGGAGTCAGATGACCTGGTTTCATATGCAAATGCTGGCTTTGCAAATTAAATCATAAATACTCGATCCTCAGTTTCTTATTTATTTCAGATAATTAATTTCATACCTCTCATAGTCTCAGACACACACCAAGTCAGAGGCGCCCCAACTCCATGGGGTTGGGACTTTTTATGCTCTTTAAGTGGCCAAGAAAGTTGAACTCAAGGGAGACAAGGGCCAATCAGGTCTGAGGGATGGTTTCTTTTTCTCTTTTAGTGAGTACTAAGCCCAGAGTTGGGAGAGAGAGAGTCCTGGTCTTCTCACAGTATGGTGTTGGGGGAGTTGTTACTCTCCAGTTTTTGCCCTAAAGTTATTGTGGTTATTCAGGGAACAAGTTATGGGGACAATGGTGGGAGGGGTAGAGATTTTCCTGCATGGCAGCTGTGGGATCCTAGGTTAGGTCAGGTTATAATTGTTCTGAGGGGCCAATATCTGGTGCATCCACTGAAAGCCAGGAATGAGGGGGCAAAGTGCTGAACTATTGAAGGGAAGGGAATGGTGTAATTGTGTTGGAGACAAGCCATGGTTAAGCATGGGAAGAGATGGGATTTGCTCTATCTTTCTACCTTCTTGATCATTCACATCCTTTGGGGTCATCATAATATCTCCTTGGGGTCTTTGCATGAGCACAGCAATTTTGATTGTTTACTCATCTTTTCAGCTTTCTTAGGCTAATAATAGCTATTTGTTCAGCTTCAGAAGAATCCTTTTTATAAAAAGAGAAATAATTAGCCATGCACACACCTTATGAGTAGACTCTCTCCTTATCTTTCAACTGTTTCAAATACCTTAAAAAGAGGATTGGTTAGAGTGTATTTAATATACTTGCAGAATTACTCATATATCAATATCCATTTACAGAGCATGCTTCATAACCTGAAACTCTTTCTTTAACATGGGATTTTTGTGCCTACATTTCTTTCTTTTTCTTTCTATAAATCAATGACATTACATAACATCTCTATTAGAAAAAATTGCAGTTCTTGAATAAATAGCTGTTTACCCCTACTGATTCAAGTTTCCTTGGTACTGTATTTGTCCTTGTCAATAAGAGATAATACCCCTTCCTTTCTTTATGATTTACCTACGTAATAAGATATTGGAAAAGCCCAACCAATAAGAAATGGAACATGAAGATGGATTAGGAAGCAATGTATTTTTGTATTTTAGTTATTGTTAGTTATATTAGTTATTATTAAAAATGTCACTTAATCTCATTTTTTTCATTACATTGTGGAAAAATTCTACATTGCAATCATTCAGTGAATACATTCATTTTGCATTGCAAAAAGGGTGATCTATATTTTAAAAATAAATGGCATGGGATAAAATGAAGCATTTGTAGCTATTGCTTAATCATATCCTGTTTTCAGTGTGAATCAAGAGGAAATTACAAATAGACTTATGTCCTTTTACTATTGGATGGTTGCTTGGAAAAAAAATTCCCCTTAGGCTAACAAATGTTTGAAAACATACACTTTCAAAGCTTTAATTCCATGAGGAGTATAGAGACTGTAGAAGGATTAAGTAAGTATATAGGACAAGAGTCAAAGAACAGAAGTCTAGAATAGAGGAAAGAGAAGATAAATAATGAAGAAAATGAGAGAAGGAGAATAATGTTTTCTCCCATGTGTTTTTTTTTTTGGAGGGGTGGTGATGGTGGTCTGGATTTGTGGTTTAATCAATGCCTGAAACTCCCGGTATGGAAACTTCCTCCACAGAAATAGTACGGGAATTTGTTTGTAACTTACAGTTTTAGAGAATTTGCTCAGGGATATAGACACTCAAATTATTTGCCTATCATCACATAGCCAATAAATGCTAGAAGGACTATTTAAAAATAAATCTGCCTACAAATGAGTTAGTATTTTTTTTTGGGGGGGTGTGATACAGTGAGAAATCAGGTGAAAGGGGAGAAATAAGGGAGAGAAGGGGATGCAGATACGTTCCTATCAATAACAATTTGTATAATCTCTTAACAAGGTGGTCAAGGAGTGGTGAGGTTTGTTGTGTAAGACTAACATAAAAATAATGGAAAGAAGGAAATTGATTAAGGAGAATAGAAACATAAAAGAGAAAGTATTGACAATTAGAGAAATAGATAGAAATGACAAAAAAGGACCATAAAAAGAATAATAATAACAATAGCTAACATTTATATAGGGCCTACTATATGTCAGGCACTGAAGTGCTTTACAGTTACTGTCTCATTTCATCCTCACAACAACCCTGAGAAGTACGTGCTACTGTTATCCCTATTTTACAGATGAAGAAACTGAAGCAAATAGAGGTTAAGTGACTTGCCCAGGGTCTCATAGTGTCAAGTCAAATTGGAGCTTAGGTCTTCCTGAATCTAGATCCAGCACTCTATCCCCTGGACCATTTGGCTACTAGAAATGATAAACAAACTTAAAAGCTATTTCTCTGAACATAATAAGGAAACCGAAACCTTAAGCTAACCTGATCAAAAAGAAGAGGAAGGAAATCAAATAAAAAAATTTATCCTGATATTCAGGATAAAGTAGTGAACTAATACCATTATGTCAAATTTAGAGCCATTTTCCACAGATGTTACCAAAAAGAAACAACAAAAAAAAAAGGGTTCTCAAAGGATTTGGCAAATATTAACCCCAAGGAAAGTTGTTTCTCTAGGTTTTTGTTCCCTTCCAAAGAGACAATATATCCACTGTATTACCTCACTAACTCCACATGTCATATATATCTCATATGTCACACATTTTGCAAATGAATAGCTGGCTTTAATATAAAAAGTCACATCATAAAAATAGACATAAATATTAAAAAAGAATGAGGTACTTTTCTCATAACTATGGGGGTGGGGAGAAACTTTAATCAAATAAGTGATAGAGGGAATCATACAAGATAAAGCAGCCAGTTTTGGTTATAGAATTGAAAAGATTTTTCAGCAATAAGATCAATGTCAATTCATATTAGGAGCCAGTTTAGAAGGAAAATAATTAATTTGGAAAAAATATTTATATCAAATTGTTGTTCAGTTGTTCAGGCATATCCAACTCTTCTTGAGCCTGGGAAGCATTCAGTCCATGGGGCAGTGATACGGTAATGGTTTGCCATTTCCTTTTCCAGTGGTTCAGAGCAAACAGAGGTTAAGTGACTTACCCAGGTCACACAGCTACTAAGTGTCTGGGGCCAAATTTGAACTCAATTGAAAAAAAGCCATCATGAGATCACTTTGTAATTATTTCTGTTGGTTTTGCTTAACATTTGTATTTGTTAGAAATCTATTACTATGGCTGTGACTAAGGGTACATTGGATGATGGTAGTAGGGTGGAGTATATGGAGAAATGATTGTGATGTAAACACAAAAGGCATCAATAAAACTTTTAACAATTCATAAAGAGAAGATGAAGGTATTTTGCTTGGGGAAGGGAAAACATGATACCTATCTTAAAATATTTGAAGGATTGTCCTAAAGAAAGGAAATTAGACTTATTTCACTTGGTTCCAGTGGGCAGAAACTACAGAGACACAAATTCCAGCTTTTTCATAAAGTAACCCTGCCTTTTGTGTAGAGATACTCAAGGAAGGGCTGTTCTAAGATGGACATAACCTCAACTCTGAAGGTCACCACTCATTGCATCCCTTTCTCTTCAGACTCAGAAAAAAAGTTCTTTGTAGAAGGCAAAAGAAGTGGCAGACATGAAATCTGAGTTAAGTATGGTTCCAACAGGACTTTGGGACTCTGTAACAAATAGGGCAAAGGAGAATGTTTGGTATTAGATAGACAATGAATTCATAATTTAAATACCTCTAAAAATAAAATCAGAAGCCCCTAAGAACAGCAGGTTTGGAAAGACAATAAAGCATAAATAACTTTGTTTTTCTTATCATATCCTCTTTGCCTTTTGCACTTAGACAAAGAATCCATAACATGTCGAGGTAGGAGTATAAAGGGCTTAGCAAGGGAAAGTCACCTCCCAGAAAGGAAGAAAAGGCTCTTTCTATACAAATATGTGGGTTTTTTGGGGGGGGAGATGAGTTGTACAAGGACGCTCTGTAGGTTTCCTGTTTCAGCATGTGATTGATAGATTAGTCTACTTAACTCCTCAGCACCACCACCTGTTACCTATATTAAGATGAGCCTTCCAAGAGATTTTTTCTGTTAAAAATCCAATAGTTTTCCTTATGATGTAGTTTGCTATTACCAGAGGTTCTCAAGTGAATGCTGAATGACTGCTTGTCGGTGATGGTGTTGAAGTGATCTCTTTTCAAGTCAAGATTGGACTTAAAAATATCGAAGATTCCTTCCAGCTCTGAGGTTCTATAACACACTATTGTCTCATTGCAAATTTTGGCCTTTTAAACAGCATGAATATTGAAATAACCATCTATCCTCTGTAATGATGTTGTATTTGAATATTAATAAGAATAACTAATATTTATATAGTGCTTTAAGGTTTACAAAGTGCTTTATAAATATATCATTTTATCCTTATAACAATCCTGGGATGCAGGTGCTATTATTATCCTCATTTTACAGATTAGGAACCTGAGACTGACAGCAATTAAGTAACTTGTTCACAGTCATGTGGCTAGTAAAGTCTGAGGTCAAATTTGAACTCAGGTCTTTCTGATTCCATTTCTTATCCACTGATCTACCTATAGAGTGCTTTATGCATTCTAAAGATTTAGAAGAAGGCTTCCCAATATATAGGCTAGGACCCTCCTATAGAAGATTTAAAAGAGAAAGTATGGCACAGTGGAAAGAATTCTGGTTCTAGAGTCAGACGAACTGGGTTCAAATCTTATCTCTAATACTATTTAACTCAAACTTAGGCAAGTTACTTTGCCTCAGTTTTCTCCCATGGGCTAGATGACCTTCGAGGTTCCTACCATGTAGGATTCTATGGTACTGACTAGAGTTGTACAAAATGAGAATGTGTTAATGGATTGCAACTAGCACCTTTGGAGAGAATAGTCACATTAATGAGATGATGGAACCATAAAAGTTTTAAAGCACAGTAATACTTACTCAGTCTTACAAGCATGCAGATCACTTCTTTCTAGGTCTATGTATCATTCAGACTCCATTTAAAGAGGAACAGAAAGAGGAAGGTGTTGAGAGACTTTCCTAGCTTGATAAATTGCTCAAATCCATGTCTGCAAACTTTGGGGGCCCAGAAGGTGAAGTGGCCCTAGGCTGTTATTAATTTGAAAGTCTTGGCAGACCTATGTGTACGGGGGGACTGGGTTATAATTTGAAAGTCTAAGTGGGGAGGTAAATTTCATCTGCCTTAACAGTTTGTTAATTCCACAAAGGATATCACCTGTGCCCTATTAAAGAGCACATCATTAAGGCACTGTTCATCATTTCCACTGGAGCAAAAGTCTTTCTATTTTAAGGAGGCACTCACTGAATTCCAGTAACTTGGTGAGTGTTCAATGTCTATGTTTCTGGTCTGTATTGGAAAAGATGCATTTGCCAGTGGGAAGCCACACTAAATTAAGGCATCACAGACAGTTCTTATCCTCTGTGAGATTGAGGAGGAGAGAGGAGAAGATATCTAGGTACCTAGAGATGGAGAATTAAGGACAGGTGGTATTCTTAGTCGGGCTTAAAAGGATGGAGAATGATTCAGAAGGGAATGAAGGGGAGGGAGGACATTTTAGGCACAAGAAATAGTGGTGAGCAAAGGTACAGGAGTGAGAAGCCATTTCTTTTTTTCTTTCTACAATTTTTTTTTTTGGGTCAAAGCCAAAGACTGCTGTAGGAAGCTCCTTCAGGTTGGAAAAATCCTCTCCCAATGTAAATCTGCAGCTTATGGTATTAGAAAGTTGCCTAGGACAGTGAGAAATTAAGTGACTTGTCCAAGATGACACAGCCAATATGTGTCAGAGGTAGTATTTCAACCTAAACCTTTGAATCTGAAGCTGGTTACATTCACCACAACCCCCATTTTCTCCCCTCTGGATCACCTTCTCTAAGCTTGCTTTGATGTTCAAAGGTTCGTATAATCTTACTGTTATCATCTTTTATGACAAATGTATGAAATATAGATTACTTTTCCATTTTCTGACTTGTGAGGAATCCAATGTTCATTTACAAATTATCCAAGGTGAGGGTGGGGGAGTCCTTTCTAAATATTGTGTTTGAGTATCCCACAATTCTTCGTTATACCACATCTTACAAACAAAATAATACCCAAATTCTTCCCTTAGTTTCATTTCTTTTCAGGAGATAAATCAGAAAGCAGGTAGATTGTTCTTTATGTTGCTGAATCTGAAAAGTTCTGGCTACCAACATGAAATGAGTTCATTTACAAAAGAGTTAATAGGAGTCCATGGAGAGTCAATCAACCTTCCTGTGCCATTTCACCTTCAATTGCTCTGATCAACAAATAGCCCTTCCCATGTTTCTGTCAAGATATTCTATCTACTGGTATTCACAGGCACTACCTGGTTCTGGTCCATGTTTTTATCATTGTGGTTTGGAATGTTGTGATATTGAGAATGAGAGAGGTGGCAAAATTGGAAGTGATTTATGATGGACTTCAGGTGTGAGGATCTTTTAAAAGATGACAAAGGCATCATAATGACACCTAGTTCAAAAGGTGGATGGTGTTTTTGTCTTTTTTGGAATGATTTTAAATAATTAGGTTTTTCAGCTTGGAATTAGGATTTACAGAAGACAACTAGTCAGGAGATCTGGATTTAAATCTCTCTGAAGATCTGTTGTGTGATTATGTGCAAGTCAGTTTACCTTTCAGAGTCTCAGTTTCCTCAGCTCTAAATGAACATAGTAATGTTTACTCTATTTATCTCACAGGATTGTCATGAGGAAAACAAAACAGAAGTGTTAGCTGTTGTGCTAAAAATTTATCCTAAATGATAAACAATGTGAAGCATAGAATATTATCTTCATTAGTTGACAAGAATTTATTAAATGCCTGCAAGGAAGTCATAATTCTCCTTCAGGGCTCATTGAGGACACAAGGCTGTATGAAATATGTTTCCCTTCTAATTTATCATAAAAGATATTAGCACAATAAAATAATAAGAATCTTTGAACATCAAAGTAGACCTAGAGGAGATGACCTGGTATAGTGTAGTGGAAAGAGTCCATTTACTAAATAGGTTAAATGCTACATCTTCAGAAAACAGCTGATTTTAAAATGAAATAATTATTTATATCTTTTGTTTTCATATCACTTAAGTTTCCCCTACTCCCTCTCCATACTTTCTTACAGAACAGGCATCCCTTATAACAAAGATTTTTTTAAAAGAGAGAGAAATAAAATCAAGAAAGCCAATAAATATATCACAAAAATCTGACAGTATATGCAATGAAGTACATTATAATATGAAATAATTATAATATAATTGCAGTACATCTGTGGACCCCATACCTCTGTAAAGGAGTAGGGGTAGATGTGTCTTCTCATTTCTCTTCTTGGGGGGGGGGGCAATGCTCATTCTTACATTTTTGCAACATCCATTTGCAAGTGTTTTATGGTGGTGTTCACTCCATTTAAGCTAATGCTTATATGGTTCGTTAACTAGACTTCAATTTCTGATCTATTACTGACTAATTAGCTATGTGACTCTGGATACATCTTTGGGCTTAGGTTTTCTCATCTGTAAAATTTTGGGGTTTGGATTGATCATTTTAAGGTCCCCTCCCAGCTCACTGTAAATGAGAACAGGTCCATGGAACCTAAAATAATTTGATTAAGCTGAAAAAGGAGTAGAAGTGAAACAGCAAGAATTTTGAGGTAAATCTAAACAGGGATGCATGGCATGGATCCTATACTTCACATTAGTGATAGAGAAACCTAGGCAAGTGATATGTTTTGGGAGAAGACTTGGAGGCATGAATGGGGGGACTAAATGAAAAGGATGTTTATCAGAGTTATCTAATAGAGGTAAAAGGGAAACTGCGGGGGAGTAGGAGGAGCTGGATTAATCAACCAATCAAAAATATTTATTAAGTGCTTATTATGTTCCATGCACTATGCTAAGTGCTAGTTGAAATAACAGGTTGGTATAATTCTCATTTCCAGAAGAAAAAAAATGTGTCACTGAAGAAATTATAGTTAGTGAACAATAATGAAAGTGATGTTAGTCTAGGGTTTGGATGCAATTGAAAAGTTATACAAACACATTCAGGTTGCCAATCATAGCATAGCCATTTTCTTTAAAAATCCAATTCTAGAGATATGTTAGTGTCCACTGAAACTTACTTGTTGGCTGACTGAATCCCAGAGTTCTGTGAACCACAATTCCCTTACTACTGTAATTGTGAATAGATCTAGGACTAAAGACATATCCAAATTGCCCTAGCAGTTTAATTTTACAGGATGTCCCAAAAGTCTTAGTGCTATAGGTGCTGAAGCGATGGACATTGAAACTGGGTTAATTTTTCTAAGTAATCCACTCTACCAATGCAGAAAAGATTCTTCATCTCTGACACAATCGAGATTCAAAATGTGAGTCAACATATATCAACTAAAAGATCACTATAGTTTGATGAGTAGGGGAAGAGTAAGGGTCTATAATCTGAATAAGGAAGGTCCCAATGCTACAAAATCTAAGAATTTTGTGACCCTGGTTTTATTATGGGTATAGGTTTTTATTCCTGTTCCATCTTCCAGATTCCTTTTAAGACAGATCATCTGGACAGTTCCTTGTGACTGCTATCATTACCCTCCAGAGGACTGTAAATAAATTTCCTATATTAGAACTCCACCAAGCAGAGTAGTAAGATTTCTAAAATGCCTAAGTATTGCCAGATTTAGAAGTGTCAATGAGAGAAATAACAATAAAGTATATGAAAAGCTATCAAGAGGCATAAACTCTAATAATTTTGGTATTCAATAAACAAAGAATGATTAGAATAGGAATGCTATCTATTTTTGTTCTTTCATCATTGGAAGATATGGGTTTTCTAAAGAGATGGCCAGGACTCACAATTTCTCATTACTGGAAAAATTATCTTGAGAATGAAGAGTCTATATTACATCTTTTTGACATTCCTGTGGTACTGACCCAGGCTGCTTCCAATTGAAGCTTTCTATTTCAATTCTCTTTCCCAGCCTTTCTGCACACTTTTAGTATCATCCTTTGATTTACTTGATTCATATCCCCAGATCTAGCCATGCTCCTTTCCTTTCAATCTCATGTCTCAGTTTCTCTATTTCTTTCTGTTCATGGATAGTCTGTTAGTATGAACATCCAGACCACGGATTAGGGGAATGAACTGTAGAATATAAATGTGGTAGGCTGTTATCTTGCAGTAAGAAATAACAAATATGGGGGCAGCTAGATGGGGCAGTGGATAAAGCAGAGGCCCTGAAGTCAGGAGGACCCAAGTTCAAATCCAGCCTCAGACCAAACACTTGACACTTACTAGCTCTGTGACTCTGGGCAAGTCACTTAACCCCAATTGTCTAAAAAAAATAACAAATATGAATAAATCAGAGAAATACGGGTAGATTTGAATAACTTTATGTAGAATACAGTAGGTAAAGAATGACAAACATGTAATACCTGAGGCACCCTATATTCACACCTCATACTAGCTACTTCAGAGTCAAAGTACTTTATAGGTCTACATCCATTCAAACACAACTCACAATCCTTCACCACTGCATTTAGTTTTAATTTTATCAGCCAGAGAATGCAACTAGTTCAAAGCAGAACCATTTAACAAAATGTTTACAATTTTAAGGAGGTTTACAATGGACCATCCTGCAGCTTCCCACCCCAAGCTTAGGGTATAGTTCCACACAAATATATAGTCCATGAGTGGAGAAAGAGACCATAAATAGAATAATGGGCCCACCTGTGGGGACTTCCTATAGAGGACAACTTCTGATACTGTAAATGCACTGATGTTGCCTGGTGATGTCATTATGGGTTCTTAGGGCACTATTCCCTCACTGAGTTTTCTCCCTGCTCAATGCTTTGTACTAGACTGTGTTCACAGGTAGACAGTTGTCTCTTCTAGGCTGGTCCCATGATGACTGCTGGTGTTTTTGTTTTGCTGGTTCAATAGTGCCCCTCCTTTGACTGTAGCAGCTTGAGCCTTGATTTCTGTTACCACCTTCTGGATGCACTTCCAGAGGGTCCCTTGAGCCATCTCAATTTCAGTAATAAGAGCCCTTCTTCTAAAGCTAAAGATGGGCTGACAGTCCTCTATGTATAACCACAATACCCAGACAACAAAAGCCAGGATTAGCCAACTCCCAGACCGATTAGGTCTTTCTAGCTTGACTCTGGTCTGAGTGAAGGTCAAAACCTTCTGTTGCAGATAATAATGCAATGTACAGTTAGATGCTCTCAGATACTCCCATGATCCTCTCTGGTTTAGCAAGCTAGTGTTTTTGAGTTAGAAAAGTAAGCCACAGAGACAAAGTCGTGTTTTCTATTCACCTAGTTTGATTGATTTGGCCCAATATCCCTGCCTGCACACACTACAATAATGTGGATGAGAAGAACCCTAACGAGATGCTGACTAATTTTAATTACCAAAAATACATAATCAAAAATTCATTTCTACTCTCTAAAGGATGGGTGACTGGCAGTAGAGCATGGTGCAGACAATGGCAGGCACTGTCACTATGTTGGAGGGTTTTGTTCGATCTTTTCTTTGTTAAAAGGGAAGGTTTCAATTATAGGTTAGATGTAAATAAATGAATATACCTTATTATGTAAAAAAAAAAAGGTAATAGCACCAGTGCATATTCCATAAGTATTTCACCATCTAATATCAAAATGAGAATTATATATAGATGTCCTGAACACAATTAAGCAGGGAAATGCACAGGGCAGACTTTAGTTTATTTCATGACAATACACTTTACATGTGGTTTTCAGGAGTTCACTGTGTCATCAGTAAGAATGTCCTGTGTTATACATTGCATTGTAAATGTCCTGGCCACGAAAAAGGCCAGAGTCAACCATTCTGAAGTGGAGATGAAACTATACACAGATATATACATATATGTATATAAAATATTTGATTGTGTATATATATATAACATATGCACACATATGTATATGTATAAAACAATGCCTTTCCTTACCTATTGTTTAAATGCTTATTGTTTCAATGACATAGCTAATGTATGAGAAAAAATAGAACTTTTGGAGAAAACCTTAGTCATACATTGCCTTGTCATAGTTCTTTATGAAGAGTTGACAGGGTATATTTTATGGGTTTTAATTTTTGCTTTCTCATTCTTCTCTTAGCAATTTCCTCGTAGAAAGCTGGTCAAAAATTGATTTTTTCCTATTCTCTGTAGGTTTGGAGAAGTACAAGCCAATAAAATTCAGACTTGTCTATTTGTAGTAAAACATAAGACTTTGACAAAGTTCTGGAATTATGGTTTATACCTAAAGATTTTATACATGTGTCTATGGACGTAGATACACCTGCATATATACACACCATATAATGTAGTTGTCTGATACATACACATAGAGGCATACATGTATTTTGAACATACATGCATAGACATTTACATCATCTATATCCACATCTACTTACACATATACACCTGGTTACATGTCATGAAAGTGACTGTAGATTATCAAAAGCCAAGACAACAAAGCATAAATATAAATATTTGCATATGTGCATATATGTATAGCCACACAAATATATATGAATATATGAATAAATATGCATGTATGTGTTATCTCATATACTCTATATAATTACAACTTACATAATATCTATCCCATAAATAAATGGCATATTGATGCATATTCTCCATGTATTGCTATGATATATATTAAATATTACTGCATGAATAGTTCATTATATCTATCTATCTGTCTGTCTATGTATCCATCCATCTTCTAAAAGAAGGCTTGTTACAATGTCCCATTGAGGCATGGAGGTCACTGTAAGGTCTCAAGGCCACAATTCATGAGCATCTCTTAGTTGGCAGTTCTTTCCAGTTTAAAGGCCACTTCAGCAAAGTGAAAACTCTGGCAGGTCCCCTATCGCACTTCACTCTCTACAGAAAGTGCATTCACTCAGCACAATTTCTGCATAATATTGGTCCCAACAATTTCCCATCAATTTCTCATCAATTTCTCTTATATATGTCTCTGGAGTTTTGGCCTGCCCAACTTGTATGAGATTTTTTTCCAGCCTTAGACTGTGGGAATCAGGGTATAGGTTGAGGAGAAGAATGAGATTATATTAGCATTCTTGGCTTCCATATTACATTGTTGACTCAGTATGAGTAATGCATCAAAATCCCTACTTCACTGTCAGATGAAGTATTATCTATCTGCCTCTCATGTTTTATTTTTGAAGTTAATTCTTTTTTTTTGGGGGGGGGGAGCCAGGCAATGGGTTAAGTGACTTGCCCAGGGTCACACAGCTAGTAAGTGTTGTGTCTGATGCCAGATTTGAACTCAGGTCCTCTTGACTCCAGGGCCAGAGTTCTATCCACTGTGCCATTTAGCTGACCCTGAAGTTAATTCTTGAAATCAGGTTATGGCTATTTTCTCCCTCTGTTATTTCTATCTTCTTGTATCTAAGCCATTCTATCCCATTGTATCCCATCATGAACTTTTTGAATTCTGACTCTCATTCTTTTGCTTAAGGCTCATAGGTATAGAGCTGGCATACATCCTGTCCAATTGTGGTAGCTCTTCCTAGGTTTCTATTATCTACAAATCTAATAAACATGCCATCTCTGCCTTTATCTAAGACATTGAGCAAAATGTTAAATAGCACAGGGGGAAGTAAACATCTTTGGCACATCCCATTGGAGATCTACTTCCTAGTTGATCTACAACCAAATGTGATATATATTTTTTTTCAGTTTAAACACTTATGGAAGAAGAATTATTAGTCAAGTTATCAATTTTGCTAGTTCAAATTAAAGTTAGGGGCTTTACCTCTTTCTACTTATATGTGGAATAAACTGAGACCCAGAAATTAAATAATGAGTTTTCTTTTTAGTGTAAGTTTCCAGTTAGAAAGAATTCTTGAAGTGATCAAAGAAATAAAAAAAAACATTAAAAATGAAAATGACTGTAAATTCATTGATTTAGTTCTATTGATACTTTGATCTGTATATCTTTTCAGGATTACTCCCAGAGACTTGCTATCAGTAAGACAAAAGTCTCCACTGGCCCATGAAAAATGAACTGTGATTTAAGACAATGATTTTTATCTTTTTGCTTATAGTGATTTTTGTTTGAATTATTCAGATACACTAGAAGATTTTTTTCTTAATTCTTAAATGGTCTAGTTAATAGCCTTAACTATCCAATTAGATTTCATCACTTGATCATATGAAGTCACAATTTTTAGAAGACATTTAGCATCGAAATTTCAGTTGTCTTTAGAAAAATAGCTGAGGGCCTCAGACACTTGACCCTTACTAGCTGTGTGACCTTGGGTAAGTCACTTATTCCTGATTGCTTCACCAAAAACAAAAAAAGAAAGAAAAATAGCTGAGTTTGAAATTTTACAAAATCAATTCTGGTCCAGTTTTAATGTTTTTCTGATAACAGGAAAGGCAAAATGGCATAAAAGATCATGAGGCAGCTTTGAAACCAGGAATACATAGGTTCACTTACTGACTCTGACACATTCTGCCTAGGTGACCAAGTCATGTGAGCTCTCACTGCTGTACTTAAATCTGGAACTATAAGTTTTGAACCAAAGGTGGCAACCTACATTAGTAGATGGAGTTTCTTCATCTAGGAATTTCCTATACCAGATATACTCACAAGCCTACCTCCTATCTCTTTAAAATAGAACTTTATTAGATTAAGTCATTCCTTTTTTATGCTTCTTTTTTGGGGGGAGGAGGTGGAAGGCATCTAGAATATAAAAATTACAAAGTTACATCAAAAGAGGCTTTATTATAGTTTGTCCTTTTAAAATTTCTCTTCCCTTCCCAGAGCAATATCATGGAGCTACAGTCAGGATTACACAGGATTTGATAGCTCCCACATTAAAGAACTGGAGGAATTGAAATTTGATATTCCAGAAGGCAAAGGAGTTAGGATTACAACCAAGAATCACCTACCCAGCAAAACTGAATGTAATACTTTGGTGGTGGGGAGGATATTTAACAAAATAGAGGACTTTCAAGAATTCTCAATTAAATTATCAGAACAAAACAAAACAAAAACCAGAAAGAGAAAACATAAGCGATTCAATAAGGTTAAACTGTTTATATTTCCATATGGCAAGATAATATATGTAACTAAGACTTTTATTGCTATAAGGACAATTAGAAGGACTATATGTAGACAGAGGGTGTGGATATAAGGTAACTATGATGGGATGATATCCAAATAAAATTCTGGAGAAGTTAGATATGATAGATCTCTGGAGAAAATTGAATGAGAATTAGAAAGGAATATACCTTTTTCTCCAAAGTAATGGCATTGAAACAAAAATTGACCATGTATTAGGACATAAAAACCTCGCAACCAAATGCAGAAAAGCAGAAATAGTAAATACATCCTTTTCAGATCATAATACAATACAAATTGCATCCAATAATGGACACTGGAAAGAAGATAAAAGTTAATTGGAAATTAAATAATGTAATCCTGAAAAAAGCCAAGTGGGTCAAAGAACAACTCAAAGAAACAATGGATAATTTCATTAAAGAAAATGACAATGATGACACAACATACCAAAATTTATGGATCCAGCCAAAGCAGTACATAGGGGAAAATTTATATCTCTAATTTGCTTACAATGATTAAGTAAAGAAAGAACAGGTCAATGAATTGGACATGCAACTAAAAAAAACTAGAAATAGAACAAATTGAAAGTAAGAAAATTATTGAACTAATCAATAAAATAAGAAGCTAGTTTTATGAAAAAAATCAATGATAGAAAAACCATTGGTTAACTTGTTAAAAAAAAAGCAAAGATGAACACCAAATTACTAGTATCAAAATAAAAGGAGTGAATTTGCTATCAATGAGAAGGAAATTAAAACAACCATTAGGAGCTATTTTGCTTAATTATATGCCAAAAAATTGACAATCTAAATGAAATGGATAAATACACACAAATATATGAATTTAGATTAACAAGAAGAACTAAAATATTTAAATAATCTGCTCTTAGAAAAAAGAAATTGAACAAACCATCAATGATCTTCCTATGGAAAATATCCCCAAGACCAGATGGATTCACAAGTGAACTCTGCTAAATATTTAAAGAACAATTAATTCCAGTACTATACAAACTGTTTAGAAAAATAGATGGAGTCCTAACAAATTCCTTTTATGACACAAACGTGGTGCTGATATTTAAACCAAGAAGAAGTAAAACAGAGAAAGAAAATTATAGATCAATTTCTCTAATGAATATTGATTCAAAAATTAAAAAAAAACACTATCAAGGAGATTATAAAAATATATCACAAGGACCATACCCTATGAACAGGGGGGATGCAGGGCTAGTTAATATTGCAAAAACTATTGACCATTTCAATAACAAAACCAACAGAAATCACATGATTATCTCAATAGATGCTGAAAAAGCCTTTGACAAATTAAAATACCCATTCCTCTTAAAAACACTAGAGGGCAGAAGAATAAATGGAGCTTACCTTAAAATGATAAGCAATATTCACCTAAACCATCAGCAAGCATTATCTGCAATGGAGATAAGCTAGAAGCCTTTCCAATACAATGTGGGGTGAAGCAAGGATGCCTATTATCACCTTTATTATTAAATGTGTACTAGAAATGTTAGCTATAGCAATAAGATAAGAAAAAGAAACTGATGAAACTGTAATAGGCAACAAGGAAACAAAACTATCACTCTTTGCAGATGATATGATGAGAAATCCTAGAGAAAAAGAGAATCCTAGAGAATCAACTATAAAACTACTTGAAAAAATGAACAACTTTAGCAAAGTTGAAGGATACAAAATAAACCCATATAAATCATCAGCATTTCTACATATTACCAACAAAATCCAGCAATAAGAAATAGAAAGAGAAATTATATTTAAAACAACTATGAATAATATAAAATATTTGGGAGTCTACTTACCAAGACAGACCTAGGAACTATATGAACACAATTATAAAACACTTTTGACATAAATAATGTCAGATCTAAATAATTGAAAAAATATTAATTGCTCATGCGTAAGCTAAGACAATATAACAAAAATGACAATTCTATCTAAATTAATCTGTTTATTCAGTGCCATACCAAACTACCAAAAAGTATTTTATAAAGACAGAAAAATATAATAAAATTCACCTGTAAGAAAAAAATGGTCAAAGCTATCTAAAGAATCAATGAAAAAAATGTGAAGGGAGGTGGTCTAACTGTACCAGATATCAAACTATATTATAAAACAGTAGTTATCAAAATAATTTGATATTGGCTAAGAAATAGAGTGGTGGATCAGTGAAATAGATCAGGTGCACATTACATTATAGTAAATGGCCATAATAATCTAGTATATGATAAATCCAAAGATGCAAGCTTTTGGAAGAAAAACTCATTATTTGACAAACACTGTTGGGAAAACTGGAAAACAGTATGGCAGAAACTGGGTATAGACCAACATCTCACATCATATACCAAGATAAGGTCAAAATGACACATTATTTACCCACAAAGGTGATACCATGAGCAAATCAGGAGAACATGGAATAGTTTATTTGTCAGATCTACAGATAAGAGAAGAATTTAGGACCAAAGAAAATATAGAGAGTATTACAAAATGTAAAATAGATAATTTTGGTTATAGAACTTTAAAAAGGTTTTGCACAAATAAAACCAATGCAACCTAAATTAAAAGGAAAGCAGAAAAATGGGGAAAATGTTTGCAACAAGTATCTGATAAAGCCTCATTTCTCAAATATATAGAAAAGTGAGTAAAATTTGTTAAAAAAGAAATGTCATCTCCCAATTGATAAATTGTCAAAGAATATAAACAGGCAATTTTCAGACAAAGAAATCCAAGCTATTTGTAGTCATAAGAAAAAAATGCTCTCAATCACTATTGATTAGAGAAATGCAAATTAATATAATTCTAAGGTACCACCTCACACCCAACAGATTGGCTAATATGACAAAAAAGGAAAATGATGAATGTTGGAGGGGATGTGGGAAAACTGGGACACTAATGCACTGTTGGTGGAGTTGTGAACTGATCCAATCATTCTGGAGAGCATTTTGGAACTATGACCCAAGGGCTATAAAATTGTGCATACCCTTAATCCAGGAATACCACTGCTAAGTCTGTATTCCAACAACATGCCAAAAAAGGGAAATGGACCTGTTCGTACAAAAACATTTATAGCAACTCTTTTTGTGCTGGCAAAGAGTTGGAAATCAAAGGGATTTTCATCCATTAGGGAATAGGTAAACAAGTGTGGTGTGTGATTCTGATGAAATATTATTATGCTATATGAAATAACAAGAAGGTTGATGTCAGAAA
The DNA here is from genome assembly GCF_003287225.1 of Phascolarctos cinereus. Taxonomy (NCBI): domain Eukaryota; kingdom Metazoa; phylum Chordata; class Mammalia; order Diprotodontia; family Phascolarctidae; genus Phascolarctos; species Phascolarctos cinereus. The sequence goes on along the minus strand of NW_027555997.1, from coordinate 4,508 downwards.
AACCTGGTAAGACTTATATGAACTGATGCAAAGTGAAGTAAACAGAACAAGGAGAACATTGTACACAATAACAACTATATTGTATGATGAAGAATTGTCAATGACTTAGCTATTCTCTTCAATACAGTGACCGAAGACAATTTTAAAGTACTAATGATGAAGCAGACTATCTGTCTCCAGAGGAAGAAGTGATATTATCTGAATACAGACAGAAGCTTGCTATTTTTAACTCTGTTTTTTCTTAATTTGTCTTCTTGTACAAAATCACTAATATGGAAGTGTTTTACATGATTGCACATGTATAACCTATATCTGATTGCTTATGATCTCAGATAGGGATAGAATTTGGAACTCAAAACTTTTTGAAAAACAAATGCTAAAATTGTTTTAATATGTAATTGAGGAAAATAAAATATCAAATTAAAAAAGAAAAACGATCTGCTTCTTTTTAATTTTTTGAATAATAATATTTCATATTTAGGTCATGTAGCCACTTTGACTTTATTGTGTAATATCATGTTAGCTGGTGGTGGAGGCTTAATTTTTTTCAGACTGCTATTTTCTCAGCAGATCTTATGATATCATCAGTTTTTTCCTAATTTATGTTGAAAATTTCTGTTTTCAAGTTTATCAGACACTGTATTATTGAGTTCCATTATTTTTATTCTCCCTTGTCTAGCCTGTTCAATTGATCTATTTATCTATTTTTAACTGCTACCAAATGGTTTTTTATGAGTATTATTTTCCTCCCTCTCACAGTGCTGTGGAAAACCAGAAGGCAGAAGTTTGCTCTAGCTAAGGCTGCTGTGTTCTGTGTTATAATAGTACTCAGCTAGAGCACTGATGAGCATAAGGAATATCAGAATGTGCATATATTCACTGGGCCTCTCTGAAAAAAAGGACCCAGCATATTTATGGGGCCACTTCTGTGGGCCCAGAAGTCATTTGGGACAGATACTGAGGCTAGGAAATGTGAATTGTCCAGTATGAGAGGAAAATGAAATAGTTTTGAGGTCCATTCCCCAGGGAAACCACAATAATATTAATTGTAAGAACCATAAAAAAGTCTGACAAAATTATAACTTAATTATAACTCATGACTCAAAAGAAGATATATAATAGAAAATACCTCCTCCTTTGCAGAGATGGGAGATCCACAAGTTTTACATTGCATATATTTTTAGATTTTTAAAAACGTATCGATCAGTTGCGCTAATTTTTCTTTTTTCTTTTGTCTTAAAAATACTCATTTTATATGAGCAGGCTCTCTTGGAGGAAGAGGAGGAGGAGGAAGAGGGATACTGGAAAATGTGGTTGTGTGAAAAAAAACAAAAGTTATTAATAAAATTTTATTGTGTAAAAAATGCCATACAAATAATGCATTATAAATACAATTCATTATTCTGATTCATCATTAGATTTGAGGCAAAACTTGCTTTATTTTAAGTTTAAAAGAATACTTAGAAAACAGATACCCCCTATCTCTAGGTCTTTAGAGAAGTTTGCTTTGTACTATCCCCCAGCCTCTCATTCTTTGTTCCTTTACTACATATATGTGTGTGTATACATATCTATATAACTATACATACATATATATGCACATACATATTACCAATGTCCTATTGGTATTGTATGCTGTAAGTTAAGGAATATTATGATTTCCAAAGAATTAAAATTAAATAATTTACAAGAACACCAGAAAGGCACATGAACAATGAGGTTTGAGCAATGTGGAAACTTTTCGGATGTAAGTCCAGGATTAAAAGATGTCAGCAGAAGGCTATATGAATGGAAAAGACGGGTTGGTCAAAATAGACATGTGACCAGAATATAAAAACTCACATCATTAACAAATAGAGGAGCAAGAAAGAAATTGCATTTTGGATCTGTGGTTATGGGGAGATTTTATGACTAAAGTGACAGTATCACACAAGATAAAATGGACAATTTTGATTATATAAAATTAAAAAGATTTTGCACAAATAAACCAAAGGTAGTAAATTTGGAGGGGAAATAGGAAACTGGGAAAAATATCTAGAGAACTATTGTACTCTTGCATTTTGAAAAGCATAAAATGCTTTCAAGTGGTTTCTTCCCTTGTGTAGGTTGCAATCTTAAGAAAAGCTCTTTTTATGGTGCAGAGATCCTGCACCGTGCTAACTCTTCCTTAAAAAGCAAAACCAACTGAACAAATTCTATTTTCCTGACTATGATTTCCTTTTATTAAGGAATATTATGTTTTTCATTGATTTTCTTTTGATCTTTTTTATATTTTTTGCGTCATTAAAAACTTTAAAAATATGACTATTTTCATAAGCTGTGAATAAGAATGACAACAAAATAAATGGGGGAATGGAGAGTAAGAATGAGGGCAGAAAAGGAGCATTGGAAGCCATTTCTCTGAAAATTACTAGAGTTGAGAGAATAATGGAAGGAACAATCAATATGATGACCTCTGCTACAGTCAGTAGGAGTGGAACTCTTTAATAAAGGCAGGTCTTTGCCACCCTGTTGATTTGTATACCATGATAGGTTTTCTGTTATTCCAGCAGTTTCTTTATAATAGATAAATTCAGACTGTGTTTCAGAGAAATTTCTGATTCAGATATAACAGCCCTGGATGATATCTCTGCTCTCTTTCTTTCTTTCTTTCTTTCTTTCTTTCTTTCTTTCTTTCTTTCTTTCTTTCTTTCTTTCTTTCTTTCTTCTTTCCTTCTTTCTTCTTTTCCTTCTTTTCTTCCTTCCTTCCTTCCTTCCTTCCTTCCTTCCTTTTCTTTCTTTCTTTCTTTCTCTTTCTTTCTTTCTTTCTTTCTTTCTTTTCTTCTTTCTTTCTTTTCTTTCTTTCTTTCTTTCTTCTTTCTTTCTTTCTTTTTCTCTTTTTCTTCTTCCTCCTTTCTTCTTCTTTTTCTCTTTCTTTCTTTTTCTTTCTCTTTTCCTTTTTTTCCCCTCCCTTTCTTTCTTTTTTCCTTTCTTTCCTTTTTTTCTTTCTCCCCTTCTCTTTCTTTTCTTCTTTTTTCTTTCTCCTTTTCTTTCTTTTTTCTTTCCTTTCTTTCTTTTTCTTCCTTCCTTCCTTCCTTCCTTTCCTCCCTCCCTCCCTCCATCCTTTCTTCCTTCTTCTTGCCTTCCTTCCTTCCTTCCTTCCTTCCTTTCCTCCCTCTTTCCTTCCTTCTTTCCTTCCTTCCTTTCCTCCCTCCCTCTTTACTTCCTTCCTTCCCTCCTTCCTTCCTTCCTTTCTTCCTCCTTCCTTCCTTTCTTTATGTCTTTCTTCCTTTTTTAAAGATATTTTATTTTTAATTTATGGAATAAGACAAACATTTCCCAAACATAATATAATAAAAAGATAATTTCATGTGAAACTGCAAATCTATTATGTACAACTTGCTATTCCTTTTAAATATATAATAACATTATCATGTAAATATTTTTCTTTCTTTTCTTCCCTCCCTCCTCACCCTAGAGATGGCTACCATTAGACAAAAATGTGTGTGTGTATGTAAAATCATTCTATATATACTTATATTTATTTGTTCTTTCTCTGGATGCAGACAGCATCTTCCTTCATATATCCTTTGTAGTTAATTTGGGTATTTGTAATAGTCAAAATGACTTATTTGCTCAAAATTGTTCTTGAAACAATATTGTTGTTATTGTATATAATGTTCTCTTGGTTCTGTTTATTACACTTCATTATTTAGTACAAGTCTGTCCATGTTTTTGTAAGATCATGGAGCTTATAATTTTCTATCCCTTCCTTCTTTCCTTCCCCTCCTTTCCTATCTCATCCTATCCCTTCCTATCCTTTCCATTCCTTCACATTTCCTTTTGTTCCCTTCCATTCCCTTTCCAAACTTACATCTGTATGTCACTTCCTAATTGCCATTGAAGTCACCTAGCTCAACATTTTTGTTTTGCAAATGAGAAAATGGGTCCACAGAAGTTAAGTAACTCAACCAAAGTCATACAGGCAGCAAGTGGTAGAATTGGTATGACCTCAAATCCAGAGAGTTTTCTAGAGCATTATCCTGGCTTCTGCCTCACTCATCCCTGCCTCTTCACTCTAGGTAGAAAAAGGTCCAAAGTAAGCCATGGCAGGAATAGAATGACAACTGCTTTAATCTCTAGAAAGGGGCTAAGGTTGTTCTAGGCAAATTTTTGAAGTTTGTCTTAGGTCTTTTTGTCCTTTTCCCTAGGTTCACACTAAGAAGGTCCAGACTGATCAGCTCGTGGTTTTCAAACCATACACGTACTATAGTGCCCCGCATGCCTATCCAATCTCCAAAGGTACAGTATGAAGACCATTGAGTTTGGCCTTATGTTCAAATGTTGCTTTGATGATTTAGTAACTATGTGAACTTGGGTAACTCCTTGAATTTCTATGGGCCTTAATTTTGTCATCTACAAAATAGAGTTGGTCTATATGATCTCTAAGGTAACTTGCAGCTCCAAATCTATGATCACATCATCATTTTCAATAACATTTCAGTTCTTTAGTGCCAAGAAATATGGTA
>NW_027555996.1:0-24023 GCF_003287225.1 Phascolarctos cinereus | reverse complement strand
AGGATAACTCCAACGTTCTCTAAGCAATTCAGTCCAGGCAGTAAACGGGTATACAGAAGCAGCGTTGTATGGTTGAGATTTTCTCGGCACTTTCAACATTCCTCCTATTCTTTCTTCTGCAGTTTGTAAGACAGGGAATCTTAACGCAGCACATCCAACAGCTAAAAGATATCTCTTCGTTTGAAAGAGAAAAGTGGAAGGACAACTCAACGTTCTCTAAGGAATTTGGTGCAGGGAGTACAGGACTCTACAGAATCAGCGTCGTATGGTTGAGATTTTCTCAGCACTTTCTAACATTCCTCGCATTCTTTTTTTGCAGTTTGTAAAGACTGGGAAGACTTAACGGAGGACATCCAACAGCTAAAATATATCTGTCTGTTTGAAAGAAAAGTGGAAGGATAACTTCAACGTTCTTTAAGCAAATTCGGTCCAGGCAGTACACGGGTATACAGAATCAGCGTTGTATGGTTGAGATTTTCTCAGCACTTGAAACCTTCCTAGTATTATTCTTTCCTTTTGCCGTTTGAAAAGACAGGAAGCTTAACGCATTGCCATCCAACAGCTCAAAGAATCTCTTCGTTGAAAGAGAAAAGTGGAAGGATAACTCAACGTTCTCTAAGCAATTCGGTCCAGGCAGTACACGGGTATAAGAACCAGCGTTGTATGGTTCAGATTTTCTGAGCACTAGCTAACGTTCCTAGTATTATTCCTTTTACCGTTTGTAATGACAGGGAAAGCTTAACGCGTCCACCCAATACCGAAAAGATATCTCTTTGTTTGAAAGAAAAAGTGTAAGGATAACTCCAACGTTCTCTAAGCAATGCAGGTTCAGGAAGTACACGAGTACAGAACCAGCGTTGTAATGGTTTGAGATTTTCAGCACTTCCTAACATTCTTCGTATTTTCTTTCACAATTTGTAACACAGGGAAGCCTTAACGCAGGCTATCCAACAGCTAAAAGACATCTCTTTGTTTTAAACCGAAAAGTGGAAGGAAACTCCAACGTTCTCTAAGCAATTTCGGTCCAGGTATAACGGGTATACAAAACACCGCGTTGTATGGTTGAGATTTTCTCAGCACTAGCTAACATTTTTCGTATTCTTTCGTTTGCACTTTGTAAAGACAGGGAAGCTTAACGCAGGACATCCAACAGGTAAAAGATATTCTCCTGCTTGAACGAGAAATGTGGAAGGATAACTCCAACGTTCTCTAAGCAATTCAGTCCAGGCAGTAACGGGTATACAGAAGCAGCGTTGTATGGTTGAGATTTTCTCGGCACTTCTAACATTCCCCTATTCTTCGTTTGCAGTTTGTAAAGAGAGGGAAGCTTAACGCAGGCATTTCAACAGCTAAAAGTTATCTCTTGCTTGAAGAACAAATTTTGGAAGGATAACTCCAAAGTTCTCTAAGCAATTCAGTCCAGGCACTACCGACTAGAGAACCGCGTTGTATGTGTTCAGATTTTTCAACACTTCAAACATACCTATTCTTTCTTTGCCGTTTCTAAAGACAGGGAAGGTTAATGCAGGGCATTAACAACTAAAATATCTCTTTCTTTCAAAGAGAAAAGTGGAAGGATAACTCCAACGTTTCTAAGCAATTCGGTCCAGGAGTACAAGACTCTACAAAATCAGCGTTGTATGGTGAAGATTTCTTGAGCACTTAGCTAACATTCCTCGTATTCTTTCTTTTGCAGTTTTAAAGACAGGGAAGTTAACGCAGGACATCCAAGAGGTAAAGATATGTCTTTGATTCAAAGAGAAAAGTGGAAGGATAACTCCAACGTTCACTCAGCAATTGGTCCAGCCAGTACACGACTATAGAGAACCAGCGTTGTATGTTGAATGGTTTCTCAGCACCTGCTAACATTCCTCGCATTCTTTTTCTTTTGCGTTTGTAAAGACAAGGGAAGCTTCACGCAGGCCATCCAACAGCTAAGATATCTGTTTGTTTGATGAAGAAAAGTGGAAGGATAACTCCAACGTCTCTGAGCAATTCGGTCTGGTCAGCACACGACTCTACAAAACCAGCGTTGTATGGTTGAGATTTTGTCCATTACTTGCTAACATTCCTCGTATTCTTTCTTTTGAAGTTTGTAAAGACTGGGAAGCTTAACGCAGGCCTTCCAACAGGTAAACTATCTCTTTGATTCAAAGAGAAAAGTGCAAGGATAACTCCAACGTTCTCTAAGCAATGCGGTCCAGGCAGTGCACGCTCTACAGAACCAGCATTGTATGGTTGAATTTTCTCACCACTAGCTAACATTCCTGTATTCTTTCTTTTACACTTTGTAAACACAGGGAAGCCTAACTCAGGCCATTCAACAGCTAAAAACATCTCTTTGTTTTAAACAGAAAAGTGGAAGGATAACTTCAACGTCTCTAAGCAATGCGGTCCAGGCAGTACACGCCTCTACAGAACCAGCGTTGTATGGTTGAGATTTTCTCAGCACTTGCTAACATTCCTCGTATTCTTTCTTTTACAATTTGTAAACAAAGGGAAGCCTAACGCAGGCCATCCAACAGCTAAAAGACATCTCTTTGTTTTAAACAGAAAAGTGGAAGGAGAACTCCAACGTTCTCTAAGCAATTCGGTCCAGGTAATAGACGGGTATACAAACCCGCGTTGTATGGTTGAGATTTTCTCACACTAGCTAACATTTTTCGTATTCTTTCGTTTGCACTTTGTAAAGACAGGGAAGCTTAACGCAGGACATCCAACAGGTAAAAGATATCTCTTTGCTTGAACGAGAAATGTGGAAGGATAACTCCAACGTTCTCTAAGCAATTCAGTCCAGCAGTAAACGGGTATACAAAGCAGCGTTGTATGGTTGAGATTTTCTCGGCACTTTCTAACATTCCTCCTATTCTTTCTTCTGCAGTTTGTAAAGACAGGGAATCTTAACGCAGCACATCCAACAGCTAAAAGGTATCTCTTCGTTTGAAAGAGAAAAGGAAGGACAACTTCAACGTCTCTAAGGAATTGGTGCAGAGGAGTACAGGACTCTACAGAATCAGCGTCGTATATGGTTGAGATTTTCTCAGCACTTTCTAACATTCTCGCATTCTTTTTTTTGCAGTTTGTAAAGACTGGGAAGCTTAACGGAGGACATCCAACAGCTAAAATATATCTGTCTGTTTGAAAGAGAAAAGTGGAAGGATAACTTCAACTTTCTTTAAGCAATTCGGTCCAGGCAGTACACGGGTATACAGAATCAGCGTTGTATGGTTGAGATTTTCTCAGCACTTGATAACCTTCCTAGTATTATTTCCTTTGCCGTTTGAAAAGACAGAGAAGCTTAACGCATGCCATCCAACAGCTCAAAGACATCTCTTCGTTTGAAAGAGAAAAGTGGAAGGATAACTCCAACGTTCTCTAAGCAATTCGGTCCAGGCAGTACACGGGTATAAAGAACCAGCGTTGTATGGTTCAGATTTTCTGAGCACTAGCTAACGTTCCTAGTATTATTTCCTTTACCGTTTGTAATGACAGGGAAGCTTAACGCAGTCCACCCAATACCGAAAAGATATCTCTTTGTTTGAAAGAGAAAAGTGTAAGGATAACTCCAACGTTCTCTAAGCAATGCGGTTCAGGAAGTACACGACTGTACAGAACCAGCGTTGTATGGTTGAGATTTTCTCAGCACTTCCTAACATTCTTCGTATTCTTTCTTTCACAATTTGTAAACACAGGGAAGCCTAACGCAGGCTATCCAACAGCTAAAAGACATCTCTTTGTTTTAAACCGAAAAGTGGAAGGAAAACTCCAACGTTCTCTAAGCAATGCGGTCCAGGCAGTACACGCCTCTACAGAACCAGAGTTGTATGGTTGAGATTTTCTCACCACTAGCTAACATTTTTCGTATTCTTTCGTTTGCACTTTGTAAAGACAGGGAAGCTTAACGCAGGACATCCAACAGGTAAAAGATATCTCCTTGCTTGAACGAGAAATGTGGAAGGATAACTCCAACGTTCTCTAAGCAATTCAGTCCAGGCAGTAAACGGGTATACAGAAGCAGCGTTGTATGGTTGAGATTTTCTCGGCACTTTCTAACATTCCTCCTATTCTTTCGTTTGCAGTTTGTAAAGAGAGGGAAGCTTAACGCAGGGCATTCAACAGCTAAAAGTTATCTCTTTGCTTGGAAGACAAATTTGAAAGGATAACTCCAAAGTTCTCTAAGCAATTCAGTCCAGGCACTACACGACTATAGAGAACCCGCGTTGTATGGTTCAGATTTTTTCAACACTTCATAACATACCTAGTATTCTTTCCTTTGCCGTTTCTAAAGACAGGGAAGGTTAATGCAGGGCATTCAACAACTAAAAGATATCTCTTTCTTTCAAAGAGAAAAGTGGAAGGATAACTCCAACGTTTTCTAAGCAATTCGGTCCAGGAGTACAAGACTCTACAAAATCAGCGTTGTATGGTGAAGATTTTCTGAGCACTTGCTAACATTCCTCGTATTCTTTCTTTTGCAGTTTGGAAAGACAGGGAAGCTTAACGCAGGACATCAAGAGGTAAAAGATATGTCTTTGATTCAAAGAGAAAAGTGGAAGGATAACTCCAACGTTCACTCAGCAATTTGGTCCAGCCAGTACACGACTATAGAGAACCAGCGTTGTATGATTGATGGTTTCTCAGCACCTGCTAACATTCCTCGCATTCTTTCTTTTGCCGTTTTGTAAAGACAAGGAAGCTTCATGCAGGCCATCCAACAGCTAAGATATCTGTTTGTTTGATGAAGAAAAGTGGAAGGATAACTCCAACGTTACTCTGAGCAATTCGGTCTGGTCAGCACACGACTCTACAAAACCAGCGTTGTATGGTTTGAGATTTTGTCATTACTTGCTAACATTCCTCGTATTCTTTCTTTTGAAGTTTGTAAAGACTGGGAAGCTTAACGCAGGCCTCTCCAACAGGTAAAACTATCTCTTTGATTCAAAGAGAAAAGTGCAAGGATAACTCCAACGTTCTCTAGCAATGCGGTCCAGGCAGTGCACGCCTCTACAGAACCAGCATTGTATGGTTGAGATTTTCTCACCACTAGCTAACATTCCTTGTATTCTTTCTTTTACACTTTGTAACACAGGGAAGCCTAACTCAGGCCATTCAACAGCTAAAAGACATCTCTTTGTTTTTAAACAGAAAAGTGGAAGGATAACTTCAACGTTCTCTAAGCAATGCGGTCCAGGCAGTACACGACTCTACAGAACCAGCGTTGTATGGTTGAGATTTTCTCAGCACTTGCTAACATTCCTCGTATTCTTTCTTTTACAATTTGTAAACACAGGGAAGCCTAACGCAGGCCATCCAACAGCTAAAAGACATCTCTTTGTTTTAACAGAAAAGTGGAAGGAGAACTCCAACGTTCTCTAAGCAATTCGCGTCCAGGTAATAGACGGGTATACAAACCGCGTTGTATGGTTGAGATTTTCTCACTAGCTAACATTTTTCGTATTCTTTCGTTTGCACTTTGTAAAGACAGGGAAGCTTAACGCAGGACATCCAACAGGTAAAAGATATCTCTTTGCTTGAACGAGAAATGTGGAAGGATAACTCCAACGTTCTCTAAGCAATTCAGTCCAGGCAGTAAACGGGTATATAGAAGCAGCGTTGTATGGTTGAGATTTTTCTCGGCACTTTCTAACATTCCTCCTATTCTTTCTTTGCAGTTTGTTAAAGACAGGGAATCTTAACGCAGCACATCCAACAGCTAAAGGTATCTCTTCGTTTGAAAGAGAAAAGTGGAAGGACAACTTCAACGTTCTCTAAGCAATTTGGTGCAGGGAGTACAGGACTCTACAGAATCAGCGTCGTATGGTTGAGATTTTCTCAGCACTTTCTAACATTCCTCGCATTCTTTTTTTTGCAGTTTGTAAAGACTGGGAAGCTTAACGGAGGACATCCAACAGCTAAAATATATCTGTTTGTTTGAAAAAGAAAAGTGGAAGGATAACTCCAACGTTCTTTAAGCAATTCGGTCCAGGCAGTACACGGGTATACAGAATCAGCGTTGTATGGTTGAGATTTTCTCAGCACTTGATAACCTTCCTAGTATTCTTTCCTTTGCCGTTTGCAAAGACAGAGAAGCTTAACGCATGCCATCCAACAGCTAAAAGATATCTCTTCGTTTGAAAGAGAGAAGTGGAAGGAGAATTCCAACGTTCTCTAAGCAATTCAGTCCAGGCAGTACACGACTATAGAGAACCCGCGTTGTATAGCTGAGATTTTCTCGGCACTTTTTAATATTCCTCGTATTCTTTCTTTTGCCGTTTGTAAAGACAGGGAGGCGTAACACAGGGCATTGAACAGCTAAAAGATATGTCTTCGTTTGAAAGAGAAAAGTGGAAGGATAACTCCAACGTTCTCTAAGCAATTCGGTCGAGGGAGTACACGACTATAGAGAACCCGCGATGTATAGTGGAGATTTTCTCGGCACTTTCTAACATTCCTCGCATTCTTTCTTTTGCCGTTTGTAAAGACAAGGAAGCTTCATGCAGGCCATCTAACAGCTAAGATATCTGTTTGTTTGATGGAGAAAAGTGGAAGAATAACTCCAACGTTCTCTAAGCAATTCGGTCTCACCAGTACACGACTCTACAAAAGCAGCGTTGTATGGTTGAGATTTTGTCATTACTTTCTAACATTCCTCGTATTCTTTCTTTTGAAGTTTGTAAACACTGGGAAGCTTAACGCAGGCCATCCAACAGGTAAAAGATATCTCTTTGTTTGAAACAGAAAAGTGGGAAGGATAACTCCAACGTTCTTTAAGGTATTCGTCCAGGCAGTACACGGGTATACAGAATCAGCTTGTATGGTTGAGATTTTCTTAGAACTTGCTTAACATTCCTCATAGTCTTTCGTTTGCAGTTTGTAAAGACAGGGAAGCTTGACGCAGGACATCCAATAGGTAAAAGATATGTCTTTGCTTGGAAGAGAAAAGTGGAAGGATAACTTCAACGTTCTCTAAGCAATGCGGTCCAGGCAGTACATGGGTATACAGAACCAGCGCTGTATGGTTCAGATTTTCTCAGCACTAGCTAACGTTCCTAGTATTATTCCTTTGCCGTTTGTAAAGACAGGGAAGCTTAACGCAGTCCTTCCAATACCGAAAAGACATGTCTTCGTTTTAAAGAGAAAAGTGGAAGGATAACTCCAACGTTCTCTAAGCAATTCGGTCCAGGCAGTACACGCCTCTACAGAATCAGCGTTGTATGATTGAGATTTTCTCACCACTTGCTAACATTCCTCGTATTCTTTCGTTTGCAGTTTGTAAACACAGGAAGCTTGACGCAGGAGCCATCAACAGCTAAAAAGATATCTCTTTGCTTAAACAGAAAAGTGGAAGGATAACTCCAACGTTCTCTAAGCAATTCGGTCTGAGGCAGTACACGACTCTGCAAAAGCAGCGTTGTATGGTTGAGATTTTGTCATTACTTTCTAACATTTCCTCGTATTTTCTTTTCCCGTTTGTAAAACAGGGAATGCTTAACGCAGGGCATTCAACAGCTAAAAAGATATCTCTCCCGTTTTGAAAGAGAAAAGTGAAGGATAACTTCAACGTTCTCTAAGCAATTCGGTTCCAGGTAGTACACGACTCACAGAATCAGCGTTGTATGGTTGAGATTTTCTCAGCACTTGCTAACATTCCTCGTATTCTTTCGTTTGCAGTTTGTTAAAGACAGGGAAGCTTAACGCAGGACATCCAACAGGTAAAAGATATTCTTTTGTTCAACAGAAAAGTGGAAGGATAACTCCAACGTTCTCTAAGCAATTCGGTCCAGGACCAGTGCACTCAACAAAAGCAGCGTTGTATGGTTGAGATTTTGTCATTACTTTCTAACATTCTCGTATTCTTTCTTTACTGTTTGTAAAACAGGGAAGCTTAACGTAGGCATTCAACAACTAAAAGATATCTCTTCCTTTGAAAGAGTAAAGTGCAAGGATAACTCCAACGTTCTCTAAGCAATTCGGTCCGGGAGTACAAGACTCTACAGAGATCAGCGTTGTATGGTTGAGATTTTCTCAGCACTTGCTAACATTTCTCATATTCTTTCTTTTGCAGTTTGGAAAGACAGGGAAGCTTAACGCAGGACATCCAAGAGGTAAAAAATATGTCTTTGTTCAAACAGAAAAGTGGAGATAACTTCAACGTTCTCTAAGCAATTCGGTCCAGGCAGTAGACGGGTATACAGAAACCCGCGTTGTATGGTTGAGATTTTCTCAGCACTAGCTAACATTTCTCGTATTCTTTCGTTTGCACTTTGTAAAGACAGGGAAGCTTAACGCAGGACATCCAACACGTAAAAGATATCTCTTTGCTTGAACGAGAAATGTGGAAGGATAACTCCAACGATCTCTAAGCAATTCAGTCCAGGCAGTACACGGGTATACAGAAACAGCGTTGTATGGTTGTGATGTTCTGGGCACTTTCTAACATTCCTCGTATTCCTTCTTTTCCCGTTTGTTAAGACAGGGAAGCTTAACGCAGGACATCCAACAGCTAAAACGTATCTCTTCGTTTGAAAGAGAAAAGTGGAAGGACAACTCCAACGTTCTCTAAGCAATTCGGTCCAGGGACTAACGGGTATACAGAACCAGCGTTGTATGGTTGAGATTTTCTCAGCACTTGCTAACGTTCCTAGTATTATTTCCTTTGCCGTTAGTAAAGACAGGGAAGCTTAACGCAGGACATCGAAGAGGTAAAAGATATCTCTGTGTTTCAAAGAGAAAAGTGGAACGATAACTCCAACGTTCTCTAAGCAATTCGGTCCCGGGAGTACAAGTATCTACAGAATCAGCGTTGCATGGTTGAGATTTTCTCAGCACTTGCTAACATTCCTCGTATTATTTCTTTTGCAGTTTGGAAAGATAGGGAAGATTAACGCAGGACATCCAAGAGGTAAAAAATATGTCTTTGGTTCAAACAGAAAAGTGGAAGGATAACTTCAACGTTCACTCAGCAATTCGGTCCAGCCAGTACACGAGTATAGAGAACCAGCGTTGTATGATTGAGGCTTTCTCAGCACCTGCTAACATTCCTCGCATTCTTTTTTTTGACGTTTGTAAAGACAAGGAAGCTTCATGCAGGCCATCCAACAGCTAAGATATCTGTTTGTTTGATGGAGAAAAGTGGAAGGATAACTACAACGTTCTCTGAGCAATTCGGTCTGGCAAGTACACGACTCTACAAAAGCAGCGTTGTATGGTTGAGATTTTGTCATTACTTTCTAACATTCCTCGTATTCTTTCTTTTGAAGTTTATAAAGACTGGAAAGCTTAACGCAGGCCATCCAACAGGTAAATGATATCTCTTTGATTCAAAGAGAAAAGTGCAAGGATAACCCCAACGTTCTCTAAGCAATTCGGTCCAGGCAGTACACGATTATACAGAACCAGCGTTGTATGGTTCAGATTTTCTCAGCACTACCTAACGTTCCTAGTATTATTTCCTTTGCCGTTTGTAAAGACAGGGAAGTTTAACGCAGTCCACCCAATACCGAAAAGACATCTCTTTGTTTTAAACAGAAAAGTGGAAGGATAACTCCAACGTTCTCTAAGCAATTCGGTCTGACCAGTACACGACTCTGCAAAAGCAGCGTTGTGTGGTTGAGATTTTGTCATTACTTTCTAACATTCCTCGTATTCTTTCTTTTGAAGTCTGTAAAGACTGGGAAGCTTAACACAGGCAATCCAACAGGTAAAAGATATCTCTATGATTCAAAGAGAAAAGTGCGAGGATAACTCCAACGTTCTCTAAGCAATTCGGTCCAGGCAGTACACGGGTATACAGAACCCGCGTTGTATGGTTGAGATTTTCTCACCACTAGCTAACATTCCTCGTATTCTTTCTTTTACACTTTGTAAACACAGGGAAGCCTAACGCAGGCCATTCAACAGTTAAAAAACATCTCTTTGTTTTAAACAGAAAGGTGGAAGGATAACTCCAACGTTCTCTAAGCAATTCGGTCCAGGCAGTACACGGGTATACAGAACCCGCATTGTATGGTTGAGATTTTCTCACCACTAGCTAACATTCCTCGTATTCTTTCTTTTACACTTTGTAAACACAGGGAAGCCTAACGCAGGACATTCGACAGCTAAAAGGTATCTCTTCGTTTGAAAGAGAAAAGTGGAAGGACAACTCCAACGTTCTCTAAGCAATTCGGTCCAGGGAGTAACGGGTACACAGAACCAGCGTTGTATGATTGAGATTTTCTCAGCACTTCCTAACGTTCCTAGTATTATTTCCTTTGCCGTTTGTAAAGACAGGGAAGCTTAACGCAGGACATCCAAGAGGTAACAGATATCTCTGTGTTTCAAAGAGAAAGGTGGAAGGATAACTCCAACGTTCTCTAAGCAATTCGGTCCAGGTAGTACACGACTATAGAGAACCAGCGTTGTATTGTTGAAATTTTCTCAGCACTTGCTAACATTCCTCGTATTCTTTCTTTCACAATTTGTAAACACAGAGAAGCCTAACGCAGGCTATCCAACAGCTAAATACATTTCTTTGTTTTAAACAGAAAATTGGAAGGAGAACTCCAACGTTCTCTAAGCAATTCGGTCCAGGCAGTACACTTGTATAAAGAACCAGGGTTGTATGGTTGAGATTTTCTCAGCACTTTTTAACATTCCTCGCATTCATTCTTTTGCAGTTTGGAAAGATAGGGAAGCTTAACGCAGGCCATCGAACAGCTAACAGACATCTCTTTGTTTGTTTGAAAGAGAAAAGTGATAGGATAACTCCAACGATCTTTAAGGTATTCGGTTCAGGGAGGACAGGACTCTACAGAATCAGTGTCGTATGGTTGAGATTGTCTCACCAGTAGCTAACATTCCTCGTATTCTTTCGTTTGCACTTTATAAAGATAAGAAAGCTTAACACAGGACATCCAACAGGTAAAAAATATCTCTTTGCTTCAACGAAAAAAGTGGAAGGATAACTCCAACGTTCTCTAAGAAATTCAATACAGGCAGTACACGGGTATACAGAACCAACGTTGTATGGTTGAGATGTTCTCGGCACTTTCTAACATTCCTCGTATTCCTTCTTTTCCCCTTTGTAAAGAAAGGGAAGCTTAACGCAGTCCGCCCAACAGCGAAAAGATATCTCTTTGTTTGAAGGAGAAAAGAGGAAGGATAACTCCAACGTTCTCTAAGCAATGCGGTCCAGGAAGTACACGACTCTACAGAAGCAGCGTTGTATTGTTGAGATTTTTTCAGCACTTGCTAACATTCCTCGTATTCTTTCTTTTACAATTTGTAAACACAGGGAAGCCTAACGCAGGCCATCCAACAGCTAACAGACATGTCATTGTTTTAAACAGAAAAGTGGAAGAATAACTCCAACGTTCTCTAAGAAATTCGGTCCGGGGAGTACAGGACTCTACAGAATCAGCGTCGTTCAGTTGAGATTTTCTCAGCACTTTCTAACATTCCTCGCATTCTTTCTTTTGCCGTTTGTAAAGACTGGGAAGCTTCACGCAGGACATCCAACAGCTAAAATATATCTCTTTGTTTGAAAGAGAAAAGTGGAAGGACAACTCCAACGTTCTTTAAGCTATTCGGTCCAGGCAGTACACGACTATAGAGAATCAGCGTTGTATGGTTGAGATTTTCTCAGCAGTTGATAACGTTCCTAGTATTCTTTCCTTTGCCGTTTGCAAAGACAGAGAAGCTTAACGCATGCCATCCAACAGCTTAAAGACATCTCTTCCTTTGAAAGAGAAAAGTCCAAGGATAACTCCAACGTTCTCTAAGCAATTCGGTCCCGGGACTACAAGACTCTACAGAATCAGCGTTGTATGGTTGAGATTTTCTCAGCACTTGCTAACATTCCTCATATTCTTTCTTTTGCAGTTTGGAAAGACAGGGAAGCTTAACGCAGGACATCCAAGAGGTAAAAAATATGTCTTTGGTTCAAACCGAAGAGTGGAAGATAACTCCAACGTTCACTCAGCAATTCGGTCCAGCCTGTACACGAGTATAGAGAACCAGCGTTGTATGATTGAGGCTTTCTCAGCACCTGCTAACATTCCTCGCATTCTTTCTTTTGCCGTTTGTAAAGACAAGGAAGCTTCATGCAGGACATCCAACAGTTAAGATATCTGTTTGTTTGATGGAGAAAAGTGGAAGGATAACTCCAACGTTCTCTAAGCAATGCGGTCTGACCGGTACACTCTACAAAAGCAGCGTTGTATGGTTGATATTTTGTCATTACTTTCTAACATTCCTCGTATGCTTTCTTTTACAATTTGTAAACACAGGGAAGCCTAACGCAGGCCATCCAACAGCTAAAAGACATCTCTTTGTTTTAAACAGAAAAGTGGAAGGATAACTCCAACGTTCTCTAAGCAATTCGGTCCAGGCAGTAGACGGGTATGCAGAACCCGCGTTGTATGGTTGAGATTTTCTCAGCACTAGCTAACATTTCTCGTATTCTTTCGTTTGCATTTTGTAAAGACAGGGAACCTTAACGCAGGACATCCAATAGGTAAAAGATATCTCTTTGCTTGAAGGAGAAATGTGGAAGGATAACTCCAACGATCTCTAAGCAATTCAGTCCAGGCAGTACACGGGTATACAGAACCAGCGTTGTATGGTTGAGATGTTCTCGGCACTTTCTAAAATTTCTCGTATTCCTTCTTTTCCCGTTTGTAAAGACAGCGAAGCTTAACGCAGGACATACAACAGCTAAAAGGTATCTCTTCGTTTGAAAGAGAAAAGTGGAAGGACAACTCCAACGTTCTCTAAGCAATTCGGTCCAGGAAGTAACGGGTATACAGAACCAGCGTTGTATGGTTGAGATTTTCTCAGCACTTGCTAACGTTCTTAGTATTATTTCCTTTCCCTTTTGTAAAGACAGGGAAGCTTAACGCAGGACATCCAAGAGGTAAAAGATGTCTCTGCGTTTCAAAGAGAAAAGTGGAAGGATAACTGCAACGTTCTCTAAGCAATTCGGTCCAGGTAGTACACGACTATAGAGAACCAGCGTTGTATTGTTGAAATTTTCTCAGCACTTGCTAACATTCCTCGTATTCTTCCTTTTACAATTTGTAAACACAGGGAAGCCTAACGCAGGCTATCCAACAGCTAAAAGACATGTCTTTGTTTTAAACACAAAAGTGAAGGAGAACTCCAACGTTCTCTAAGCAATTCGGTCCAGGCAGTACACGGGTACACAGAACCAGGGTTGTATGGTTGAGATATTCTGAGCACTTGCTAACGTTCCTTGTATTATTTCTTTTGCCGTTTGTAAAGACAGGGAAGCTTAAGGCAGGCCATCCAACAGCTAAAAGATATCTCTTTGTTGAAACAGAAAAGAGGAAGGATAACTCCAACGTTTTCTAAGCTATGCAGTCCAGGCAGTACACGACTCTACAGAACCGTCGTTGTATGGCGGAGATTTTCTCAACACTTGCTATCATTAATCGTATTCTTTCTTTTGCAGTTTGTACGGACGGGGAAGCTTAACGCATGCCATCCAACAGCTAAAAGACATCTCTGTGTTTCAAAGAGAAAAGTGGAAGGATAACTTCAACGTTCTCTAAGCAATGCGGTCCAGGCAGTACACGCCTCTACAGAACCAGCGTTGTATGCTTCAGATTTTCTAAGCTCCTGCTAACATTCCTCGTATTCTTTCGTTTGCAGTTTGTAAAGACAGGGAAGCTTAACGTAGGACATCCAACAGGTAAAAGATATCTCTTTGCTTGAACGAAAATAGTGGAAGGATAACTCCAACGTTCTCTAAGAAATTCAGTCCAGGCAGTACAAGGGCATACAGAACCAGCGTTGTATGGTTGAGATGTTCTCGCAACTTTCTAACATTCCTCGTATTCCTTCTTTTCCCGTTTTTAAAGACGGGGAAGCTTAACGCAGGACATCCAACAGCTAAAAGGTATCTCTTCGTTTGAAAGGGAAAAGTGGAAGGATAACTCCAACGTTCTCTAAGCAATTCGGTCCAGGTAGTACACGGGTATAAAGAACCAGCCTTGTATGGTTGAGATTTTCTAAGCTCTTGCTAACATTCCTCGTATTCTTTCATTTGCAGTTTGTAAAGACAGGGAAGCTTAACGCAGGACCTCTAACAGGTAAAAGATATCTCTTTGCTTCAAGGAGAAAACTGGAAGGATAATTCCAACGTTCTCTAAGCAATTCGTTCCAGGCAGTAGACGGGTATACAGAACCCGCGTTGTATGGTTGAGATTTTCTCACCACTAGCTAACATTTCTCGTATTTTTTCGTTTGCACTTTGTAAAGGCAGGGAAGTTTAACGCAGGACATCCAAGAGGTAAAAAATATGTCTTTGGTTCAAACAGAAAAGTGGAAGATAATTCCAACGTTCACTCAGCAATTTGTTCCAGCCAGTACACGAGTATAGAGAACCAGCGTTGTATGATTGAGACTTTCTCAGCACCTGCTAACATTCCTCGCATTCTTTCTTTTGCCGTTTGTAAAGACAAGGAAGCTTCATGCAGGCCATCCAACAGCTAAGATATCTGTTTGTTTGATGGAGAAAAGTGGAAGGATAACTCCAACGTTCTCTGAGCAATTCGGTCTGGCAAGTACACGACTCTACAAAAGCAGCGTTGTATGGTTGAGATTTTGTCATTACTTTCTAACATTTCTCGTATTGTTTCTTTTACACTTTGTAAACACAGGGAAGCCTTACGCAGCCCATCCAACAGCTAAAAGACATCTCTTTGTTTTAAACAGAAAAGTGCAAGGATAACTCCAACGTTCTCTAAGCAATTCGGTCCAGGCAGTAGACGGGTATACAGAACCCGCGTTATATGGTTGAGATTTTCTCACCACTAGCTAATATTTCTCGTATTCTTTCGTTTGCACTTTGTAAAGACAGGGAAACTTAACGCAGGACATGCAACAGGTAAAAGATATCTCTTTGCTTGAATGAGAAATGTGGAAGGATAACTCTAACGTTCTCTAAGCAATTCGGTCCAGGCAGTAAACGGGTATACAGAAGCAGCGTTGTATGGTTAAGATTTTCTCGCACTTTCTAACATTCCTCGTATTCCTTCTTTTCCCGTTTGTAAAGACAGAGAAGCTTAACGCAGGACATCCAACAGCTAAAAAGTATCTCTTCGTTTGAAAGAGAAAAGTGGAAGGACAACTCCAACGTTCTCTAACAAATTCGGTCCGGGGAGTAACGGGTATACAGAACCAGCGTTGTATGGTTGATATTTTCTCAGCACTTGCTAACATTCCATGTATTCTTTCTTTTGCAGTTTGTAAAGTGATCGAACCTTAACGCAAGACATCCAACTGCTAAAAGATATCTCTTTGTTTCAAAGAGAAAAGTGGAAGGATAACACCAACGTTCTCTCAGCAATTCAGTCCAGGCAGTACACGGCTATACAGAATCAGCGTTGTATGGTTGAGATTTTCTCAGGACTTGCTAACATTCCTCGTATCCTTTCGTGTGCAGTTTGTAAAGACAGGGAAGTTTGACGCAGGACATTCAACAGGTAAAAGTTATCTCTTTGCTTGAACGAGAAAATTGGAAGGATAACTCCAACGTTCTCTAAGCAATTCGGTCTGACCAGTACAAGACTCTACAACAGCAGCGTTGTATGGTTGAGATTTTCTCATTACTTTCTAACATTCCTCGTATTCTTTCTTTTGAAGTTTGTAAAGACTGGGAAGCTTAACGCAGGCCATTCAACAGGTAAAAGATATCTCTTTGATTCAAAGAGAAAAGTGCGAGGATAACTCCAACGTTCTCTAAGCAATTCGGTCCAGTCATTACACGGGTATACAGAACCCGCGTTGTATGGTTGAGATTTTCTCACCACTAGCTAACATTCCTCGTATTCTTTCTTTTGAAGTTTGTAAAGACTGGGAAGCTTAACGCAGGCCATCCAACAGCTAAAAGACATCTCTTTCTTTTAAACAGAAAAGTGGAAGGATAACTGCAACGTTCTCTAAGCAATGCGGTCCAGGTAGTGCACGAGTATAGAGAACCAGCGTTGTATTGTTGAAATTTTCTCAGCACTTGCTAACATTCCTCGTATTCTTTCTTTTACAATTTGTATACACTGGAATGCCTAACGCAGGCTATCCAACAGCTAAAAGACATCTCTTTGTTTTAAACACAAAAGTGGAAGGAGAACTCCAACGTTCTCTAAGCAATTCGGTCCAGGCAGTACACGGGTATACAGAACCAGGGTTGTATGGTTGACATTTTCTGAGCACTTGCTAACGTTCCTAGTATTATTTCCTTTGCCGTTTGTAAAGATAGGGAAGCTTAAGGCAGGCCATCCAACAGCTAAAAGATATCTCTTTGTTGAAAGAGAAAAGAGGAAGGATAACTCCAGCGTTTTCTAAGCTATGCAGTCCAAGCAGTACACGACTCTACAGAACCGGCGTTGTATGGCTGAGATTTTCTCAACACTTGCTATCATTAATCGTATTCTTTCTTTTGCAGTTTGTACGGACGGGGAAGCTTAACGCATGCCATCCAACAGCTAAAAGACATCTCTGTGTTTCAAAGAGAAAAGTGGAAGGATAATTCCAACGTTCTCTAAGCAATTCGGTCAAGGCAGTACACGAGTATAGAGAACCCGCGTTGTATAGTTGAGATTTTCTCGGCACTTTTTAACATTCCTCGTATTCTTTCTTTTCCCGTTTGTAAAGACAGGGATGCTTAACGCAGGGCATTCAACAGCTAAAAGATATCTCTCCGTTTGAAAGAGAAAAGTGGAAGGATAACTCCAACGTTCTCTAAGCAATTCGGTCCAGGCAGTACACGGGTATACAGAACCAACGTTGTATGGTTGAGATGTTCTCGGCACTTTCTAACATTCCTTGTATTCCTTCTTTTCCCGTTTGTTAAGAGAGGGAAGCTTAACGCAGGACATCCAACAGCTAAAAGGTATCTCTTCGTTTGAAAGAGAAAAGTGGAAGGACAACTCCAACGTTCTCTAAGCTATTCGGTCAAGGGAGTAACGGGTATACAGAACCAGCGTTGTATGGTTGAGATTTTCTGAGCACTTGCTAACATTCCTCGTATTCTTTCTTTTGCAGTTTGTAAAGACAGGGAAGCTTAACGCAGGACATCCAACAGGTAAAAGATATCTCTTTGATTCAAAGAAAAAGTGGAAGGATAACTCCAACGTTCTCAGCAATTGGTCCAGCCAGTACACGTATACAGAACCAGCGTTGTATATGATGGTTTCTCAGCACTGCTAACATTTCTCATTCTTTCTTTTGCCGTTTGTAAAAAAGGAAGCTTGCAGCCATCCAACAGCTAAGATATCTGTTTGTTTTGAAGAAAAAGGAAGGATAACTCCAACGTTCTCTGAGCAATTCGGTCTGGTCAGCACACGACTCTACAAAACCAGCGTTGTATGTTGAGATTTTTCATTACTTGCTAACATTCCTCGTATTCTTTCTTTTGAAGTTTGTAAAGACAGGGAAGCTTAACGCAGGCCTTCCAACAGGTAAAAGATATCTCTTTGATTCAAAGAGAAAAGTGCAAGGATAACTCCAACGTTCTCTAAGCAATTCGGTCCAGGCAGTGCACGCCTCTACAAACCAGCATTGTCATGGTTGAGATTTTCTCACCACTAGCTAACATTCCTTGTATTCTTTCTTTTACACTTTGTAAACACAGGGAAGCCAACTCAGGCATTCAACAGCTAAAAGACATTTCTTTGTTTTAAACAGAAAAGTGGAAGGATAACTTCAACGTTCTCTAAGCAATGCGGTCCAGGCAGTAACACGCCTCTACAGAACCAGCGTTGTATGGTTGAGATTTTCTCAGCACTTGCTAACATTCCTCGTATTCTTTCTTTTACAATTTGCAAACAAAGGGAAGCTAACGCAGGCCATCCAACAGCTAAAAGACATCTCTTTGTTTTAAACAGAAAAGTGGAAGGAGAACTCCAACGTTCTCTAAGCAATGGTCCAGGTAATAGACGGGTATACAAACCGCGTTGTATGGTTGAGATTTTCTCACCACTAGCTAACATTTTCGTATTCTTTCGTTTGCACTTTGTAAAGACAGGGAAGCTTAACGCAGGACATCCAACAGGTAAAAGATATCTCTTTGCTTGAACGAGAAATGTGGAAGGATAACTCCAACGTTCTCTAAGCAATTCAGTCCAGGCAGTAAAGGGTATACAGAAGCAGCGTTGTATGGTTGAGATTTTCTCGGCACTTTCTAACATTCCTCCTATTCTTTCTTTGCAGTTTGTAAAGACAGGGAATTTAACGCAGACATCCAACAGCTAAAAGTATCTCTTCGTTTGAAAGAGAAAAGTGGAAGGACAACTCAACGTTCTCTAAGGAATTTGGTGCAGGGAGTACAGGACTCTACAGAATCAGCGTCGTATGGTTGAGATTTTCTCAGCACTTTCTAACATTCCTCGCATTCTTTTTTTTTTGCAGTTTGTAAAGACTGGAAGCTTAACGGAGGACATCCAACAGCTAAAATATATCTGTCTGTTTGAAAGAGAAAAGTGGAAGGATAACTCAACTTTCTTTAAGCAATTCGGTCCAGGCAGTACACGGGTATACAGAATCAGCGTTGTATGGTTGAGATTTTCTCAGCACTTGATAACCTTCCTAGTATTATTTCCTTTGCCGTTTGAAAAGACAGAGAAGCTTAACGCATGCCATCCAACAGCTCAAAGACATCTCTTCGTTTGAAAGAGAAAAGTGGAAGGATAACTCCAACGTTCTCTAAGCAATTCGGTCCAGGCAGTACACGGGTAATAAGAACCAGCGTTGTATGGTTCAGATTTTCTGAGCCTTAGCTAACGTTCCTAGTATTATTTCTTTACCGTTTGTAAATGACAGGGAAGCTTAACGCAGTCCACCAATACCAAAAAGATATCTCTTTTTTGAAAGAGAAAAGTGTAAGGATAACTCCAACGTTCTCTAAGCAATGCGGTTCAGGCAGTACACGACTGTACAGAACCAGCGTTGTATGGTTGAGATTTTCTCAGCACTTCCTAACATTCTTCGTATTCTTTCTTTCCGTTTGTAAAACAAGGGAAGCTTAACGCAGGCCATCCAACAGCTAAAAGATATCTCTTTGTTAAAGAAAAGTGGAAGGAATAACTCCAACGTTCTCTAAGCTATGCAGTCCAGGCAGTACACGACTCTACAGAACCGGCGTTGTATGGTGCTGAGATTTTCTCACCACTAGCTAACATTTTTCGTATTCTTTCGTTTGCACTTTGTAAAGACAGGGAAGCTTAACGCAGGACATCCAACAGGTAAAAGATATCTCCTTGCTTGAACGAGAAATGTGGAAGGATAACTCCAACGTTCTCTAAGCAATTCAGTCCAGGCAGTAAACGGGTATACAGAAGCAGCGTTGTATGGTTGAGATTTTCTCGGCACTTTCTAACATTCCTCCTATTCTTTCGTTTGCAGTTTGTAAAGAGAGGGAAGCTTAACGCAGGGCATTCAACAGCTAAAAGTTATCTCTTTGCTTGGAAGACAAATTTGAAAGGATAACTCCAAAGTTCTCTAAGCAATTCAGTCCAGGCACTACACGACTATAGAGAACCCGCGTTGTATGGTTCAGATTTTTTCAACACTTCATAACATACCTAGTATTCTTTCCTTTGCCGTTTCTAAAGACAGGGAAGGTTAATGCAGGGCATTCAACAACTAAAAGATATCTCTTTCTTTCAAAGAGAAAAGTGGAAGGATAACTCCAACGTTTTCTAAGCAATTCGGTCCAGGGAGTACAAGACTCTACAAAATCAGCGTTGTATGGTGAAGATTTTCTGAGCACTTGCTAACATTCCTCGTATTCTTTCTTTTGCAGTTTGGAAAGACAGGGAAGCTTAACGCAGGACATCCAAGAGGTAAAAGATATGTCTTTGATTCAAAGAGAAAAGTGGAAGGATAACTCCAACGTTCACTCAGCAATTTGGTCCAGCCAGTACACGACTATAGAGAACCAGCGTTGTATGATTGATGGTTTCTCAGCACCTGCTAACATTCCTCGCATTCTTTCTTTTGCCGTTTGTAAAGACAAGGAAGCTTCATGCAGGCCATCCAACAGCTAAGATATCTGTTTGTTTGATGAAGAAAAGTGGAAGGATAACTCCAACGTACTCTGAGCAATTCGGTCTGGTCAGCACACGACTCTACAAAACCAGCGTTGTATGGTTGAGATTTTGTCATTACTTGCTAACATTCCTCGTATTCTTTCTTTTGAAGTTTGTAAAGACTGGGAAGCTTAACGCAGGCCTTCCAACAGGTAAAACATATCTCTTTGATTCAAAGAGAAAAGTGCAAGGATAACTCCAACGTTCTCTAAGCAATGCGGTCCAGGCAGTGCACGCCTCTACAGAACCAGCATTGTATGGTTGAGATTTTCTCACCACTAGCTAACATTCCTTGTATTCTTTCTTTTACACTTTGTAAACACAGGGAAGCCTAACTCAGGCCATTCAACAGCTAAAAGACATCTCTTTGTTTTAAACAGAAAAGTGGAAGGATAACTTCAACGTTCTCTAAGCAATGCGGTCCAGGCAGTACACGCCTCTACAGAACCAGCGTTGTATGGTTGAGATTTTCTCAGCACTTGCTAACATTCCTCGTATTCTTTCTTTTACAATTTGCAAACAAAGGGAAGCCTAACGCAGGCCATCCAACAGCTAAAAGACATCTCTTTGTTTTAAACAGAAAAGTGGAAGGAGAACTCCAACGTTCTCTAAGCAATTCGGTCCAGGTAATAGACGGGTATACAAAACCCGCGTTGTATGGTTGAGATTTTCTCACCACTAGCTAACATTTTTCGTATTCTTTCGTTTGCACTTTGTAAAGACAGGGAAGCTTAACGCAGGACATCCAACAGGTAAAAGATATCTCTTTGCTTGAACGAGAAATGTGGAAGGATAACTCCAACGTTCTCTAAGCAATTCAGTCCAGGCAGTAAACGGGTATACAGAAGCAGCGTTGTATGGTTGAGATTTTCTCGGCACTTTCTAACATTCCTCCTATTCTTTCTTCTGCAGTTTGTAAAGACAGGGAATCTTAACGCAGCACATCCAACAGCTAAAAGGTATCTCTTCGTTTGAAAGAGAAAAGTGGAAGGACAACTTCAACGTTCTCTAAGGAATTTGGTGCAGGGAGTACAGGACTCTACAGAATCAGCGTCGTATGGTTGAGATTTTCTCAGCACTTTCTAACATTCCTCGCATTCTTTTTTTTGCAGTTTGTAAAGACTGGGAAGCTTAACGGAGGACATCCAACAGCTAAAATATATCTGTTTGTTTGAAAGAGAAAAGTGGAAGGATAACTTCAACGTTCTTTAAGCAATTCGGTCCAGGCAGTACACGGGTATACAGAATCAGCGTTGTATGGTTGAGATTTTCTCAGCACTTGATAACCTTCCTAGTATTCTTTCCTTTGCCGTTTGAAAAGACAGAGAAGCTTAACGCATGCCATCCAACAGCTAAAAGATATCTCTTCGTTTGAAAGAGAAGTGGAAGAGATTCCAACGTTCTCTAAGCAATTCAGTCCAGGCAGTACACGTATAGAGAACCCGCGTTGTATGCTGAGATTTTCTCGGCACTTTTTAATTCCTCGTATTCTTTTTTTTGCCGTTTGTAAAGACAGGGAAGCTTAACACAGGCATTGAAACAGCTAAAAGATATGTCTTCGTTTGAAAGAGAAAAGTGAAGGATAACTCCAACGTTCTCTAAGCAATTCGGTCAGGAGTACACGACTATAGAGAACCCGCGATGTATAGTGAGATTTTCTCGGCACTTTCTAACATTCCTCGCATTCTTTCTTTTGCCGTTTGTAAAGACAAGGAAGCTTCATGCAGGCCATCTAACAGCTAAGATATCTGTTTGTTTGATGGAGAAAAGTGGAAGAATAACTCCAACGTTCTCTAAGCAATTCGGTCTCACCAGTACACGACTCTACAAAAGCAGCGTTGTATGGTTGAGATTTTGTCATTACTTTCTAACATTCCTCGTATTCTTTCTTTTGAAGTTTGTAAAGACTGGGAAGCTTAACGCAGGCCATCCAACAGGTAAAAGATATCTCTTTGTTTGAAACAGAAAAGTGGAAGGATAACTCCAACGTTCTTTAAGGTATTCGTTCCAGGCAGTACACGGGTATACAGAATCAGCGTTGTATGGTTGAGATTTTCTTAGAACTTGCTAACATTCCTCATAGTCTTTCGTTTGCAGTTTGTAAAGACAGGGAAGCTTGACGCAGGACATCCAATAGGTAAAAGATATGTCTTTGCTTGGAAGAGAAAAGTGGAAGGATAACTTCAACGTTCTCTAAGCAATGCGGTCCAGGCAGTACATGGGTATACAGAACCAGCGCTGTATGGTTCAGATTTTCTCAGCACTAGCTAACGTTCCTAGTATTATTTCCTTTGCCGTTTGTAAAGACAGGGAAGCTTAACGCAGTCCTTCCAATACCGAAAAGACATGTCTTCGTTTTAAAGAGAAAAGTGGAAGGATAACTTCAACGTCCTCTAAGCAATGCGGTCCAGGCAGTACACGCCTCTACAGAACCCGCGTTGTATGATTGAGATTTTCTCACCACTAGCTAACATTTCGTATTCTTTCGTTTGCACTTTGTAAACACAGGGAAGCCTAACGCAGGCCATCCAACAGCTAAAAGACATCTCTTTGTTTTAAACAGAAAAGTGGGAGGATAACTCCAACGTTCTCTAAGCAATTCGGTCTGACCAGTACACGACTCTGCAAAAGCAGCGTTGTATGGTTGAGATTTTGTCATTACTTTCTAACATTTCTCGTATTCTTTCTTTTCCCGTTTGTAAAGTCAGGGATGCTTAACGCAGGGCATTCAACAGCTAAAAGATATCTCTCCGTTTGAAAGAGAAAAGTGGAAGGATAACTCCAACGTTTTCTATGCAATTCGGTCCAGGTAGTACACGACTCCACAGAATCAGCGTTGTATGGTTGAGATTTTCTCAGCACTTGCTAACATTCCTCGTATTCTTTCGTGTGCAGTTTGTAAAGACAGGGAAGCTTGACGCAGGACATTCAACAGGTAAAAGATATCTCTTTGCTTCAACGAGAAAAGTGGAAGGATAACTCCAACGTTCTCTAAGCAATTCGGTCTGACCAGTGCACTCAACAAAAGCACCGTTGTATGGTTGAGATTCTGTCATTACTTTCTAACATTCCTCGTATTCTTTCTTTTCCTGTTTGCAAAGACAGGGAAGCTTAACGTAGGGCATTCAACAACTAAAAGATATCTCTTCCTTTGAAAGAGTAAAGTGCAAGGATAACTCCAACGTTCTCTAAGCAATTCGGTCCCGGGAGTACAAGACTCTACAGAATCAGCGTTGTATGGTTGAGATTTTCTCAGCACTTGCTAACATTTCTCATATTCTTTCTTTTGCAGTTTGGAAAGACAGGGAAGCTTAACGCAGGACATCCAAGAGGTAAAAAATATGTCTTTGGTTCAAACAGAAAAGTGGAAGATAACTTCAACGTTCTCTAAGCAATTCGGTCCAGGCAGTAGACGGGTATACAGAACCCGCGTTGTATGGTTGAGATTTTCTCAGCACTAGCTAACATTTCTCGTATTCTTTCGTTTGCACTTTGTAAAGACAGGGAAGCTTAACGCAGGACATCCAACACGTAAAAGATATCTCTTTGCTTGAACGAGAAATGTGGAAGGATAACTCCAACGATCTCTAAGCAATTCAGTCCAGGCAGTACACGGGTATACAAACAGCGTTGTATGGTTGTGATGTTCTGGGCACTTTCTAACATTCCTCGTATTCCTTCTTTTCCCGTTTGTTAAGACAGGGAAGCTTAACGCAGGACATCCAACAGCTAAAACGTATCTCTTCGTTTGAAAGAGAAAAGTGGAAGGACAACTCCAACGTTCTCTAAGCAATTCGGTCCAGGGACTAACGGGTATACAGAACCAGCGTTGTATGGTTGAGATTTTCTCAGCACTTGCTAACGTTCCTAGTATTATTTCCTTTGCCGTTAGTAAAGACAGGGAAGCTTAACGCAGGACATCGAAGAGGTAAA
>NW_027555995.1:0-24024 GCF_003287225.1 Phascolarctos cinereus | reverse complement strand
GTACAGGCCCAGTGCTCTATCCCTGTGCCACCTAGCTGCCCTGAAAATCGTATGTTTCAATTTGCATTTAGACTCCATATACTTTGTTTAGCCCATTCTGAAATTAATTGGTGTCCCTCTCCCCTCCCCTTTCCAATTCTTTGCAAATATAAAAAGAACTGCTATACATATTTTTCCACTTTCTTTGATATCTTTCACTGTATAATCTCTAGAATAATATTGCTGGCTCAGAGTATGCACAGTACAATCCAGTTAATATGTATTCTCACGTGCCCAAGCATCAATATCCACAAGGTAGCTGTTGAGCCTTCTCCCACTCACCCCCATGTTCCCCATGAATGTTATGTGCAAGGAAAATGAAGCCACATTACTAAATATGTTACCAACCATGTGATAATTATTGTTGTTTCACATTTTTCAGTCATGCCCAACTCATCAGATTCCTTTTGGGATTTTCTTGGCAAAGATTCTAGGGTGGTTTGCCATTTCTTTCCCAACTCATTTTACAGAGCAGGAAACTGAAACAAAAGGGGTTCAGTGACTTGCCCAGGGTCACATAGCTATTACGTGTCTGATGCAAGATTTGGACTCAGAACATGAGTCTTTCTGACTTTAGGCACAGCAGTCTATCCACTATGCTACCTAGCTGCCTCACATATAAATATAAATACAGAAGCTAGCACAGCAAAACACATTATTTAATTGACCCTCACAACAATCCTAATACATATGTCAGGATTATTATACCCATTTTTTCTTTTAATTTTTTTTTTTATTTTACAGCATATGCTCTCCTTCCCTGTGTTACATTTCTGAGAGGCAAGAAATATGATATCCATTTTTCCGACATACACTCACAGAAAAGATATTTCCACATTGGCCATCTTCTGAAAAAAAAAAGAAAAAGAAAGAAGAAAAATATGCTTCAATGATACTCCATCATTCTTTATCTGGAGATGGATAGCATTTCACATTTTACATCCTTTGTTGCTGTTTGTCCTTCATTCATGAAGAGGACAAAGGACATCATGAGCATGATGCCTTGACATGTGTGCAAATTAAATTTGAGTTAAGCAGAGCTGCACAAAGTAGTCAGCCTCACTTCTCCTCCAGTGTCATTGGAGTCCAGTAGCAAGACAAAAGTCATGATGACTGGTGATGGTCTAGAATGCAGTGGGTGACCTTGGCCTTTTCAAACTAATGTCTTTCCCAGATCTCAGTTTGTCTGAGGCAACACCCATTCAATGGTTAGGGGCTAAGCAAGAATGGAGACAACAGATGGCCTCCTTTGCCATCAGGAAAGAATCAGTCTGGGAGGGGGAAGAGTTTCGAAGTTTCTGGCCAGAACAGAAAACAATTGTTAATTTACACTCACTTTCAGCCATCAAAACCCAAACAATGAGTAATAGGTCTGGGACATATTATTGGCCATTTAGTGAAAGCTATAGTGACTTGGGTTTAGTGTGGTTAATTAGCTCCATTTGAATTACAATGGCTTTTTTCAAAGCCTGTTTTTTCAGAGCTATATTTTAAGAAATCATAAATGAAAATGTGCAGGACAAAGAGTAAACTGTCCCCTTTTTGAGAAAAATAAATTAGTAATTTTTTTTTAAAATCTAACCCCTCAAAATGTGACCAAAAATTATTTTCCTCCTTTGGACAGACGGCCCACATGTAAGAGTATGATACCCCAAGTGGAGAGAGGGGCCATATTAGTGAGGGAAGAAGAAAGAAGGAAGAAGAAGAAAAAGGAGAAGCAAGGTAAGAAGCAGAAGCAAAAGAAACAGAAGAAGCAGCAGCAGAAGCAAAAGTAGAAGAAGAAATAGTTTCACTGCCAAACTCAAGCTGGCACATTGGGTGCCCAGAGGGCATCCACTACTATTCACAGATTGTTATTCATCCTTTGTTCTTGAAGAGGAGCAGTGACATCATGAGGTTGTTGTGGGGGATCACTGTATTGAAAAGAGTTCTTTACAATATGACTACTATTGTATAAATCGTTCAATTTCCAGATTCTGTTGTTTTCACTTTGCATCAGTTCATATAGGAATTCCAAGTTGTTTTTTTAAACCATCCACTTTATCATTTATTATAACAAATAGTTTGTCACAATTTATATGATTTATTATAACACAAAAGTATTGCATCACATTCTTATATTACAACTTCTTCCAACATTCCTCAATTGCAGTTTCCAAAAAGGGTACTATAATACTTTATACATGTAGGCCTTTGTCTTCTTTCTTTGATCTTTTTGGTTTATAGACCCAGTAGCAATATTACTGGGTCAGAGGGCCTACAGAGTTGGGCATAGTTCCATATTACTCTCCAGAACAGTTGGACTAGTTTGAGACTCCACTGTTATGCATTAGTGTGTCTAGCATGGAGCACATGACAGTCACAAATACATGTCTGTTGATTGAATGCTTAATTGCTATGATATATTATCTTACATCTTTGGGACCTGAGACCTCATCTTTTTTCTTTGTGGTACATAAATATAATGGAACATTACTATGTTATAAGAAACAATAAATGTGATGAATGCAGAAAAACATGAAAATACATGAACTGATGTAAAGCTAAGTAAGCAGAGCCAAGAAATAAACATATACAATGACTTCAAAAATGTAAATGGAGAATAACCACAGAAAAAAAGAGAAAATTAATTAATTAATTAAAGAGAAAATTAAATTTGCAAAATTACAAAGAATAAGCCACAAAGATGACAGCCACTTCCATTCCTTTGCAAATATAGGGATTGGATATGGAATATTGCACATATTGTCAGAGTTTTTCTCTTTCTTTTCTATAATAAATATTGATTGATATTTTCTGTTTCTTACATCACCGTAGTAGTCCATGTATCCCTCCTCTCCCTCCCAGGGAGTCATCTCATATGACATATAGCATTTTTAGAGAGCCAAAAAAGAAAAAAAAAATAGCAGAGCTGAAAGATACCTTTAAAAAGGTTGAAAACCTGTGCAATGAAGGTGTCTCCTCATATCTTTTCTTTCAAGTCCAACTTGATTCTGATAATTTTGATACACTTACTTTTGATTTTTTCATTGTTCTTTGCTATAGCTACTGCAGATATTGTTTTCTTATCTCTGCTTACTCCACTCTGCATCACTTCATAGAGCTCTTTCCATGCTTCTCTGAATTCATCACACACATCATTTCTTACAGCATAGTGATAATATGTAGCATTCACATGCCACAATTTTTTTTAGCCATTCCCCAATTGATGGACAACAATTTTGCTTCCAATTCTTAATTATCACAAAAGTACAGCTATAAATAGTTAGGAGTATAGGGGACTTTTTTCTTATGGTGGTTTCCTTGGAGTATAAACCCAGTGATGGAGTCTGCTTCAAAGAGTGTGGTATTTTAGTGAAGTTATTTCTATAATTCCAAATTGCTTTCAAAAATGGTGGTGCCATTTCACAGCTCCGCCAACAAACTGTTACTGAGTTTATTTTTGCACAATGCCGTCAACATCAATTATCAACATTTTTGTCATTTTTGCAAATAATGCAGGATGTTGGTTGAAACCTCAAGGTTGTTTTGATTGGCATTCTCTTGCTAGTGATCAGCGACATTTTTTGATGTGGTTTTTAAATACCATTTTTCTTTTGAGAAGCATTTTTCATATCTTTTGACCATTTCTCTATTGAAGAATGGCTATTAATTATATATTTGTATTAATTGTTTACATATCTTGGATACCAAAACCTTATTAGAGAAATCCATGAAAAGATTTTTTTCCTATTTGATCAATTCCCTTCTTATTATAGATACATTGACTCTCTCTCTCCAGGAGCTTTTCAGTTTCAAGCAATAAAAGTTGTATATCTAATCTTTTGTAATTATCTCTATCTCTTGTTCAGTAGAGAATATGTCCCTTACTAATAGCTATAAGAAGCATATGATCTGTTTTCTTCTAAATTTTTTGTAGTACAATCTTTCAAAAAAAAAACTTATGGAATAAAACAAGCATTTCCACAACATCATACAAGAAAAAAGATGATTGCACATGAATATACAAATCTACTATGCACAACTTTCTATTCTTTTCAAATACAACAAAATCATCGTGTAAATTACTTTTTTCTTTTTTTCTTCCTTCACCCATTCTACCTTAAAAAAGTGGCTGCCATTAGATATTTCATATATGTGTGTGTATATATATATACATATATACACACACATTATATATACATGTACATGTATATATGCATATATGTTATATATATACATATATATCCAAATATATGCATATATACACATAC
Organism: Phascolarctos cinereus; assembly: GCF_003287225.1. Lineage (NCBI taxonomy): Eukaryota > Metazoa > Chordata > Mammalia > Diprotodontia > Phascolarctidae > Phascolarctos > Phascolarctos cinereus. The sequence goes on along the minus strand of NW_027555995.1, from coordinate 19,732 downwards.
CCATACTATATATACATATATATGTAAAATTATTCTATAAATACTTCTTTTTATCAATTCTTTCTGTGGATGCAGATAATATCTTTCTTCATATTTCCTTTATAGTTAACTTGGGCAATTAAAACAGACAAAATGACTTATTTGCTCAAATTCATTCTTAAAAGAATATTGATTTTCTTACTATATACAATGCTCTCTTGGTTCTACTCCATTTTCTCTTCCTTACTTTGTACAAGTCTTTCCTTTTTTTTAAGCAATTGAGGTTAAATGAGTTGCCTAGGGTCACACTGCTAGTATCAGGTGTCTGAGGTCTAATATGAACTCAGGTCCTCCTGACTCCAGGGCCAGAGCTGTATTTCTATGTTTTTCTAAAACTGTTGAGCTTATCATTTTTTATAGCACAGTAGTATTCTGTTACAATCATGTACCACAACTTGTTCAGTCATTCCCCCCCTTCACAGGCTTCCTCTAAATTTCTACTTCTTGGCCATCACAAAGAAAGCCACTATAAATATGTTAGGACATGTAGGGTTTTTTTCCTTTTCACTTAATCATCTTTGGAAATATAGACCAAGTATTTGTGGGTCGAAGGGTATAGGTAGTTTAATAACTTTTTGGGTATAATTCCAGGTTGCTCTCCAAAATGGTTGAATTAGTGGACAATTCCACAACGAATGTGTCCCAATTTTTCCACATCCTCTACAACATTTATCACTTTCTACTTCTATCATTTTAGCCAATCTGGTAGGTATAAACAATATCTCAAGACTACTTTAATCTGCATTTCTCTGATCAATATTTAAGCATTTTTATGTAACTATAAATTGTTTTGATTTCTTCTTTGAAAACTGCCTGTTCATATCCTTTGACCATTTATCAATTGGAGAGTGACTAATTTTCTTACATATTTTAATATTATACATATACATTATTATATATTTATATTATATATACATATATATTATAGGCACTACATATATATTTCTAATGCTTCATTGTCTACAGTACATTTTATTGAAATGTAGTTACCCTGTTTATTTGTTTTAATTATATCTGTTTTGGCCATAACTGTCTAAGATCATAATTGACACCCCTGCCTTTTTGCATCAGCTACAGCATAATAAATTTTATTCCAACCCTCCACTTTAGCTGTGTGTTTATCTCTCATTTTTAAATGTCTTTCTTGTAAACAGCATATTGTTGGATTATAATTTTTAATTAATTCTGCTAGCCATTTCTATTTTACTGGTGAGTTCATCCCATTCACATTCAAAGTCATAATCACTGTCTCCGAATTTCCCTCCATCTTATTTTTACTCACTGTTTTCCTTCTCAGCTTCTCTTTTCACTTTATGCCAGTTACCTTACCTTCTCCCTTTACCCTCTTGCCCCTTATTTTACCCTCCCCTCTAAAAGTCCCTCCTTTAATCTATTTACCCAACCCTCTTAATCTTAATACATCCTCTAAAAGTCACTCCCCCAAGAGAAATGAGAGTGATGCAAGAAAATCATGAAAAACAAGTCTACAGCTTGCTAAAGGAGACCCAAAAAAATACTGAAGAAAATAACACTTTAAAAAACAGCCTAACCCAAATGACAAAAGAGGTCCAAAAAGCCAATGAGGAGAAAAATGCCCCAAAAAGAAAAATTGGCCAAATGGAAAAGGAAGTCCAAAAGATTTACTGAGAAAATACTTCCTTAAAAATTAGAATAGAGCAATTGGAAGACAGAGACTTTATGAGAAATCAAGACACTGTAAAACAAATCCAAAAGAATGAAAAATTAGAAAACGATGTGAAATATCTCATGGGAAAGACAACTGACCTGGAAAATAGATCCAGGAGAGAGAATTTAAAAACTATTGGACTATATGAAAGCTATGATCAAAAAAAGAGCCTAGACATCATCTTGCAAGAAATTATCAAGGAAAACTGCCCTGATATTTTAGTACCAGAGGGCAAAATAGAAATTGAAAGAATCCACAGATCTCCCCTGAAAGAGATCCCCAAAGGAAAACTCCTAGGATATTGTAGCCAAATTCCAGAGTTCCCAGGTCAAGGAGAAAATAGTGCAAGAAGCCAGAAAGAAACAATTCAAGTACTGTGGAAACACAATCAGGATAACACAAGATTTAGCAGCTTCTACATTAAAGGACCACAGGGCATGGAATATAATATTCCAGAGGGCAAAGGAGATAGGATTACAACCAAGAATCACCTACCCAGCAAAACTGAGTATAATCCTTCAGGGGGGAAAATGGTCATTCAGTGAAATAGAGGACTTTCAGGCATTCCTGATGAAAAGACCAGAGCTAAACAGAAAATTTGACTTTCAAATACAGGACTCCAGTGGAACATGAAGAGGTAAACCGGAAAGAGAAATCATAAAGAGACTTATTAAGATTGAACTGTTTATATTCCTGCATAGAAAGATATTTGTAACTCATGAGAACTTTGTCAGTATTAGGGTAGTTGAAGGAAAAAAATTCTATGTATGTATATATAGATAGATAGAGGGCATAGGGGGAGTTGAAGATTAAGGGGTCATATCTGGAAAATAAAATTAAGGGATGAGAGAGGATGATACTGGGAGAAGAAAGGGAGAGGTAGAAGGGGGCAAATTATCTGACAAAAAAACAGAAAAGAAAAGTCTCTCACAGTGGAGGGGAAACAGGGGAAGGTGAGAGGGAATGAGGGAATCTTATTCTTATAGGATTTGGCTTAAAGGGAGAATAACATACACATTCAATTGGATATGGAAATCTATCTTACCCTGCAGGAAAATAGGGGGAGAAGGGGACAAGAGAGCAGGGCAGACTGGGAAAGAGGGTAATCAGAAGCAAACACTTCTGAGGAGGGACAGGATCAAAAGAAACAATAGAATAAATGGGAGGGCAGGACAGGATTAAGGGAAATAGAGTTAGTTTTTTACAACATGTCTACTAAGGAAGTGTTTTGCATAACTGTACATGTACAACCTATATTGAGTGCTTGCCTTTTCAATGAGGATGGGTGGGGAGGGAGGAAGGGAGAAAATTTGGAACTCAAAGTTTTAAAAACACATGTTTTAAAAAAATGTTTTCACATGCAACTGGGAAATAAGAAATACAGGAAATGGGGTTCAGAAGTCTATCCTGCTCTACAGGAAAATAGAAAAGGAAGGGGATAACAGAAGGGAGGGGAGAGAGATAGAAGAGAAGGCAGACCAGGGGAAGGGGTATTCAGAATGCATGCCATCTTGGGGTGGGGGGAGGGGTGAGAAATTTGGAACTCAAAAACTTGTGGAAGTGAATATTGAAAACTAAAAATAAAAGTCACTCCCCCAACCACATTCTCCAATTTCTTACCTCTCTAGTAGTTCAGAACACTTCTAAACCTCCTCAGATATATACGTCCTTTTCTCTTCAACCCAGATGAGAGTAAGTTTCCAATTTTACCAGCCCACCACTCCCACCTGCTTCTTCTGTATTAGTTCTTCCTTTCATGCCCCATTTCTATGAGATTTCTCCTTTTTGCCTTTTCCTGCCAAATTTTGTGTTTTAGAATCCCCTCATCATACACAACACAGCTCCAACCTTTCTTTCAAACTGCCTTAGTAATGATAAGTTTTAAGAATACTATTACTAATAATAATTACTAATATTAATAACATTTTTATATATCATCAGTACACTATTTGACCTTAATCAGTGCCTTATAATTAGGCTTTAATGATTTCCTCATATTTCTTGCAGATCTTTTATATCAAATTTTCCATTGAGTTCTGGTCTTTTTGATATAAATATCTGAAAGTCTTTCAGTTCATCAAATATCCTTTTTTTCCCATTCAGAATTATACTCAGCTTTGCTGGACAAATTATTCTCGATGCAACCCCGTCTCCTTTGCTCTTTGAAATATGAAGTTCCAAGACCTGCAGGCTTTTAGGTAGAAGCTGCTACAACTTCTGAAATCCTGATTGCTTTTTCAGAGTATTTAAATTTGTTTTATTTTTCTTGTTGTTTGCCATATTTTCTCTTTAACCTGGGAATTTTGAAACTTGGCTATGACATGCTTGTAAGTTTTCTTCCCAGGAACTCTTTTAGTTGGTGATAGGTAGATTCTTTCTATTTCTACCTACATTCTTGTTCTAGAACTTCAGGGGAATTTTCCTTAATAACTTCTTATACTACTGTATCCACATTCATTTTTCAATCATAGGTTTCAGGCAGTCTGATATTTCTTATGTTCCTTCTTCTCAATCTGTTCTCCAGATTAGTTGTTTTTCTAATGAGATATTTCAGATTCTCTTCTAGTTTTTTGAGTTTTGTTATATCTTGGTGTCTTCTAATGTCAATCCATTTTGGCAGAGTATGGAATTTGCCCCTCCCCCTTGAACTTTACCACAAATTTCAACCCCAGCCTCTGAACTAAGATCCCTGGCATTTGCCTGAGGCATCAGGTTCATCCCAGTAGAATCCTTTTAACTGTCCTTTCACTATGGCCCTGACCCAGCCCAGCCCATTCCCTCTCTATTACTTCTGACCCAGTCCTTGAATTTTCTCACTCATTTCAGTAGCCCAGATCACTGGTGTCTCTGACCAAGGCATCTGGCCCACCCTAGCCCACCTTGGTTACTTAATTAGTTTGCTTGACACTCCTAGATCTCATCCAAGCCTTCTTGCAATATTTTTTTCCCATAAAAATATCAGTCTTGTTCCTCTCAAATGCACAGACTCAGTAGGAGTCTTGGCCTGCTTGTATTGATGTCATAAATACACTCACTACTTTGACTGGAAGACTTGAGTGGTTGAATTCTTTTGAGGCAGACTCATACCTTGTAACCTTGCATTTCAGGGTTCCTAGCTCCCCTAGACCACAAAAATCAACTTGCCCAATTCTAGTTTTCAATGAGTTATATTTTTTCTTAGGATTTAGTGTTTTTTTTTTCTAGTTGGTTGATTTTATTTTCATCATTTCCTTGGATTGCTTTTATTTTTTTCCTAATTTTTCTCACTCCTACTTGATTTTTGAATTCCTTTTTAGGTTCTTCCAAAATTTTTTTTTTGGACTTGTGACTATTGGACCTTACTTTTTAGTGCAGGAGTGGCTTTTTTTTAACTTCATATCTTCTTCTGAATATGAACCCAGATCTTTTTTACACCAGGCAGCTATCCCTGGTCAGATTCTTTTTCCTTTCTTTACTCATTTTATTTTTAATTTATCTTACTTTATTTTAACAGCTTAACATTATTGTTTTCAAGTTTTAATCCTGAGTTGTGGGTAATGTTGCCCTAGGCCTCAAATCCTTCTTATTGTTGTTTTCTGAATTCTGTCTTTGGGCTCACCTTCAGGTAGTCCCCTCTTCCTCCCATAATCCCCAGCCACACTCTCCTAAAAATATTCTTGCTCCCTGTGGTACCACACCCACCAGGACTGTGGTTGCTCCTCCTCCCCCACACACAGCCACAGCCAGGAATCACTAACATTACTAGGCCTGACCTCCAGAAACAGCAGGGGTCCTTCAGTCTGCCTCACTCAGCTCTCTACTGTTCTTTAGAGAAAAGTGTGTGAGGTAAAAGTTCCTGAGATGAAATTTCCTGAAGCTGTGAATGGTGTGAAGGTGGTGGGGAAATTTCTTAAGGCCTAGTCTGCTTGCCTCAGGGCCTACTATTTATTGATTCAATGAAGTCTACATAGAGGTGTTTATACTTCACTCAGACCAAACCTCAACCCCTCTCAAAATGTCTTAGGAGAACAACTGCCTTATCCCTTTATTTTCCTTTCTCTGTGGCAATTCACTGTTTGTTTGTGGAAGAAATCTGGAGAGCCTGGAAATTTCTGATCTATTTTACCATCTTCCCAGAATACTTTTTGCATGATCTTTTTAGTACAATCTTTAATAATAAGATCATATAGCCATTTAAATTATACTGTGAAAATGTGGTATAAGATATGGGTCAAAATCCAGTTTCTGCCAGATTGCTTTCCAGTTATTGCAGCAGTTTTAATCAAATAAGTAATTTTATCCTAGTTGATTAATGTTTTCTATTTTTATCAGACACATTTATAGAGTTCTATTATATCTAAATCTTCCTTGTCTAATCTCTTCCATTTATCTATTTCTTTATTCCTTAACCAGTAACACAATGTTTTGATGATGGCTGCTTTACAAAATTATTTGGGGTCTGGAAGTACCTTGGAAGCAGCAACAGTGAGAACAGTTTCAGGACCTTTCAAGCTAGAGTGGGAAGTGCAGCAGGAAACTGCATGGGATGGGGCATTTTACACTGTTTCTCTAATAAAGATTTCATTTCTCATATATATTGGGAACTGAGCCAATGTGTTTGCCCTAAGAGCCCTTCCCCAATTGATAGATGGTCATAGGATATGAAGAGGCAGTTTTACAAAGAAGAAATCAAAACTATGAATAGTCACATGAGTAAAGCTCTAAATCACTGTTATTAGAGAAATGCAAATTAAAACAAGTCTGAGGTTCCATAAGATATCTATTCACGTTGGTTAATATGAAAGAAAATGTAAATGATAAACACTGGAAGGGATATGGAAAAAATAGGCACACCAATCCACTATTGGAGGATTTGGTAGAGTTTTTAGCATTCTGGAGAACAATTTGCCACCTTGCACAAAGAAGTATAAAACTGATTGAGCCAGCAATACCACTACTAGTTCTGTACCACAAAGAGATAGAAGATAAGGGAAAAGTACATGTATGTACAAAAATATTTATAGAAGCTCTTCTTTGTGGTGGGAAAAATGACTGAACAAGTTGTGGTATATGGTTGTGATGGAATACTATTGTGGTATAAGAAATGACAAGCAAGGGGCAGCTAGTGGTGTAGAGGATTAAGCTCCAGCCTTGGAGTCAGGAGGACCTGAGTTCAAATCTAGCTCAGACACATGACACTTACTAGCTGTGTGACCTTGGGCAAGTCACTTAACCCCAATTGCCTCACCAAAAAGAACGAAAAAAAAGAAAGACATGACAAGCAAGAATTCAGAAAAAAAAGACTGGGAAGACATCTAAAGTAAACACAAAGTAAAATGAGCAGAACCAGAACCAGCAATATTGTAACAATGATTGACTGTGAAAGATTTAGCTACTCTGATCAAGACAATAATTCAACATTTCCAAAGGGGCCATGATGTTATCAGCCTCCATGGAGAAAATTAATGGACTCTAAGTGCAGAATGAAGCATAGCTTTTTCACTTTGTTTATATTTCTTTTGTTCTTGTTTTTGAAATATAACATATTAGCTATGGGGAAATATGTTTTGCATGACTTCACATGTATGATTGATATCATATTGCTTGGTTTCTCAGTGGATGAGGGATGGGTGGAAGGCAGAGAATTTTTTAAGTGAATTTAAGAGGTTGTTATAAAAGGAGATGATTCCTGGGCTAAGGAAAAAGAGAAACATGCCCCCTTCACCTTGACCAAGTAGGCAGACAGGTAATGGGACAGCAATGTGAAAGAACAGCCAGAGAGAGGGGAAAGGAAGGACCTCCACAGCAGATCCAAAATGCAGAGTCTGATAAGTCCTATTTCACAATCCAGAGAAAAGAGGCAAGGAGAAATCACAATCTCTGCAGAAAGAAGGAAGACAACAGTTTAGTTGGAGTAGCCACATTTACACAGTAGTTTCAAACAGAAATCCTTTAGGGATATACTTGGAGCCCAAACAGGAAATAAGTTCACTTTTTAGAAACCAAAAGGGTCCATAGGGTAGAAGCAACATGGATTAGCTACAAAAAATGTACAAGGAAAAATGCTAACCAAATATTGCCCTCTAAGGGAGCCCATGATGTAAAAGGAATCATAAGAGGGTGTACCTAGAAGGGACTATCTGCTATTTTAAATGTATTTGCTATTTTAAATGTATTTAAATGAGTAACATGAACCACATTAACTTCATAAAGTCTATAGCCTGAATTTTCCTCTCATCGTAACAAAATTTAACTCTGTACATAAAACTGTTAATAAAATAAAAATAAAGAAATTTAACTTTTTAAAGAAGGACATCATACTTTAAAAAAAAGAAAAAAAACCACATCCTTCTATGCCCATACTTGGTAGTATAGGCTACAACTGCTAGGAAAACTGGAAAACATTCTGGCAGAAATTAGTCTTAGACCTACACATTACACCATATTTCACATACATTCTAAATGGATATGTGACCTTCATATTAAAAAGCTTACTATAAAAATTAGAAGAAACAGATTATACATCTCTTGCAATTATAGCTGTTATAGGCAGAGGCAATTACAAAAGAAAAAATACATACCTTTGAGTGCTTGAAACTGAAAAGCTTCTGCAGAGCTAAAATTAACATACCTAGATTGAGAAAAGAAGTCGGATGGCGAAAAATCTTTCTAACGTTTCTCTGATAATGGTTCATTATCCAAGTGGGGTTAAATATATATACATATATATGTGTGTGTGTCTGTGTGTGTCCAAGAAAACATATTCATGTATATGTGTGCATATGTATGAATGTGTGTATATATAATATCATATATATGTATATACTTATAGCCCCCTTAGGATAGTGGTCAAAGGGTATGGTTATCAAAAGAAGAATTGCAGAGTAATCACCAACACATGAAAAAATGCTCTAAATCATTCATAGTCAGAGAAATGCAAATCAAAAGAATCCTGAGGTTTCACCTAACACCTTGCAAATTGGCAAAAATTATTTTTAAAATGGCTACAGTAATTGTTAGAAGGATTGTAGAATACAAGATTTTGTTGATGGAGCCATGAAATGTTATGACCATTTTAGGAAGAAATTGGAATTATGCAGATAAAGGGACTAGAATGTCCATACCCTTTGAACCAGAGACTTCATTACTGGGCTTATACCTCAAGGAAGTCAGCAATAAGAAGAAGGTCCCCATGTACTCCAAAATATTTATAGCAGTATTTTCTGTGATAGCAGAGAATCAGAAATGAAATAGATGCTCATAAGTTGAGAAATGGCTAACCAAATTATGGCACATGAATATAATGGAATATTATTATGTTTTAAGAAATGATGAATGTGATGAATATAGAAAAGCATGAAAAGGTTTATAATACAAAAATATAAAACTAAAAATTATAAATATGATAAAAATAAAAATAGTATAGACTGAATTAAACAGCTAAGAAAATAAATATACATAATAACTATTGTGTATATAAATAGGAACAACTGCACAGAAAAAAATCAAAAGTAAATACCACAAAATCATAAAGGTGCAACAGTATTCAAAGGCAAAGATGCTGGGGTGGTTTACTATTTCCTTCTCCAGCTCATTCTGTAGGTGAAGAACTGAGGTAAACAGTCATGAATCATTCGACTATCTGAATAGTATGACCACAAGTAAGACCCTGGATATCATATTTCAAGAAATCTCAAAAGAAAATTGTCCAGAGCTCTTAGAAAAAGAGGGCAAAGTGGAAATAAAAACCCCAAAATGAAAATTCCAGAAAAATCATCGTTACAATCTAGAATAAAAGAAATACAATTTCCAGGTAAAAAACTTCTTCCAAGTAAAAGAAAAAATAAAATTTAAGTAACAGAGTCACAGTCAGGATAACACATAATTTGACAGTCACTACTATAAAGATGTGGATAAGTTACAGTACAATATTTCAGAAGGCAAAAGATATAGGCTTAAAGCCAAGAATAAAATACTCAGTAAAACTGACTATCCTGTGAGGGGCAGGTGCAGGGAAGGAAGGGGTTCATCAGAGACCTTTATCGAAACAGAAGGATTCCTAGCATTCGTGATGAAAACACCAGAGTTGTATAGAAACTTGAAATTCAAAAGCAGGATTGAAGAAAAACCTAAAAAGTAAATCAAAATGAACAATGAAAGTAGGATTAAAGTTAAACAAGGATACACTACTTTCAGTAAAATATGGTGCATGTATTCCTTGAATCTTATCTTCATCCAGGATCTTAGAGGGAGTCTAATAGATGTGGCTAGTAGTTTATTCTCTTAAGTAAAAAATTGTCTCACATCTCTACCAACAAGGAGGTAGGGGTGGGGAAGCAGCTGACATTTGAACTTTATTGTCATCTGAACTGATTAAAGGAGGGCACACAACCTACACACAGAGTTGATACAGAAAGATATTTCACTCAATGGAGAAATAGAAAGAGGAATTTTAGGGTAGATCAAAGAAGGAATTAATCCTAAGCACACACACTCTAAAGATGTACAAACTTACTGCTTTTTGAAATGGCAAAGAATGGAATCTGAGACAGGGTGCATTAATTGGTGAATGGATGAATATGTTATGGTATATAAATATGTTGGAATACTGTTATGGTGTAAGAAATGATGGAGAGACTTTCAGAGAAACCTGGAAAGACTTTTATGAATTGATACAGAGTGAAGCAAACAGAGCCAAGTGAACAATACATACAATGAATACGGTAAAAGCAAACTACTGTGACAGACTTAGGTATTCTGATGAGCACAGTGATCAACTGCACCTCCAAAGACTCTTTAAACATGCTACCCACCTCCTGATAGAGAGATAAGGGACTCATAGAATAAGGGGACAGTATCTTTGAACATGGCCAATGTGGGATCCATGACCACAATCCCAGCTTCCTGCCTGCTCAAGTCCCTAAGGATTCTTCACAGTGATTTAACACTGTGTAGCTACAGATTGCACAGTGTCAGTTCCTATTATAAAACTCAGGCAGCAACTGGCAGGAGAATAAGTGTGTATTATAATAATATGAGATCTTTGTTAGGAGGTACAATGCCCACACAAATGAGCAAAAGTTGGGAATTTAAAAGCAGAATACTAAATACTGTTTTTCAATATCGTATCATTCAGAACCTATGAAAAGAGCTTCACAGTTCCTCTTAGGACTTGTCAGAAGCCTCTCAATAATCTTATGTGCAGCTTTTCAATATCACTTGCCACATGAGCAATCAATCAATAAACATTTATTGATTATTAAGAAGTTATTAAGTGCTGAGTATGTGCCAAGAACTGTGCTAAGCACTGGGGATATGAAAAGAGGCAAACAACAGTACCAGCATTCAAGAAACTCACAATTAATGGGAGAAACAACAAGGAAACAAATATATGCAAATAAGCAATATACAAGATAAACAGGACTTAATAAAGGAAAGGAAGTAGAATTAAGAGAGAGAGCCTTCCTCTAGAAGGTGAGATTTTAATTGTGACAAAACAAGCCAGAGAGGTTAGTAGTCAAAATGAAGGAGGGAAGAGCATTCCAGGTGTGGGGAATGGCCAAAGAGAACTCCTGAGTGTCTTGTTCACAGAACAGTCAGGACACCAGAGTCACTAGCTTGAAGAGGACGATTCAGAGACTAAGGTGTAAGAAGACAAGAAAGGTAGGAAGGGGTTGAGGTTACAAAAGTCTTTGAATGCTGAACATAGCATTTTGCATTTGCTCCTGGAGTCAATGGGAAGCCATTGGAGTTTACTGAGTAGAGGATTGCCATGATCAGACCTGAACTTTAGGAAAATCATTTTAATAATTAAATGGAGGCTGGATGGGAGTGGTGAGAGACTTGAGACAGGCCGACCTATCAGGAAGATGTTGCAATAAATCCAAGCATAAAGTGATGAGGGCTTGCACCAGAGTGATGGCAACATCAGAGGAGAGAACAGGTCATACTGGAGAGACATTGCAAAGGTGAAATGAATAGGCCCTGGCAACAGCATGGAAATAGGATGAGAGATGGTGAGGCTGTGATCCTAAGGGACTGAAAGTGTTATTTAAAGTTTCAATTTCCCTCAAATACACATGGTGCAAAACAGACTCTAGACTCTGTAACAAGGAGACAAATATATGGGGCTGCTGCCTTCAGGGATCTTCCCACAATAGACCCTGCTCTGAAATAGGTAGAGGTAATTAAGATTATGTTGGCATAAAGAGCTTTCCAGGAAGAAAATTATACAATTCTGACCCAGGAGTCCCATTCCCAGCTTTGCTTTTCTCTGAGCTAGGCTGGACTATGTTCGGTCTAGGGATGCTTCTAGCATCTGTTTCACTATTGATGTACTAGAATATCTACACAGTGACAAACGCAGGATATGAACTTTCCCCCCAACCAGTCCATGGAGCCAAGGCTACTAATCCCGGTAGAAGCCTCAGAGCCTAGATATCTAGAAAGCTAAAATGTGGCCCAGTGTTCAACTGCAGAGACTTGTTGGAAATATGTGCCAAAGCTCCTTTCAAACCCATTTATCTGAAGAATGGTGACAAGTAAGAGGCAGCAGTGCAATGTGATTTGTATCGGGGAGTTGATTGTTCTGTAAATATATCTCTCTGGCAGGGTTTCTTAACCTTTTTTGTGTCATGGACCTTTTTGGAAATCTGCTAAAGACTACAAACCTCTTCTCAGAATAGAGGAATTAAATTTGTAAATAAAATATAGGCAAAAGAAAATAATTATGTTGAAATACAATAATCAAGACTTTTTTAAAAACAAGTTCACAGGCCCCCTGAATTTTATGGGGTTGATATGAGGCTGGGGTTTCTTGGAAGTTGGGAAATAGGCTTATCTCCTGATTTCTAGGGTTTCCTCCTAACAGACTCCATTTCCAGCTTTGAACTCTTGGGATTCAGTCAGGATTTTTTTTTCTCCAGAATAAAGAGTACAGAAAAAATGAAAAAGTGTATTTCTGTTTCAAGAGTGATTCTGATGTATGGACCTTTTCTCTTTTCACAGCAGGGGTGATGCTAGGTTAACAAAGACTTAGGGATGTTTATGACCTGTTCTGTGTCACTGTGATTCTCCTAGCAGCTGGGATTTCCCCAGTGACAAATTCTGAATCTAAAACTTTTGCTAAAATATAGAGCTGGGGGCAGGTATGTGGAGAAGTATTTAGAGCACTGGCCCTGAAATGAGGAAGAGCTAAGTTCAAATCCAGCCTCAGAGCAAACACTTGACACTTACTAGCTGTGTGACCCTGTGTAAGTCACTTAACCCAATTGCCAAAACACACACACGCACACACACACACAAATTAGGGCTAAACTGAGAGCCTAATGCCACTCCATTCTCCACCTGAGGATGATTGAATATAATTTTTCAGTTCACTTCAGCAGCTAATGTTTATTCTGCCATTTGTATGAATAGCAGTGAGAAGTGGAATGTAATATGATAGGGGTAGGAGCAGAAAGCTTTATAAACGAATCTCTAAGTCTCAGAAAAAAAGAAAAACACTTAGCTTGGCCAGAGATTTCCTTCATGACAGGTGATGGTCTATATGCAGTTCTGAGAGTTAATGGAGCCAACTGTCCTGGGCCAAAATGTGCAAGAATAAAAGGAAAGGACCAGCTCCAATCCTGGGTGATTTGTGAACTTGTGCTTTTCTGTATGTAAATCCTTGTTCAGCAGGCACAAGTTCTGAAGGCAAACAGAACGTGCGAGGAGAAACCTTCACATTTATCACATACACACACACACACACACACACCACACTGCATATACATATGTACTCAGGGATGGATACATATTGATACATACCAAACATACGCAAAGGCACACAAGCCTATGGGCTGCTAGACAGCACAATGCTTGGACTTCCATTGGCCCCAGTCTTCTCATATGTGAAATCTGGGATTGCAACTAAAAGGCCTCTTAGGTCTCTTTCAGCTCTAAGTCTATGATCCTGTGATCTTTGGTTCCCTTTAGCTCAGTAGAGATGATTTTTGACTTAGTCTGTGTCACTGTGGACATAGTGACTGCCACAGTGACAAACACTAATTCTAAAAGTTTCTCTTGTAGCAACAAGTTGGAAAATCACAATCACCTGCCCTGGAAAAACAGGCATGTGGAGGGCTAGTCTGAGGAGGTAATGTGACTTCAACCTGAAGACCAGCAGAAGACTATTGGAAACTATTTTCCATCCTTTTCTACTCCTAATATTCACCAAGTTATTTATCTGAATAGATGTATAGGAAATGAAAAGGCATATGAGGGGTAGGACTAAATGAGCTCTCAAGGCTGGCTCGAAGAAAAACCTACTAAGCTACTAGATTACAGAGGTTTCCCCCTGGCATAGCATATACTTTCTCATGGTTCTGGGAGCTAATGGAAGCAACGACTATTCTGCAATAGACTGAAGTTTCAATTAAGGAAACTGAGTTCAGGCCCTGGATCCCTTCACCTAGGAAGTCCAGACCCAGGATGTCATTCTAGCCTGATTTGTTTCACTGTGGATACACAGCAGTCCTAAAACTTTCCTTGTGTCAGGCAAGTCTGCAAATAACAGAGTTAAAATCAACATGCTCTAGCTAGAAAAGGCCTAAGCTGAACAGCCAATGCCTCAACCTCCTCAACCTGAGACCTTGCAGAGGACTATTGGAGATGACACTTGAGGCTTCAACTTCACAAACCCCTTTCTGATCACCTAGCTATGTCTCTGAAGCCTGCAGCATTCTTGGAGTTCATTCAAGAGGTGAGCCAAGAGCAATGAGGTTAACCTCAAATAGTACAATAATACATAGTACATTGTCCCTGTTCTCAGAGGAGTTTATGATACATCCTTAACTAGCATTACTGAGCACAGATTATATGTATAAATATAGTCTGTGCTTATAATGCTAAACACAAACATATGTGTATGTATGTATGTATATGTGTGTATGTATATATACACATTGTATATATATAAATGCTGAAAGAGAGAGAGAGAGAGAGAGAGAGAGAGAGAGAGAGAGAGAGAGAGAGCACCAGGAAACATTTATACTGACTCACTCAGATATCTCTCCAGTGCCTGAGTATTCACCTAGTTATAGGCCTGACTCCACCAAAAAAAAAAAGAGAACATAGTAAATTCAACCCAGGAACTTCAACACTTGGGAAAGAGGCTCTTCTCTCTCACACTTCCTGAATAACTTTTCATTGCTGGTAGCCCATATTCTCATTTACATTGGCCATTGGCTGACACTAGTCTGGAAATGACTGGGACAATAATATAACTACCACAAAAATAAATCTCTAAGCATGGACAACCCAATGAGTTGTCTACTGAAGGAAGAACAAAACAGAATGACTAAAACTATAATAAGAATTTTTAGGTAAGCTAAAAGTATGAACTTCTCCTGTTCCCTTCCTTCTCTTTTCACTACTCTTCTTTGTTCCTAGTCACTCTTTCAATTTCTTCTTCCTGCCCTTTCTCTTTTCTTTCCTCTTCTCTTTCTGCATCATCCTCTCTCTCCCCATGCTTTTCTGTACATAAATTATCCCTGTACAGGCAAGCACAGGTTCTGATCAGGAAAACAGAATACGCAAACAGAAACACTTCACATTTGTCTCTCACACGCACATACACACATATACATATACATCAGGAATGGGTACACATGAGTATACACATACAAGACACAAGCATTGGCACACAGGCTTATGGGCTGCTAGGTGGCACAGTGACTGAAATCAGGAAGACTCATCTTCCTGAGGTCAATCTGGCCTCAGACACTTATTTAGCTGTGTGAACCCAGGCAACTCACATTCCTATTTGCTCAGTTTCTTCTTCTGTAAAATGAGCTGAGGAAGGAAATGGCAGACCACTCTAGGATCTTTGCCAAGAAAATCTCAAATGAGGTCACAAAGAATCAGACACGACTGAAAAAATGACTGAACAAAGCATAAGCCATAAAGATCATAGATATTTCCATGTTAGAATGTTAAGAGTATTTTCCTTCATCAATGAGAACATGCAATATATGCACACATTCTAGCCATCCCAGGGCTGAGCTAATGGTATTATGGTCAGATCTACAAATGAGCTATAGTCTCAAGCTGTGGCAGATTAGTTTCTGTCTCCAACATTCTCTGAAGAAGTAACTACCTGTTACCCAAGCACTATTTCAATGAACCATGGTATGATGGCTCACCTGAGCCTATAACATAAAAGCCCAGTTACTGGTTCTTTGCCCTACTTTTCTTTTTCTGGAAAAGAATGTTCTCCATCCAATACCTCCTTACAGGTCAGGCACTACTTCTTCCTTCTTTGTAACAATGCTTATAGGCCCATACCTTCACTTGGAGCAATCACATGGAAAATTTACCTTTCTGGACTTTGGCCTTCAGTATCCCTATTCCTTCATGGATCTTCAATAACTCTGTACTACCCTGGAAGATATATGTCTCAACCTGAATCAGGAGAATTGTCTATAATTATAGTAACTTGGGCAGGAAATGTTTGTTACCCATTGGGACCTCTCTTTTCCTTGCTCAGAGGAAACAGATAAGCAGAAGGACTTCAGGTTAGAGGAAGGATTCCAAAAATCAGTTTTCAAAATGCTGAGTCCTCCTTACTTTCTCCTCTTCCTGTTTTAAACCAT
Organism: Phascolarctos cinereus; assembly: GCF_003287225.1. NCBI lineage: Eukaryota > Metazoa > Chordata > Mammalia > Diprotodontia > Phascolarctidae > Phascolarctos > Phascolarctos cinereus. The sequence goes on along the minus strand of NW_027555995.1, from coordinate 3,394 downwards.
ATCTGTCACCAAAAGCTGTTTTCACCATTCATGAAAAAGAAGCGATATAAAACATATGAAATTCAGAGCCAGGAAGCGTTGGGTATGACAAATAGTATTTGTTATCAACCACCTGCTATAGACATACCAAACTCTTTTTGAAAAAATAGAAGAGTTTTCTCTTCCTCTTTTCTATTTCTTAATTATTTATATCATTGACCAAAGAGAACCTTCTAATCATAGCCATACTACAGACCATTACAGGTCTCTTTCATTTAGATTTTTTCACATCATCTGAATTTCAAATATTCTGTCACATTGTCCCCATAAAAGAAAAGACCAAAAATCCTCTGTCAAATAGAATCACAAAATCTCAGAGACAAAGAGGACCTAGGAAATAATCTGTTCTAATCCAAACTCGAAAAGGAATACAGTTGTAAATAAGGCCAGGGCCCAGGGTTCAAAGGACTATGCTAAAGAACTAAACTTCTTCATCTAAAACTGATCACATAATAAATTTGGATACTGAAGTGAAGGGAACCAGGGATCACAGGATCATATGCTTAAAGCTAGAGGGGACCTCAGAAGCCATAAAGTGTGTGACTCTATTCTGTAAGTGCCCACAAGCACTCTTACATCTGTGATGTACGAACAACCTTGAGCTCTCCTTAGCACAAGTTTGAGGAAATATTAAGGTTCATAAGGATAAAACCACAAAATAGCCTGGGAAAGCAATCCCTTTCCTTCAAGCATATCCTCTTCAGATATTGCCTAGTGAATCATTGTGCCCTTGATGGTCCAAGATGTCTCTTTGCCTCTACTCCCTGGACTTTTTCGCTTCTTTATTATGTACTGAATAACAGACTATTCTTCAACCATCCCATCCAAAGAAAAGAATTCCAGATGCAAAATGGACCTCTCAGTTATTACTGTAACTTGGGATTGAGACCCTTGAGCTGGATATAAAACTGAAAGGTTATACTTTATTCTGATGTGACAAGAAAAAGGGAATTCAAGGGGAGACAACTCGCATATGGTCAGAGATTATTACATGCTTTCTTTTCTTTCTTCTTTCTTTTGATGTCGCCTATTAGAACCAATTCTTCTTTACAACATAACTAATATGCAAATATGTTTAATAGGAATGCATGTGTAGATCCTATATCAGGTTACATACCATCTTGGGGAGGGAGATGAGGAAGGAGGGGGAGAAAATTTAAAACTCAAAAGCTTATGGAAATATTGTTGAACTAGAAAGGAAGAAAGAAAGAAAGAGAAAGAAGAAAAGAAAGAAAGAAAGAAGAAAGAAAAGAAAGAAGAAAGAAAGAGAAAGAAAGAAAGAAAGAAAGAAAGAGAGAAAGAAAGAAAAAAGGGCGAGAAAGAAAGAAGGAAGGAAGGAAGGAAAGAAGGAAGGAAGGAAGGAAGAGAATGTGAAAAATAGTATGCTTCAATCTGTATTGAGACATCAGTGCTTTCTCTGGAGGTGGATAGCATTTTTCATCATGAATCCTTTAAGGTTGTCTTGGATCACTGAGTATTACTGGGAATAGCTAACTCATTCACAATTCTTACTGTTACAATATTGCTGTTACTATGCACAATGTTCTTCTAGTTCTGCTCTCTTTACTTTGTATCAGTTCATGTCTTTTCAGGTTTTTTAGAAGTCATCCTGTTTATTTCCTACAGCACAGAAATATTCCATTAAAATAATATGTCACGTGGAGCCAAAATGACGGAGTTAAGGAAGTCACCTGAGATCTCCCCCCAAATCCTCCAAATACCTTTAAAGAATAACTCTAAACAAATTCTAGAGCAGTAGAGCCCACAAAAACATGGAGTAAAACAAATTTCTAACCTCCAGACAATTTGAAAGTTAGGCAAAAAAGGTCTGATGCACCAGGGTGAGTGAGAAACACAATCCAGTGCAGAACACACCAGCAGAGAACAGGCCTCACTAAACCCAAAGCAGGCCTCAGGGTAACTGAATCACTGGCATGAGTTGGAGTTTCCAACTTCTCAGCCCACAGATGCCAAAGACAAAGTGGAAGATTGGCAGGAAAGGTCCATCACACCTGAGTTAGAGTGAGTACAGTCCAGCACAGGCCACACCAGCACAGCCCAGGCCACAGCAAACCAGGAGCAGACCTAGGGAGCCATCAAATTAGCAGCTGCAAAGGCTACTTTGGGAGCTCTCAGCCCACAGATAGATCTTAAAGGGGTTGAACAATTAATCTGAAGGAGATTATAGGGCTCTTTTTACTAGCAGTGAAACAAAACTTTGTTACTTTGTCTGTGCTTGAAATCAGATTTCAGGCCTAGGTGGCAATCCCAGGGCGAGGAGGAGCACTAGCATAGCAGACTTTGTAGCCACAGTGGATGGGGGACCCTCCTCGCAGTGCCAGGGCAGAAGAGTGCTTGTGGGCACTCATAGTCTACAGCACAGGCCCGGAGAGGAGTAAACACTTCTCCTTAGGTCACAACACCATGGAAAACTGAAAACTTACAGGTTCCTAGAAGCTCTGAAACAGTTGCACAGAACTCCTGAAGATTGGGACAGTGGGCCCTCCACCCTGGAATCAAAGCCCTACTTTAACAAAGAGTTAAAAGTCAATCAATGTGATGGCGAAATCAACAAACAAGGGGAGGGGAAAAAAACTCTGACTGTGGAAAGTTACTATGGAGACAAGGAAGATCAAAGCACACACTGAGAAGAAGACAATAAAGTCAAAGTTCCTGCATCCAAAGCCTCCAAGAAAATGTTAATTGGTCTCAGGCCATAGAAGAGTTCAAAAAGGATTTTGAAAATCAAGTAAGAGAGAGAAGAATTAGGAAGAGAAATGAGAGCACTGCAAAAAAAAATCATGAAAAATTAATCAACAGCTGGGAAAAAGAGATACACACAAAAAAATGATACTGAAGAAAATAACACCTTAAAAAATAGACTAACCCAAATGGCAAAAGAGGTCCAAAAAGCCAATGAGGAAAAAGATGCCTTAAAAAGCAGAATGGGCCAAATGAAAAAGAGTTACAAAAACTCACTGCAGAAAATAATTCCTTAAAAATTAGAATGGAGGAGATGGAAGTTAATGAATTTACAAGAAATCAAGAAACAATAAAACAAATAAAAAAATAGAAAACAGTAGAAGACTATTTGAAATACGTCATTGGAAAAACAGCTGACCTGGAAAATAGATCCAGGAGAGATAATTTAAAATTTATTGGACTACCAAAAGCCATCATCAAAAAAAAAAAAAACAAAAAGAGCCTAGCTATTATTATTCAGGATATTGTGAAGAAAACTTCCCTGACATTCTAGAACCAGAGAGTAAAATAGAAATTGAAAGAATCCACTGATCAACTCCTCAAAGAGATCCCAAAATGGAAACTGCTGGGAATATTATGGCCAAATTCCAGA
>NW_027555994.1:0-24060 GCF_003287225.1 Phascolarctos cinereus | reverse complement strand
AATCAGGGAGGTAAGAAGAATCCCCCACTCCAACAGACTGGAAAGTTCAGAAAATGTTCTTGTCTCCTGTTTTGTAGAATCCATGCCTAAGGACTCTTGAGCTGGTTCTAGTAGAATAGTTTGAAGTGTGGGAATTGTCAAACATCACAAGAAAGATAATCTTGCCCTATTTTTAGCACTAACAACCTGGATAAGGAAGCCTACTCTCAGTCTTAGCCAGATGACTCATTTTTAAGCCCATTGCAAAAAGCAAGAGGTTAGGGAACAATATAGACATCCTTGCTTCATTTTAGTCTTATCTGCATTAGCCAAATTTCTCCATGCTTAGCCTTCAAGGGCTCAGTATTTTGGCTGACACTTAACATTGCTGGTTAAAATAATAATAATAATAGTAATAGTAATAATAATAGTAAGTATTTGAGGGGCAGTTAGGTGGATGGAGTTAGGAAGACCTGACTTTAAATTCAGCCTCAGACGCTTACTAACTGTGCGACTCTGGGCAAGTCACTTCAACCTGCTTGTCTCAGTTTCCTCATCTGATAATATTTTCATATGCAAGAAGTAAACAGTTTGACCTTAATGAGTCTCTTATAATTAGTTTCTAACATTTTTCTCATATTCCTCTTGGATCTTTTATATGAAATTTTTCATGGAGTTCTGGTCTTTTTGTCACAAATACTTGAAAGTATTTCAGTTTGTCAAATGTCTTTTTTTTTATTTTGGATTACAGTCAACTTTGCTGGGTAAGTTATTCTTGGTCACAACCCCAGGTCTTTTGCACTTTGAAATATTCCAAGACCTATGGTCTTTTAATGTAGAAGCTGCTAGGTCTTGTGAAATCCTGATTGTATTCCCAACAATATTTAAATTGGTCTTTTTTTGTTTGTTTTTTTGGTTTTTCTTTTACTCTTTGTTGCTCATGAATATCTTCTCTTTAAACTAGAAGTTTTGAAACTTGGCTATGACATATTTTAAGTTTTCCTCCTGGTACCTTTTTAGGTGGTAAATGGTAGAATTTTTTTTCCTGTTTCAAATTTACCCTCTTCTTCTAGAACTTCCATAGAACTGCCCCCAGGGAAGCAGAGTAGGCTTCAAAGAACTTTCACCTCAAGTCCTTTGGAATTTTCACCTTACAAACTTCTGTCTAACCCAGTATGAGGGTCAGACGACTAAGTGGGGGAAGATTGAAGGACCACCTTCACCCTGCTATTTCCAGATGCTAGGTCTAGTGGTGCTGACCAGACATGATCCCAGGTTACAGCTGTAGGAAAGGAAGAGTGAACAACACCCAGGGAATAAAGTACTGGTACAGCAAGGAGCAAGAGGATTTTCAGGACAGCACGGCTCAGGGCTCTATCAATTTGGAATTGTGCCCTAAAAGATAAACTGTGCATAGCCTTTGACACAACTATATACTACTAGACCTATACCCCCCAAAACATCAAAGAATAAGGAGAAAGAAGCATATGAACGAAAGTATTTATAGCACCTCCTTTTGTGTTAGAAAAGAATAGGAAATTAAAGGGATACCTACCAACTGGAGAATAGCTGAATAAATTACAGTGTATGAATGTAACAGAATGCTATTCTATCTTAAGAAATGATGAAAGTGATTATTTCACCACAACCTGGGAAATCTTGTAAGAACTGATGCAGAGAGAGCTCTGAACCCTTTGCCAAAGTCATGTCACCTCACTAAACTTCTGTTTCCCCAAACACCATCTATAAAATGAGGGGAATGGGCCAGTTGATTGGTTTCTAAAGCCCCTTCCCTGGTGCCATCAAGGAGCTGATCATGGACTAGGAGAACACAATAGAAAGAGTAGAAACAACTTCTACAAAATGATTTTGGATAAAGATGTTTTCCTGTTTTCTCAACACAAAGGGGCAGTCATTTTTCAGTACTTCTGGGAAAGAGCAACACTTTTGCCTGGCTTAAATGATTCAGGGCCTCATCTGAATTTGGAAGAAGGAAGAAGAGGGAAAGAGGAGTGTATGTGGATATAAGACAGGTAGAACTTGATGAAGGAGGACTCACTGAGGAGCCCTGAAAGTTTCAAACTTGGTCATAAGACATGGGTTTAAGTTCTAGTGCTATTAGTCACTGTTCCCTTCTGGACCTCACTTTCCTCATCTTTAAAGTAGGGAGAACAATATTTGCACAAGCTACTTTACAGGTCTGTCCTAAGGAAAGTACTTTGTTACTATAGAAATGTGCTATCATTAGACATAGAAATATAAGGTATTTTAGATTTAGACCTGGCAAGAATCATACATAATGATCAATTGGAACCACCTTATTTTAACTGAGCCCCAGAGAAGTTCAGCAATTTGCCTAAGGTCACACAGTTAATATATGGCAGATCCATTACTTGAACTCAGGTTCCCTTAATTTCAAACCTCATGACTTTCCACTATCGCACCTAGAATTAGGTGACCACTATGGACCATTCTCAGTGAAGTAAATTGAAGGATACACTATGCATATGAATAGATCACCTCACCTGGTTCCTGGTGCAGAACTAGTTCAGTGAGCCTTCCTGGACTGATGATGTCTGGGAACCTCAGTTGGCTTACTGCTTGCTTAGATATGAAATTCAATTCTCTCTTTACAGCTTCTATTCCTCTCCTCTGAATGAGATCCCATTTCTAGATTCCTGAACTCCTTACCCCACCCCACATTTGAACCAATACAACAGATTCAATCCTTTATGATTAACTTGTGGCCTCTCATGGTGTACAGTCTGGGCAAAACAGACAAGAAAATCATCTCACTGACAAGGAAGAAAGCAAGATGCAGAGAAAGAAGACAGTGTTAGCACAAATCACCTACTAGCTTCCAAACTAGAATTGACACCTCCTATCTTCATAACTTCCTTATGAAGTAATGGTATTTAAACAGCTATTGGAGCCCATATGAGAGGCTATAGAGTGGGAAATATTTAACCAATTTAAGATAATGGTATTAAATTAACACACTGGATTTAAAAACACACTCACTTTACTCCACCTAAGGAAATCTTTTGTTGTTGTTGAGATATGACTTTTTCTGACCCCATTTGAGGTTTTCTTGGCAAAGAAATTGGAGTGGTTTGCCATTTCCTTTTCCAGCTCATTTTACAGTTGAGGAACTAAGGCAAACAGGGTGAAGAGGCCTGCCCAGGGTCAGAGAGCTAGTAAGTGTCCAAGGCCAAATTTAAACTCAGGAAGATGAGTCTTCATGATTCCCAGCCCACTGCTCTATAACAAACATAAAGCTATAATAACCAAAGTCTTTCTGGACATCTAGTAGGTGCATGCCCAAACATCATTCACGATGTCTGCCAACCCAAAGATAGAAAAATGATGACAAGCATCACATTAAGGAAGAAAAGATACATCGATATAAAAAGTGATGCAAATGAATTTCCCACCTATTTTACTACATCATTAAGAAACATGGGATGTGCATATTTAGCCAAATAAAGTAAGGAGAAAGGATATAGTGGGGAAAGAAGCAAATTGGACTCAGGACACCAGAATTCTGAAATTAGCAAATTATGTGGTCTGGGAAAAGTCACATCACTTTTCTGGACTTCACTTCTTTCTCATTTATAAAATGTAAAGATTGGATCAGATGGTTTATAAAGTCCCTTCCAGCTCAAAATTCTGTTTTCCTGAGAACACCAAAAGATAAATCTAGCAGACACATCAAAAATGGTCACTTAGAGTACTAGAAGCCTGGCCATTATGTAATTGTTTCCTTTACTGATCCCCAAAACTGGTGACACTCCGGAAATTGACCTTGCATTTATTTTCTACATCCTTAGAAGATCATAAAGTTAGAACCAGAAGACACTTCAGTTGGAGCATCTATTCTCATTTTACAAATAAGGAAACTGAGGTCCAGAGAGGTTGTGACTTGACCGAGTTCCCATAGACAGGTGGCAGAATTGAGATCTGAACCCAGATTCTCTTTTTTACTCTTCCCATTGCACCACTTTGGCATCTTGTATTTATATAAGTTCATGTTGTCCTGTACTCATAAAATATACACTGAACTTCTGGATGGGCAGGTTGTCTCCCCAATAGAATATAAGACCCTTGAGGATAGGCATTGTTTACATTTTGATTTTTTACCAGTAGCACCTAGCACAGTGCTTGGATATAAGAATCTGGATGACCAATTGTTTGGTGTATTATAGTGTAGGTTAGACAAGACAGGCATTGAATTCAAATTCTGTGATTCTGTGAAGTGCTTAATTAATATTTGTTTGGCTGATTGATTTATTCCTGACCCTAAGTTTTCTATTTCATCTACTCAATTGTTTTCTAGGGTGACATACTCATTTAATCTTGGGGCAATAAGAGCTATTAATTTCATACCATCATTATGTGGTGGCTCATGTTTTTCAAATGTTGCTGAGACTAGAGGAAGTTTTCTAATGCTAAATGATAATGAAATAGTGCAAGTTGAAGAATATTGATCCTAAGGTCCCTTAAAAGTTGCTTTTTTTTTCTTTTTGCAGTGTTTCTGACCATAAACACTACAGAAATGAAACCTGGAATTTCCCAAAAGGAAAAGAGGGTGGGTCTTTGATTTTGAATACCTTAATGAATGAGGAATGAACAAAGGAATGAATGAATGAAAAATTATTTATTAAGCTTTTCTTAATATAGTAGGTTCTTGGAGAAGCTAGGAGATTGGTTATCCCTTCAAATCTTCATCCTTTCCTCAAATAAGATAAGAGTAAACTAAGATTGGCAATATGGCTGAAGTTAGAAGAACTCTTCCCATTTTTCAGAGACAGCAGACAGTAATTTTATTGATTGCTTGCTTTTTGTATCTTTTAAGTAGTTGCAAATATTTATGCATATAGCCAATCTTAAGTCCCCACACTCTTGGACAAAAAGAAAACTGGACTATTTGTGTGTATTTTGGAAGTATGTCATGATGGTAAATGAAAGAATCCCTTCTCAGCAGCATTTTGTAGAGTGAGGAATTTTGGCATCTTGCTCTATAGTAGGTTTAAAAGTGTCAGAATGTCACTATACAAGGTTTCTATGAATAAAAGACTTAACTCCAGAAAAAATTGGAAGAGTAATTGTTACTGTTTTCATCTGTATACAAAGGAGAGACCACTGGTTGTGTTCTTTACTTGATATGTTAACAGATACCTTTCTGTATTTTTTTTTTTTATTTTTAGGCAATTGGGGTGAAGTGACTTGCCCAGAATCACACAGCTAGTAAGTGTCAAGTGTTTGGTCTGAGGCTGATTTTGAACTCAAGTCCCCCGACTTCAGGGCTGGTGCTCCATTGTGCCACCAAGCTGCCCTGATACTGTTCTGTATTAAAGATGAGGATACTATTGTTAATAACAAGCTAGATTAGTGTACATGTAATGATAAGCCTTTCAAAAATACTTTTATCACTGGGGGATAAACACCTGGGGATATTACCACTACAACTAGTGATATGGACTAGTTGACATTGCAGTTAGAGACACTTTTTCTTTTGAAGTCTACAAGAGGGATGGGCAACAAAGAGTGGGTAGGCAACCTGGAGCCTGGCCCTTGGCTCAGAAGAAATTGAATTTGCCAGCTGAACAATTCTATATACCCCAGTTGAAAATTCTCAGGCAGATGTATAATTAATTGGAATTGAGTACCTGTAGGATCCTGTCTACTGCCTTCATTAAATCAATCTTTGTAATGTGTGTGTCAAATGATTCTTTTTTCCAGATCCTGAAACAACCTGGCCTCCTTGACTATGTATTGCTGTGAAAGCCATCCCCCCATAAAATACATTCCTCACATTCTGTCAAACTAACGTCCCTTTTGCATAGATCAGGTCAATGTAGAGCTTACTTTTTGTTTACTGAGTAAACAAAGATGCAAGTCTTCTCTTCCTTTCCAGGCTTATCTTATATTAATATCCTCTAAGTGCTCTATGCTTCAGTCAAACTGAACTATTCAAATGTGTCCTGTATTTTTTTAATGCAATTATAGTAGGCAGGTGAAATATGTAGTAGTTGTGATACTAGTAGTAGTAGTAGTAGTGGTGGTGGTAGTTATAATAATTGTGTAATGCAAACTATAAGTACTAAATAGGTCACAGGGATATGACATCTAACTTGCAATGTGAAAGGTGGATAGGATTTTAATTTCTTAGAGTTGAAGAGAACAGAAGAAATATTCCAGGAATATGGAATTTCTGGGGAATGTTGGTGAAAATTAAATCATGATTTTTTGCAAAAGTCAAAGGGTGTATTAGATTAAGCTAGAAGGGTATGTTGGGCTGAAATCATAGAGGGGTTTGATTGCCATGAAATGAATACAGCTTGTTCATTGCATATGAAGAGACTCTAGAGAAGTTGAAACCAAAGATGATCCTTCACATGTTTTAGGAAGATAGAAAGCAAAGCTCCTAGGAGGGGTAGTTGGATCAATCCATTGACAACTGGGTAGGTGTCAATATCTTTGGGGTCAATGGGAGATTTCAAGGTAAAATTCTGTAAGATGGTAGCAAAAAACAGAAATAATTCCATCTGAGCCATGCTTTCCCCAGCACATATCCATTTTCCTGAAAGAGACAAACATAAGGATTTGATATTTGTAGACTTCTAAATCATCTAGACCACTTCTTTAGACTTAGAGAGAGGCCACTAACACTCAGTGGCTTTAGGTGAAAAACTTCATGCATTCCTTTCCTCTCTGGTCCTTGACTCCTTTGAAGAGCCAGTTCCTCTTGAATAGAGTAGGAGGACTGATCCAGTATCCTCTCTCTAAAATCAATCCCCTACTAAGCCCGAGCAAACCTGCAACTTATATTTAGAGGAAAGTAGTCATTGTCTTAGGGAGAAAATAATCACTCATTTATAATCTCAAAAACTAAGTGTATGGCTACCCAGAGTAACTACAATGGTTCAAGGTGACAGAAGAATGATCAAAGTTCCCTTTGGGAACCTCTTGTCACCATTTTGAACAGAAAACCCCTCTGGAGTATACCCTGAAACTTCATGACCAACCACTTACCAAAAAAACCCACACCATTCTCTCCTAGCTATAGCCCAACTATTAGAACAAATTGACCATGGCATTGGAGACCACAATGTCAGGGATATTGCAAAATTCATGTCTGCCAGACCTAGACTTGGCTTATCACTACTATTATCAGATAACCAATAGGTTATCCTAAAAATTGAAGATAAAAGGACAAGACAGAGTATCAGCTATAATTCTGTACCCAATAGATCCCCATTAATATCTATGTAACTGGGAAAAGAGGTTCCATACTTATGTGTCACCTAGTCAGCACTCACATTTCTACAAAATGGCAAACTCTAAGATAAGACCTTTGGTTGCCTTAGCCGTAATGGTACCTGAGTAATGGGCCTTTAAGATAACCCAATCCCCTTTCTTGGCTTGATAAGATACAAGATTGTACCATGTTAATGTAAAAGCCTAGAAGACTTTATTTGAGAAGTAGATCCTGGTTGAGGGCCAGGGAGGATAGTTTTTAATATCAAAGGGACTTTGGTTGTGGGTCTGGATGCAGAAAAGAGTGGTCATTATCTCAGTTCTTTCCTCTTTTTTGGAATAAGCTCAGACAAGAAACCTGAAACCCAATTGATTTAGTTTAGTTGATGAACCATGGCCCAAGGAGATTAGAAGAATGATGTACTATGCCTCCACCCTACTCTCTGGTTTTTTAACTTGGAAGGACCATATAAGGTCACCTAGTCCAACACAATCTTTTCACATATAAAGCAACTGAAGCCCAGAGAAATGAAATAATTTGACCAATGTCACATAGGTAAGAAGTAGCAAAGCTGTACTGAAACACAGGTCCTCTGAATTGTCAATCCATCTTTGATGCACTTATTTAGATGAATGTCTTACCTGCTGAAAAAGGCATGAAATAGTGGCTCTTCTTGAAGTTGCCACTTTCATCCAAGAAGTGACCTGGGTCAAACTCGTACAGATTGGGAAACTCTTCATCTTCATACAAAGCAGAAGATAACTTTGGTATTATGGTGGTTCCTTGAAATGAGCCGATACAAAAGAAGAAAAATTAGAAAGTAAGAACCAAAGAACGTTAGAGCTGAAAGAAAACTTAGAACTATCATGTAGTCAAAACTCATCATTTTTAAGTATGGAAAGAGCCAATATTTTTTAAATGCCTATACTGATAGTAAATTAGAAACTCTATGAAAAATGAAACTGAATTTTGACATCTTATGGGACAGAAGCAGTACTGATCAGTAAAAGACACAAGGAGGCAGATCTCATGTTGATAAAAGTTAATAAAATAACTTTTGACCATTAGATCCATCAAAGGAAGGAAGAGCCGCATGGGTGGACAATAAGCGCACCAATTGTGAATAAGTTGAAGCAGATGCCAAATGATCTGGAGAGGTAGAAATGAATTCAGACTTGTGTCAAGATTTTGAAGAATAAAAATATGTCACATAGAAGAATAAGGCAAGAGATTGGTAGCTCTTCTTGAAGATGAAGAAATTAGGATGTTCTGGGGAAGAAGCATGCGCTTGTAGTCTAAAGAATGGTAAAGTTCACAGGTATTATCTGGTAAGATATCCAGGAAGAAGAGAAGAGTACTGGTTGGTGACTCCCTGTGGAAGGATACTGAAGCAGTTATTTGCTGACAATGACAAAAAAAATAGATCAGACATTCTCAGAGCACATATCAAACATATATCGAAGAACCACCCATGATTTGAAAAAGGGGATGATTATTACCCACCTCTGGTGATTTGCATGGACAAAAATAACACTCCCACAAGGAACTGGGAAGAATTTCCAAAGGTTATGACATTTAAGACAACAACAAAAACCTGAAGACCTTAGGAGTAATGACTACAGGTGGTGTGTGTTCATTATGGCTGTAATTGGAAGCAAAAGATTCAGAAAGGAAAGGCAGATTTCAGAAGTGGACATCTTGTAAAAGGGTGTTTCACAATGGGATTTTGATTTCTGTACCACATCTTAATAAAAATATAGAAATGATGGACTCCTATGCAGGAATGGAATGATACATCTAACAAAGGCTAGAAAGATTATTCTTTTGATTTCTGGCAAATACAGTCAAAAGGGTTTTTCAATGCTTATCATGTGGCTAAAAAAAACAAAAACAAAAACAAGTTGGACTAGAGATTTTAACACAAGGAAGCAAATTTTACCTCAAAGTTATAACTAGGAGTTGGTAGGATGAAACCCTTTACCAGAATGAAGCTCTGGAAAGAGTGTATCTTATTAAAAAAAATTAGAATAGGAAAAAGAGGGTGGAGTAGTATATATTAAGAAGATATACTTATGTGAGGCTATTTAGGAAGCAGAAAAAAGAGTGATGAAAAGCATCTAGATACAGAGAATTGGAGGCAACACCAAGAGTGACATTGCCATGAGTGTATTCCACAGACTACTTGTACAGAAAGAAGAAATAGACAAGGAATACAGGAGACAGATTATAAAGCCTGGTGGTGAGACATGATGTAGCAGTTATGGAAGACTCCAATTATTCATTTGGATGCTTGAGTTTCCCTTCCATCAAAACAGAGCAGTTCATAATTCCCTGACTTTTCTTAAAGATAATTTTTATCTTGCAAATGTAGCAGAACTGAAAAGAGGGCAATTCTTTCATTGATCCAGTTCTCACATCTGAGAGGAACTTGGATAAAATAGATGTGAATATAGATCTGCAGAAACCCTGTGGCACAACATTTTGCAAGTATGCTATCACATTGGCACACTTTCTGTACACACCTATGGGTTATAATGATGGGAATTTTGTGGAAAGTGACCAGTCCATCTTAAAGTTTATAATAGAGGCAATTAAGTGGCCCAATGGATAGAGTACAGGCCTTGGAGTCAGAAAGACCTGATTGACATCAAATACTCCCTAGATATATGACACTGGCCAAATCATTTACCTTGTCTCAGACTCAGTTTCCTCATGTGTAAAATAAGAGTAATAACACTGCCTACATTTCAGGGTTGTTATGAAGATAAAGACAAACAATACTTGTAAAATGCTTCACAAACCTTAATGCCGACTATTATTATTATCACCAAGAACGACAAGAGTTAGTTACTGAAAGCACACAGAAATACAATTCTGATGATGGAAGGAAAAAGAACATTCTCTAAAGATACCAATGTGGATAAGGTGGTGGAGTAATGGAGAGGTTACAAGATCTGAAGTCAGGAAGACCTTAGTAGAAATCCTGACTTGGACACTTACTAGCTGCATAATCCCAGGAAAGCCAGGTGGTGTCTCTAAGATTTAGTTTCTTCACCTGTAAAATGGAGATAATAATGTCATCTACTCCTACAGAGTTATAAAAATTAAATGAGATAATCTATGTAAAGCAAACTTCAAAGTACTTTATAAACAATAGCTATTTATTATTATTATTATTGTTGAAAATTCAACTTGGATTTTTCAAAGACAAGGATGAGTAAAAGAAGTATGTCACAGGTCCATAAGAATGACAGAAGTGGTAAAGCCCAGAATGAACAGAAGCTGGTAAGGCAAACAAAGGGCAACAAGAAGAGATTTTTAAAAACTATATTGTGGAAAAGGGGAGGATTAAAGAAAAGATGACCCCACAACTCAGAGAGTTAAAGGATGAGGATGACAAGGGACAAGAAAAGATACAGAAATTCTCAATTTTTCTTTTCCTTCTTTTTTTTGTTCTGTCCAATGGAATGAACTTTTAAATGAAATGGATAGGATAAATAAATATAGCTAATAGAGACTGAATACCACAGAGAAGTAAGGAGAAAATAAGAAAGCACCTAGACACCTGAGCAAGAAAAATAAAGTGAAAGTACACTTCAATTTTCACTCAGACCCAGGAGTGTATTTCTAAAGAGATCATTAATCTAGATAAGAAAGGAATAAGGAAATGACTCTAGATAAGGAAGTATGATTATTTATGATTATGATTATTTCTCTTTTTTGTGGGTGTTGATGAACTGGTAGATCAGGAGAATGCTTCAGATGGTGTTTCCTTAGACTTTCGCAAAACTTTTGATAAAGATGTTCATGTTCTTCCTCTGAAAATGATGGAAATAGCAGGTTACCCTGTCATACAATTAGGTGGATTTAAAATGGATTGACTGCCCATATACAAAGGGTAATTATTGAAGGTTCAAAGGCAGCTCCTCAGCTCACAAATAAGGATTGTATTCCTTCTAGGAGTCATATTTTAGGAGGACATTGAAGAGCTGGAGGCTACTGAAGGCAGGCCAACCAGGATGGTAAGAATAACAAGTCCATGCCATGTGAGGATAGGTTGAAGGAAATGGGGATATTTAGACAAGAGAACAGAGGACATAATAGAACAGGAGACATAATAGCAGATTTCAAGTGTTTTATGGCCTGTTACTAGAAAGAGAGAGCAATTTTGTCCTATTTTATTCCAGAGGACAAAACCAAGAGCAATAGGTTAAAGTTACAAAATTGCAAATGTAGGCTTAATGCAAGAAAAAAAATCTCCTCAAATTAAGACTGTAAGATTAGAATGGAATGCCACAGCATTCTATTGAGTGATTTCCCCTCACTGAAAGTCTTCAAGCTAAGATTGGATGTCGACAAGGAGAGGATCCTGCAGATGGAATTCTTTTTCAGATTGGGGATGGACAGTATGACTACCGAAACCCCTTCAAATTCTAAAGTTCTGTGACCTCTTCTCAGGAATGAGGTTAGCCTGAGGTTCCATCTTACTCTAAGATTCTTTGACTCAGTGGGAGAGAGTATACAACCCCTCTCATGCTGACTAAATTATGTGTATTATCAGCCTCTAATTCCACCTGCTATCTCAGGGTATTTCAGGAGAATCAGGAGTCCATATCTCAAGGTGGTGCTTGTTGTCTCTGTTCCAGCAGTAAGTAGGTCAGTTGCAATACAGACCAAGGTAAATTCAGATTGTAGTTGTTGCTTTTCCTAGGAATAATTCAGTGTGATTAGTTGAAAAGTAAGTGAGGCAACAGGGCACAACAGAAAGCATGATGAATCTGAAGTCAGAAGACCTTGGTTAGAATCCAAGTTGTGATTTTTTTTTTGGAGGAAAGGCAGAAATCAAGGTTAAGTGACTTGCCCAGGTTCCCACAGTCAGTAAATGTATCAGATGGGATTTGAACTCGAGCCCTACTGACTTCCAGGCCCATGCTCTATCCACTGTGACACCTAGCTGCTGCCACCTCCTAATCCCACAGCTCTGATTTGACCTTGGCAAGTGATTTAATCTTTTTATGTTTCATGTTCATCATCTAAAAAAATGAGGAGGTTGGATTCAATGACCTCCAAAATGTCTTTCAGTTCTAAATCTATGATCTTATATATAAATTAAGTTTGACCAACACAATTTAAAGTGGAACAAGAAGATGGCAATTATCAAGGCGGTATGACCACTGTGGATATTACATATAGCAGAGAGACAGAGAGAAGAAAGACATAGAGAGAGACGCAGAGAGACAGAGACAGAGACTAGATCTGCAATTTCATTTGCACAGAGAATTTCCAGGTAAAAAATTCTCTCTACCAAGGCAAATCTGCACTTTCTATAAAAAAAAAAAAACCCTTAAAGCCTCAAGAGTTACCTAGTCTTAGGTCACTATAAGGCTAAGTGATTTATCCAGCATCATATAGACAATTTGTGTCAGAGATGGGACTTGAACTCCATTTTGCCTGGCTCTGAGGGCACTTCTTTATATACTACATCACAGGGTGGGGGTCAATCTCTCAGCCCTAAGGCCACAGGCAAGCAACAAAACTGTATGTGGAACAAACCAGATGTAACTGGGAAATGTTTAACAAAATAAAGATATAAAACAATATAGATAATGTTAATTTCTGGATTTTCTAAATTAATATGAGGCCTACCAGGATCCATTTCTATCCATGCTTGACACAACTATACTGTATCATTCTATATAGCATATATCAAGAATATCTGTGGATATATACAAGCAGCTAGGTAGTACAGTGGAGTGAGTGCTGGACCTAGAGTGAGGAAGACTCATTTTCCTGCACTCAAATCTGGCCTCAGACACTTACTTGCTCTGTGAGCCTGGACCAGTCACTTAACCCTGTTTGCCTCAGTTTCCTCATCTGTAAAATGACCTGGAGAAGGAAATGGAAAAACACTCCAGTATCTTAGCCAAGAAAACCTCAAATAGCATCATGAAGAGTCTGAGACAACTGAACTGGCTAAAGAACAAATAAATGAGCACTGTATAAATAAATATAACATTATATTTTTCTCCTGATTTACTATGCTAAATAAATCCTGTTAGTGTATGTGAGTTTAGTGAGATAAGAAATAGTTATTGGTTTAACAAATGAGGAATGAAAAATTATCAACTTACATGTATATGTGTGTATATATATATTTTATATATATATATATATATATATATATATATATATATCTCATATATATACATGTATATAACAATTTATACAAAAGAGATCCATGTATATTTTCCCATTTCATTTTCATCAAAATACTGTGATATAGGTAGTGTATTACTACTGTCATTTTACTGATGAGGAAATTGAGACTCTAAATGGTTTGTCCTTGACCATGAGATATTGGTATTGAGGGAAAGTCACCACTGAGGTCAGAAATTGAATATATAAGAAATACCTAGCGGACTAAAGATGAGAAAAGTAAAAACATGGGGAAAGTGGGCAAGCACTAGAGGACATAATTCAAGTTCAAGCCAGCTAAGGTCTACTGCCATTGTGGGTCATCAGGGGGGAAAAAGCATATGGCATTATTCATATTCTCATAGATGAAATAGAGAGCATTAAAAGAGACCACGTAATTGTTCTAAAAATCTCTTGCTGTGGTCTACATATTTGCCCTCTCCAACATTCCCTCATCCTCCAAATGGGTAGGAATCTGTGGGAGAATATATCCTACAGGCATACTCTGAGGAAAATAGAATTTTCCTTGTCGTTTATGTTGCTATATTGCTGAATTAAATGTGTTTCAATTTGAATTAATGTGTTGTCTGGTTGGTCTGGTAAGAAAACCATAAGTGGTGACCTCAAATTATACTTCACTCCTTTAAGTGGGTCATTGATCCATTTCATAATGTCCACCAACATATCTTTTACCTTCTTGCATATTTCTGGTACTTCCAGGGCTTCATTTATTCCATAAGAATTACATCAGAATATTCCTTTGTTCTAGTTTTGTTTCCAAATTGGTTGATTTTTTTTCTTTATGTAACTTTGCAACAATTTTTCTTCCCTTTGATTTTGCTCTTTGTTGTTTGTACATGGCCTGAAAAGTGAGCAGCCTCTAACTCCATCATCTTGACTGTAAAACCCACCATCCTCCCCCCAAGTAACTACCACAGCAGCCCGTCCATTCCAATCAGGCTGCTCAGATTAAAGTTCCCTATACCCACTGTCTTTGGAGAATCCTGATATGTCCTGCCCAGTGCTCACTGCCTTCTTCAAGACCCAGATCAAAACCTAACCCTTCCAGAAGGAAGCCTTAGGATAAGGCTACCCAAATGTTACATTTCTTGCTAATTCCAAATACCTTCATCACTTAAATCCTCAATTTATAAACTATTTTGGTTTTCCTTACAAATTCCTGATAATTATTCTCTTGTCCTTACATGTGCTTCCTTCTTTCTGTTGGGTTAGAAATTCCATTATGATTAGGACCCTATCATCTGATTCTTTTGTCTGCCCCATTTAGTGCCCTGATCACACTGTGATTAATATATGATTACTTACTGCTCTATGTTTCTGAATATGAGTGTCAGCGTCTAATACACAAGCCATTTCACCTACAAGAACTGAGATTAAGACCTACTGCTCACACTCTACCTGCTCCATTTTCATCAGGAAACAGTCAATGAAGTCCCAAGGATTGCTGGGGTCCATTGTCCTTCAGTGCTCCTTCACTTCTTCCAAAACAAATTCATGTAGTAAATAGAAATTTTTAATTGCTTTATGATGAGATCCAGGGAGATAATGTATTAGAGATGGAAAAGAATTGTAGACCTAAGAAGAAGAATTTTATATCATACTTTATTGGAGAAAGACAATACTTCTCTACTCCAGCACTTGGATCATGTTGAGAAGAGGGCTCAGTAAGGGTGGGAAAAATGCCCTTTGCAAAATAGTAACTTTTCTCACCATTTCCTATACAAACCTCCTAAAAAACTTTAGTATTCTGCTTCTTGGTTGACTGAGACTACCTTGGCCTTCACGCTGAATCCTTACTTCTGACAGAAAAGTTCTCATCCTTTCTCATTATGAGGTCTTCTAAGAGTTCTGCCTGAAATCTTCCACTGGGACAGCTAACACATTTGCTAACCTGATCCAAGCTTAGGTGCTCAAGGGAAAAGTCAGTTTCTCTGTAATAACATGAATTTTGACATTTAGTCCCTGTGATCAGTGGGTGAACTACTGGAAGAAGAGGCCTTGTATTGTCCCTCAAATCAGAACACATAGGGGTGATGTTCTCTGTCTTTAGTCACTGTCAATGAAGAAGAAAATATGAACCCAAACCAGCATGGCACTGTTGTGCCTTCCAATGGAATACATAATGAACTCTAGCTCCTTGCAGTACTTTCTTAGAAATAAAGGGAAAAAAAATTTTGAACTCCAAAATGAGACAACAGTGGCCTTACCTGCATCCATGGGGAACTTACAATCTTTAAATTTTCTCCTAAAAGCTTCATTAAATATGGAAATTTCTGGTCTTTGTATTCAAAACATTTCTGGAAAATGATAGAGCAGATCACATTGCAGGAGCATATCCAAAAAGAATGTGGGGTCACATGGTAATTCTAACAGGAGAAAGAGAGAAAGACTTTAACATTGCTGATGTGATCAAAAGGAAGGCTTGCCTGCCTTTAGGTAGGACCTGACTTTCCTGCTTTCCCCTCTAGCCAACATTCTAGCTGATATTTATGTGGCACAGTGAGGTTGAAAATAAACCACCTGTTATGAAGCATCTGATTTCATCCACATAAGAATCCTAAGTGCAAATAGGATAATTCCCATTTTACAGACAAAGTTGCTGAAGCTCAAGAAAATTAGTTGATTTATGCCATAACTACAAAGGATCAAGAAGTGGAATTCAAAGCTAATTCTCTCCTGGTACCAGATATTGTGCTCTTCCTACCGAACGACATCATCTCCCATTTCTAAATCCCTATTCATCGCCTCATCTGAACCAGCTTTTGCTTTCAGACTTCTTTACGTCTATTTTTAAATTTTATTTTATTTTATTTTATTTTATTTTATTTTATTTCAATCACTTATCCCAGGATGAAGTTTGCCAACACTGGGCTGGAAGTCTTGCTATTCCAAATGCTCTTAGGTTCAGGGTTCTGGGTTGTCAAAGGAGAGATGATGTCAAGGTGGGGATGGTAGGTTGCCTTGACTGGCATATATTGCCTCTTCTCTCTCCCTCAGGATGCCCCACTGCTTTAGGCAGGCTTCTCATCTGCCTTATGAATAACAATTAGCTAGTAATTGGCAAGCAACTGGTCATGATGGCCGGCCCCTTCTCCATAGGATTTGCTTCCCCAGATAAGAGCTGTGAGCACTAGACTAGGACCAAGGGTCCAGAGATTGCTGCCACCCTTTTGTCCCTTGTACTTATCTACCGGTTGGTGGTAGCTGGCCATCAGTGGTTCTACACAGTGATTTATCCTCTTAATGAGAACTGGAGAGATTGGCCTAGAAGGGATTTGGAGGTGAGGAGGACACTGCTATTCCCAAGGTCTTAGACTCAAGGGCCTGGGCTGTCTCCATCAGGGTCAGAGGAGAGATAGTGGCCAAAGTCGTGGTTATATTAAAAAGGCCCAAAGATAGAGTCTTGGAGATATTCACACTGAGGAGACTGAAGGTGGATAGTGACCCAGTAAAAGAATATTGAGAAGCAAAAATCAGGCATGAAGAAGAACCAGTAGAGAACAGCATGATAGAGGTGAGGGAGAAGAGAGTAACAATCAGCCAAGCCACCAGCAGTCATTAAGCTCTTACCAGGCTCTGTGTTAAGCACCAGGGGTACACAGCCAAAAGTGAAACAGCTCCTGCCCTCAAAGAGGGCATTACATTATAATGAGGGAGACAATATCTACACAAAAGAGTGGCAAAACTCCCAGATTCCAATGTGGTGGGGTATTGCTGTTCTCAGTTATTCCTATATTATTCCTGGTGAAATATTCTAGAGTAGGAGAGTACATATGGCTAATTATGAGCAATGTCTGACAGTTCCCTTCTACTGCCCAATTCCTGCCACTCAACACACATACACACACGCACACACACACACACACACACACACGTATATATGTATATATAAATAATATATATATTATATATGTATACATATATATGTGTGTATGTATATGTATATATATGTATATGTGTGTATATATGTATATGTATATTTATGTGTGTGTGTGTGTGTGTGTGTGTGTGTGTGTGTGTGTGTATATTGGGACACCAAATGGTTGTAGAGTAAGTTACTTTGTACCTGTGCATCGTTTCACCCAAGGAGCCTAAAGGATTATTTTTTTTTCTGGCTAGACTGAAATTATAGTCTCCCTACTTCACTCAGGGATGAAAGAGTGAGAGTCTCTGTTTCTTGTCTTTTTGTGGATTACTAGGTGGCTCAGTAGATAGTGTTCTGGGCCTGGAGTCAAGAAGAGTCATCTTCATGACTTCAGATCCAGCCTCAGGCATGTACGATTTTTCACAGTGGGCGAGTCACTTAATCCTGTTTGCCTAAGTTCCTCATCTATAAAATGATCTGAAGAAGGAAATAGTAAAGCACTCCAATATCTTTGCCAAGAAAACCCAAATGAGATCACAGAGTGTCGGACTTGACTGAAATGACCGAACAAGAGGCATACTTAATAAGAACAGAAAGATACATAAGCTCAGTAGCAATCCCTATATCAAATGGCTTTTCCTAGCTTTCTTTTTTTCCCTAAGGAAAGATGCTATGTGGGATCGCTATTTATTGAGAAATGATTGTTGAGTCAAAAGAGTTGTACTTAATTTGAGCCTTTGATACCTTTATCATACACACATGATACATACATACTACATCTCAACATGTCATGTCCTTTCCCTGAATACATTACACCTTCCTACCTTCAGATATCACCCTCTGATTCCAGAGATACAATAAGGATTTCACCTCACTACCCTTATCCTGGGAACTATATTTTTGCCTATAATCTTATTTCCATAGGACCTTTATCAGGATATCAAATTCTTCATCCTCTGCTTCAAAATCCTTCATAATGGAACCCTGGAAGAAGAAAGTGACTGATGTTGCTTGCAATGGACTTAATTCATGCTGCTTTCATTAAATACCTTTCTGAGAAAATAGAAGCTAATGCCATGAGGCCTCACAGTATATATTGCAAAGTTTAGATCCCCATCAAAATGCTTATACTCTCTCTTTCACTGATGCCAATCTCACAAATTGCATTCACTAACACATAACTCTTGATCTCATAACACAACTAACTCTGCTGCTGAAGTAGCTAATGCTCTGCCTCAGAATCCCCTCAAAAGAAAAAAAGAAAGAAAGAAAAGAAACTCCCCTTCAATGCAGGTGAAGAGCTGAAGAAAGGGCTTGGCAAAATGCTACTTGGGAAATTTTAATCTTTTGCCATTGTTCTGAATCTGATTTCACAAGTCATAAGGTGTTGTGGTCAAAGGATCTTAGATATTGTCCAGTCCTCTCCTTTCATTTTATACATGAAGAATCTGAACAAGATTAAGTGACTCACCTAAAGTCAGGAATGGTTAAGTCTCAGACTAACCTAGGACTCAGGAATCCTGACCAAATTCCTGGATTCTTTCCACTCCAGATCATGAAATGAAACTAAAATACTAGCATAAACACCACCCTCAGTGCTACTGCAGACATCTCAAACTCATTACTTCCAACATTGAATTCACTGTCTTCCTCACCCACACCTCTCCTTCTTCTGTCCTTCCCTATTTCTGTTGAGGGAACCATCACCATTTCAGGCACTCAGGTTCACAACCTCAGTGGGTTCCTTCATTCCTAACTCTTCCCTGAACCTCACATCTAATTACTTGTGTAATCACTTCCTACTTTACATCAGCTTTCTTTCATTCTTTTGGTGTTTTTTGTGAGGCAATCAGGATTTAGTGACCTGCCCAGGGTCACACAGCTAGTAAGTGTTAAGTGTCTCAGGCCAGAATTGAACTCATGTCTTTCTAACTCCAGTTAGAAAGAGGATAGAGCATTATCCACTGTGCCACCTAGCTGCCCCATATCAGCTTTCACAGGTGTTCCCTTCTCTTCATCCGTGTATACTAGTGCATGCCTCCATCACTGTTTTACCTGGAATTTTACAATATTCCTGTTTCCAGTCTTCTCTTTCCAATTCATTCTCCACACAGGCAGAGAGTGATTGGACTGACCAGCCACAGTCAGACACACTGTACCTTCACCCTGACATAGTGCTATCACTCTGGTCCTTTTCAAGCACAAAAGACAACAACCAAAGTGATTTTCCTAAAGTGATAAGCTGAACATATCATTCTCCTACTCAACAAACTCTGGTTCAATATTACTTTCAGAATCAAATACACATAAACTCCTCTGCTAGGTTTTTAAAGGCCTTCGCAACCTGGCCCCAACCTACCTTTTCAACCTTACTGCAGATTATTCCCTTCCAAGCACACTATGGTGAACGGGGCTTTTTGCTGTTCCTCATACATGGCACTCCTCCCTGGTATTGTACCCCAGCCTTGCCTCAGTCTCCTAGAATTCTCAGCTCAGCTCAAGTGCCACCTTGTAGAATCAGACCTTACCTGATCTCCATAGCTGCTAACGTCCTCACTTTACATCTGGGGTGTGTGTGTGTGTGTGTGTGTGTGTGTGTGTGTGTGTGTGTATGAGTGTGTGTGTGTGTGTGTGTGCTATGTATGTATATGTCTATATAAATATATATATGGTATGTATGTATATCTGTCTATTCATATATATATGTAAATGTATGTGTTGTCTCTTCCCCACCCCATTTAAATATAAACCCCTAGAGCACATTGACTAAATTTATGTTTGTCTTTGCATCTCCCAGCACTTAACCCAGTGCTTGGCACATGATATGTACAAGTTTTCCTCTATCTCATTTCCTTCCACACACTCTATACTCCAGTTCCTCCCACATGGGACTCCATTTTCCATTTCTGAACCTTCACACTGGCTCTCTCCTTCCCCTTTCCCTCCCCCCACAGCTTTAATGCTTTCTTTCCTCCTAGTTTCTTTGGTCTTTTTTAATACCAAGCTCAAATTCTACCTTATAGGAAGCCATTTCTGACCTCCATGGGCTGCCATATTGTGCTGCTGATTTATGTCAAGCCTGAAGTCTAATAAGATTTCCCAAATTGTTTTTTTTTCAGATAAACTGCTGTCTAATCACCAAAACAGCTACATGGAACAATGGATAGAACACTTGGCCTGTAGTTGAAAGGTCTCAGTTCAAATCTAGCCTCACATGCTTACTAGCTAAACTAGTCATTAACCTCTTTTTGCCTCAGTTTCTTCACCTGCAAACTGAAGAGCAATAATAGCACCCACCTCCTGCAGTTGTCACAGAGATCAAATGGATAGTATGTGTAAATCATTTAGCACAATTCCTGGCACAAAGTATGTACTATATTTCAAAGGTTTTGTTGTTGATTCATTCATTCATTTCTCATCTTGATTTACTCAAATGTCCCTACTGCAAGTGTTCTAGTTTTTCTGTAGCAAAGAAATATGTTTACCTTCTAGTCAGTTATCAGGAGTTGTAATGGAAAGGTTATCAGAGTCTTTTGCCAGGCAGTAGCTGATAGAATGCCATGACACAGGGATTTTTGTCCTAATTTTAGCTCTAGTAGGCTAAGCAAGGTGACCTATTCCAGAAGTAGCCAGATTATTAAAATTTTAAGACTGGTACAAAAAGTAGAGATGGGGGGTAGAGCCAAGATGGCAGAATAAAAACAGTGATTCGCTTCAGCTGTCCCACAAAACCCCCCAAAATACTTGTCAAAATGGCTCTAAACAAATTCTAGAGCAGCACACCCACAAAAAGACAGAGTAAAACAAATTTCCAGCCCAAGTCAACCTGGATGGTTGATGGGAAAGCTCTGTTTCACAGGGCTGAGAGAGGAGCTCAGTTCAGTGTGGATCTCGCAGCAAAGACCAGGCCTCAGTGAACCTGGAATGGCCTCAAGGGACTGAATCACGAGCAGCTGAAGTGGTTTCCAGACTTCTCAACCCACAAATGCCAAAGACAACTTAGATGCTCAGTAGGAAAGGTCTGTCAGAAATGGATGAGAGAGGAGCGTGGTCTGGCCCCAGTCCTGGCACAGCCCCACAATGGTGGCTGCTTCTGGAGCCCTTGGCCCACAGATGATGTATGGATCAAGTGGCTGATTAGAGGGGGATTGCAGGGATTGCTTTTCTGGTGCTGAGGAAGGATTCTCTTGCTTTGCTCCTGATTAGATCTGGGTCCCTGTCATGGGTTAGTCACCCTGGGGCAAGGAGGAGTGCTAGCATGGCAGAGCTTGTGCAGCAGTGAACAAGGAATCCTTCTCACAGTTCCAAGGCAGAAAAGAATGCTTGTGGTCACCCATAGACCAGACAACAGGCCGGGAAATGAGTAAATACCTTGCCTTTGATTGCACCACCTTGGAAAAACCAAAATTTTACAGGTCACTAGAAGTATCTCTGAAAACAACTGAACAAAGCCCCTGACACTTGGGAAAGTACATTTTCCACTCTGGAAGCAGACCCCTACCTTAACAAAGAGTTTAAACCGCAAGTACACGGCTGAGAACATGAACAAACAGTGCCAAAAAAGAAAAAACTCACACTACAGAATCTTACTTTGGTGACAAAGAAGATCAAAATATAAAAGCAGAGAAGAAAACAAGGTCAAAGTTCCTGCATCCAAAGCCTCCAAGAAAAATATGAATCAGTTTCAGGCCATGGAAGAGCTCAAAAAGGATTTTGAGAAGCAAGTAAGAGAAGTAGAGGAAAAACTGGGAAGAGAAATAAGAGTGATTCAAGAAAAGAAGTCAACAGCTTGCTAAAGGAGACCCAAAAAAAAAATACTGAAGAAAATAACACCTTAAAAAATAGCCTAACCCAAATGGCAAAAGAGGTCCAAAAAGCCAATGAGGAGAAGAGTGCCTTGAAAAGCAGAATCAGCCAAATGGAAAAGGCAATCCAAAAGCTCACTGAAGAAAATAATTCCTTAAAAACTAGAATGGAGCAAATGGAAGCTAGTGACTTTATGAGAAATCAAGAAATTATAAAACAAAAAAAAGAATAGAAAAATAGAATACAATGTGAAATATCTCATTGGAAAAACAGATGACCTGGAAAATAGATCCAGGAGAGATAATTTTAAACTTATTGGACCACCTGAAAGCCATGATCAAAAAAGAACCTAGACAGCCTCTTTCAAGAAATTATCAAGGAAACCTGCCCTGATATTCTAGAACCAGGGAGTAAAATTGAAATTGAAAGAATCCATTGATCACCTCCTGAAAGAGATCCCCATAAGAAAACTCCTAGGAATATTATAGCAAATTTAAGATTTCCCAGGTCAAGGAGAAAATACGTAAGCAGTCAGAAAGAAACAATTCAAGTACTGTGGAAACACTATCAGGATAACACAAGATTTAGCAGCTTCTACATTAAGGGATCTGAGGGGTTGGAGTATGATATTCTGGAGATCAAAGGAGCTAGGATTAAAAGCAAGAATCACTTACGCAGCAAAACTGAGTATAATCTATCAGGGGAAAAATGGAAATTAAGTGAAATAGAGGACTTTCAAGCATTTTTGATGAAAAGACCACAGCTGAATAGAAAATTTGACTTTCAGATACAACTTAAGAGAAACATAAAAAGTTAAACAGGAAAGACAAATCATAAGAGACTTATTAAGATTGAAATGTTTACATTCCTACATGGAAAGATGATATTTGTAATTCATGAGACCTTTCTTAGTATTAGGGTAGTTGGAGGCAATATATAGAGACAGAAGGTACAGGGTGAGTTGAATATGAAGGGATGATATCTAATAAATAAAATTAAGGGGTGAGAGAGGATTTTACTGGGAGAAGGAGCAAGGGAGAGGTAGAATGGGTAAATTATCTCTCATAAAAGAGGGAAGAAAAAGCTTTTACCATGTAGGGGAAGAGGGTAGAGGTGAGAGTGAATTAATGAATTTTGTTCTCATCAGATTTGGCTTAAAGAGGGGATAACATACACACTCAATTGGGTATGTAAATCTATCTTACCATACAGGAAAATAGGAGGAAAGGAGATAAAAGAGGGATGGATGATGCAAGGGAGGGCAGATTGGGGGAGGGGGTAATCAGAAGCAAACATTTTTGAGGAGGGTAAAGATCAAAGGAGAGAATAGAATAAGGAGGGGGGAGATAGCATGAAGAAAAGTATACTTAGTTTTTTCACAACTTAGCTATTACAGAAGTGTTTTGCATGACTACACATGTATAACTTGTGTCATGTTGTTTGCCTTCTAAATGAGGGTAAGTGTGGAGGGAGGAAGGGAGAGGACTTGCAACTCAAAGTTTTAAAAACAAATGTTAAATGTCTTTACATGCACCTGGGAAATAAGATATACAGGCAAAGGGGTATTGAAATCTATCCTGCCCTACAGGAAAATAGAAAGGGATGGGGATAGAGAAAGGGGTGAGGTGACCGAAGGGAGGGCACATCACGGAAGAGTATTCAGAATATATGCCGTCTTGGGGGAGAGGAAGGCAAAGATGGGGAAAATATTTGGAACTCAAAATCTTGTGGAAGTGAATGCTGAAAACTAAAAATAAATAAATGTATACGTATTTTTAAGAGTATAGGTACCTTTCCTTCATATGTATTCTGATCCACATTGGCTGTACTACACCCTGCTTGGTCTTTAATGGCTCAATATTTTGGATGATCACTGTCCTTGCAGACAGAAGTAATTTCAATTTACCTGTTACTGGTGGTAGGTAGAAAATCC
>NW_027555993.1:0-24063 GCF_003287225.1 Phascolarctos cinereus | reverse complement strand
AGTAAAAAAAATTTTGAGAAAGCAACAAGATCAGACGATTATATATGTCAAATATAAATTATTCTAATGGGAGACAAAGGCCTTGAGTTAGTTCTAATAACAAGTTCTAAAAATTGAGCTCAGAATTTTGTACATGCAACTGTATTGTTCACCTCTGCATAAATCAGGCAATTTAAGAGAGCTAGTTTTTGCAAACGATTTTAACAGAAACATTCAGAGAGCTTTACCAGTGACCTGAACTCTGCTAGGAGAAGCTGCTTTGAGAACAAGACTATTCCAGAATGCCCAAGAGAAAGGAGATGGGGGCAAGGAAGGGAGGGTAAAAGAGAGGGAGGGAAGGAGGAGGGAAGGAAGGAAGGAAGGAAGGAAGGAAGGAAGGAAGGAAGGAAGGAAGGAAGGAAGGAAGGAAGGAAGGAAGGAAGGAAGGGAAGAGAAGGGAAGAATGATCACTTGTCAACTTCAGAGGGGATTTCTGTTCAAGTACAGACTTGTCTAGATAACTTCAAAGGTCCTTTCCTGCTCTGAGGTTTTGTGAAAGTCTATGGAATATTGACAGAAACGAAGGAGGTGTCATGATAACAACAATAATAATTAACAGGGCGCTATAAGGTTTACAACAACCCTGTGAGATATGCATGAAATCATTATTTCCATTTTGTAGATGCAAACACCATGACTAAGAAGTTAAGTAGCTGTCAGAGTCACATAGTCAGGAAGGGTCTGAGCCAGGACTCAAATTTGGCTCCTCTAACATGTGGTCTTTCCACCTCACTCTCCTGAAAGGATATCCCAGAAGACAGGGAGAGGAGGAGGCAACATGAGAGCACTGGAAACCCCTAGAAAGCATCCAAGTTCACTATTACAATGATGATGATGGATGATTAAGAGTATGATGATAACAAAAGGCCACCAGACTTAGAACAACAGATCCTATGTTAGAATCACAGTTTGCCTCTTGTCATTCATTATTACCTACTACCTTAGTGTCCATGGGAAAGTCATTGCTCCCCTCAGCCTCAGTTTCTTCATCTGTAAAAACAGTTTGGCTCCAAATCCTATGATCTCTTAAAAAATAAAATAAAATATTTAGGGAAAAACCAGTGTAAAGAAGCAGTCCGCAGCAGATAACTGCTGCCTCAGCTTGTTGGATTCAATCTCTGTCCAAGGTCTATGGACTCTGAGCTAATGCAATAGCCCAGTGCCAGGGGACCCCATTCTCTCCTGGAGGTATCTTTTTTTGTTGACCTTTGGCATACTGCACCTTGCTCAATGATTCTGAAGAACCTGGGCAGTAGTCCATGGGTAGTTGCCAACATAGAAATTGAGGACATAGGCAATGTTTCTGAAAGCATCTAAACCCTATAAACAGTTTCCATGCCAACTTTCTAGAGTAAAGGGTCTAGCCAGAGTACTAGGGGCTTTTCAAATATGTGCAATTTCTTCTCAGCAATCTTTTGTTCTATAAGAAGGAACTTAGACTCAAACCACTAGAGCTGGAAGAGGCCTTGGAATATAAAATGTCAGAATTAGATTAGAGGTCCTTTAGATCTCTCTTTTTAAAAAAATGGATTAACTAACTATATCTGGTATAGTTATAGATTATATACATCATTGTAACTCCTATATCACCTGCCCATGACTTGCACATGTTTGTTGCTCAAGAAATATTGCTTCATAGATTAAAACTGTGCCTGGTATAGTGAAAGACAGGCAGAGACAGACAAATCATTAGAGCTGGAGATGTCATTTAGTCTCAGCCATGTTTCACTTCACTCTAGACTCAGACTGTCCAGCCATCTATTCCGTAGCTTTGATGGCAGCCCTGCCCCTGAAAATATCCATTTTCTTCCCTACTCCCACCTGCTCTAATTCTGGAACCATAATCATACCAATTCTGCCACTGTCTTATTGCATTAGGAAACTTTTCTAGCACTGTGTTAAATAGTAGTAGTGATAATGGACATTCTTGCTTTACACCTAATGTTAATGGAAACGCCTCTAATTTTTCTCTATTACATGTAATGTTTGGTTTTGGTTTTAGGTAAATAATGTTTACTATATTAAGCAAAGTTCTATTTATTCCTATGCTTTTTAGTGTTTCTAACAGAAACAAATGTTGGATTTTATCAAAAGCCATCTATTAACATAATCATTTTGTTCTTACTATTTGTTGTTTACATCATTTATTATAATCATAATCTTTTTCATATTGATCCAATCTTGCATTCCTGGTATAAATCCAACTTAATCATAATGTATAATTTTTTCTAATATGTTGCAGCCCATTTGCTACTATTTTATTCAAAATTTTTGTGTCAATTTTCATTACACATATTAGTCTATAGTTTTCTTTCTCTGCTTTGTTTCTTCCTGGTTTAGGTAATAAGACTATATGTGTATCATAGAAAAAAGATTTGAAAGATTCTTTTCCATTTTTGTAACTAGTTTATGTAATGTTGCAATTAATTTTTCTTTGAATGTTTGATATAATTCACTTATAAATTCATCTGGTCTTGGAGTTTATTTCCTCTGGGAGCTCACTTAGGCTTATTCAGTGTATTTTTCTGATACTCAAATATTTAAATAACCCATTTCTTCTATAGCGATAGATAGATAGATAGATAGATAGACAGATAGATAGATAGATAGCAGTAGTCTCAGTTCTGAGATGGGGTACCTGCACCAGAGCCAGACTCCTCCTGAAAACTCCTGGATGACCTAGGTAGGCCCTGGTTGATCCTGAGGGTAGTGACTAAGAGTAGGTCCCAATATCTACAAGAATTGTCCAATCATATCTTCTGTTGTAGTTCTAGCCTAGGCTTCCTGGATACTGCTCTAGGATGAGACTGTCCGGATGCTGCTCAAGATGTTTCTTCTGTTGTGGCCAGGGACTCTGGAAGTCCTGCCACCAAGGCCTTTTTCCTACTGTAGAGACTCCTGTTCTACTCCTATCTTCCAAGGACCTTCCTCCCTTTCTCTTTCGATGCAGCCTTGGGGTTCTCCCCCTCTCAGAGTCTCACCACAGGGTTCTGAGTACTCCCAAGTTAAGCTCTGGTTGGAGCATTTCTCTTATCACCAGTCTCTGGTACTGCCCCCTTACTGGGCTTTTGCCACAGGACTCCTGGGCTGCCTCTGAGCAGGCTCTTGCCATGGGGCTTCAGCTATCCCAAAGTTGGGCTTTTCCTGGGGACCTTTCCCTTCACCATTGGGCTCCAGAGCTCCCACCCCAGCCCCTCACCCACACTGGGCTCCACTGCCACCATGGGGCTGTTTTGTACAGGACCTTCCACCTATCTTTGTTCATTTACTTCAGGGTTTCCAAAGAATTTCAGCCATCTTTCTGTACAAGACCAGTTAGAGACTACATTTGATTTTTTCTTATTCTTTTTTAACTGGAACATTTTTTAAAATGCTTTTCTGAGAGGTTTGTGGGGTATCGGGGCTCCTCACATGCCACTATCTTCTCATGATCCCCTCCTCCAGTGCTTTTGCTGCTACATGAGGCAACATGGTAGGGGTGGCTCTCTGGGAGACAGAGACAGGATCAGAGACAGAGATACAGAAAGACAGAGAAGAAATATAAAGAGACAGACACAGATATTGAGACAAAAACAGAAATATATACATACACATACATGCACATATACATAAAGAGAGAGAAACAGAAATATAGAGACACACAGAGAGAAACAGAGATAGAAAGAGACAGAAACAGAAATACATGTGTATATATAGAGAGAAACAGAAATACAGAGACAGAGAGATAAACAGACATCTAAGCAAGTAAAAGGAAAATAGTATCAGAGATAAAATACAGGGATAAAACCTTAAGGTTTTAGAGTGCTTGGTACTTCTCACAATAGAGCATATCATTTGGTCCAAAGTTGTTATAGGTGATGGTCATAAGAAGAAAGATCCCACTTTGGCTCCCACTTAATATTTTTACCAATGATTTCAGTGAAGATCTCGGTGTCAGATTCCTTTCACACAGGACACAAAGCTAGGGATAACTAACAGAGTTGAAGTCCAGAACCCTAGATTTAGTCTAGTAAGATAAAATGTGAGCAGGACATGTGTGTAAAATAAATCAGGAAAAGTATAATTTGATAACCATTCTTGTGTAACTTGAGTCCCAAAGCTCATTAGTAGGGGATTCTCCTCATTGGCAGAAAGCAATGCCCCATGCCTGAATGAGAAGCAGGGTAGAGTTGGCCAGCACGAAGAGACTCAGGATATGCAAAGAGACTGAAAAGCCTGATGCTTTCCTCTCTCCTACTCTACCAATTCCACTTGGCGTTGCTCTCCATTGATGAGGAGGGATCCCTGTGCCAATGGGCTTTAGGATTCTGAATTCTATCTGTAAATAGTGTCTGGTGTGCTTACAAGCTCAATTCAAGTACACACTGTAACATGGCAGCTGTAACAGCTGATGCTGGCACCATCTTGGGCTGCATTAAGGGAGTACTTGCATTCAGAACAAGGGGAGTGATAGCAACATTGTCCTCTGCCTTGGTTGGAGGACATCTGAGGAAATGTGATCAGCTATGGGCGTCACACTTTAAGAAGGACATAGGCAATCTGGAATAGGCCCAGGAAGGGGTGATCAGGATGATTGCTATGCCGAATGAGGATCCACTGAAATTAGAGAAATCTTGGTGAGAGAGTAGCAAAGGAGGTGAAGGGGATTATAGCTCTTTTCAAGTATTTGAAAGGCTTAAGTTAAAAATTCTAACCTAATTCTAACTCATTAGAAATGAGTTTATAATTGCTCCTTTGGGCCCCACTTTGGTAGAATTTGGAGCAATGGGGGCTCTTCATGGGAAGCTGAAGAGAGGCAGATGGAGATTCAATATAAGGAAAAACTTTTTCAGCAATTGGATGGTGCAACAATGGAACAGCTTCCTCACTAGGGTGTGAGTTCCCCATCACAGAAGGCATTCAACAAGAGGTTGAATCACTACTCTCCAGGGATGGTATAAAGGAGATTCCAGTCCATATACTTCAGACTAAATAACCTCTAAGGTCAATTCCAACTCTGAGATTCTGAGATAGAGAAGGCTATCCTGGCCATCCCTCCCTCCCCGGGCAAGGTATTGGAATGGCAAGAACAAGCAAGCTGAGGTGGACCAGAGCAAAGAGACTCGGTCATTTTAGGATAGGTGCCCCTGGGATGTGAAAAACCTGATGGAGCCAAAGCAGAAAAGCAATGAGAGATCAGGAAAGCAACGGTTAAGGTGGCCCAAATTTGTTAGCGAGAGTGGTGGAAGCAGAAAGGGAGTTAATGAGATTACCTTTTCACACTCCTTGGTGTCCTCTGCCTCTGTTTGGTTTTCACAAAAGGCCTCATGGGGCAGGTTACTGTTTTGTTTGTTATTGAGGTATGATATTTGCATTTCCGCACCAAAAAAAACCAAACGTAAGTATTTATCCTAAATCCTAACCTGGGCTCCTGGAATTAATGGGGACCATAAAGAATCCCAGAGGTAGCTAAAGGGCAGCTAAAAAGTCTTGTTTACTTGCTCGCCAGAGCCATAGGAAAGTAGTACAAGTAGCTGCCAAGGAATTGAGGGGCCTGGGATTTTGTCATAGTTTCAACCCTGTGTGACAAGGACAAGCATTTTAACCTCCCTAAGCCTTGCTTTGCTCATGTGGAAAACGAAGGGTTTCAATTGCATCATCTCTCAGTTGCTTTCTAACTTTAGTACTCGACTTAGAATCAGGAAGACCTGGATTCAAATCCTACCTCAAAAACACTTCCTAGCTTTGTGACCCTGGGCAAGCCATGGAACCTCCCTGTGCCTTGGTTTCCTCATTTGTAAAATAAAAGGCTTGGACTCTATGGCCTCATAGGTCCCATCCACCTCTAAACCAATCAACTTATTTGTAAAATGCAAATTTTTATTTGTAGGTATAGTAGAAAGAGTTCTGGAGTTGGTATTAAAACACCTGAGTTTGAAGTCTTAAGAGTTTCCCCTTCCCTATATGGCATTAGACAAGTAATTTAACCTTTCTGGGTTCCAGTTTTCCCAACTGTAAAATGAGGGGATTGGATCCAGCAAGCTCTAAATTTCTGTCTACCTCAAAATCTGTGTTCCTTCTTATCTCTGCCCTGCCTGTCTTACTGGGTAATTGCGAAAACAGCAAGATACTGTAAGAGAACACACTGCAAATCAAAAATAATACATCATGTATACTTACCTCAGGTCACAATAACAGTCCATCCTGGATAGGGGCTATGCTAGGCACACCTTGTCTAGGAAATGGCTTGCCCTTGTACTAAGCCAGGGATGGGGTACCTGCGGCCTTGAGGCCACAGGTTCCCCACCCCTGTACTAAGCTCTTCAACCTCTTGGAAAGCTCTGCTCACAACTTACCTCCTCCCAGAAGCCAGCCCTGATTAACCTGCTTTTGCTCTGTGCCCTTCTGACCATACAAAGCTGCAGGTCAGCAAGTGAAGAATTGGGTAGTACAAACCTTGTGCAAATTTTCAAGTTATTCCCATGAATGGTGTGTTGTCTCTCCCCGAGAAAGCTATAGATTCCTGGATAGCAGAGACTGTGCCAAGGGTAAAAAGCCATACAACAGGACACAGTAAATCAATGCTCACTGGCTTTCTGCGGTGCCTAAAAGATAAGAAAAAAGATGAATGCTCACTGATGGAAGGAATGGCTGAACAAGTTATGGTATATGAATATAAAGATATATTATTGCACAATTTACTGTTTTTTTATTGCAGTCATGTCCAACTCTTTTTGACCCCGTTTGGGATTTTCTTAGCAAGATACTGGAGTAGTCTGCCATTTCCTTATCCAGCTCATTTTACAGATGAGGAAACTGAGGCAGACAAGATTAAGTGACTTGCTCAGGGTCACACAGATGTTTAAGTGTCTGAGGCCAGATGTGAATTCAAGAAGATGACTCTTTTGGACTCCAGGCCCAGTACCCTATCCACTGTACCACCTGGCTGCACCTATTATTGCACCATAAGAAATGACAAATATGAAGGATTCAAAAAAAGCTTATATGAATTGATTCAGCAAAATAAGCAAAACCAAGAAAACCTTGGGCAAATCACTAGACCTCTCTGGGCCTCACTTTCCTCATTTGTAAAGTGAGGGGTGTTGAGCCAGATTTTAATAGGGGGAGACAATCTACAAAGGGGAGTGATGGTCTGGGTGGGGTGTTTTGGTTTGGAAAGTTGCCAGAATGGTGACTAGAGCCACAGGGAATAGACTGGCATACCCCTTCCTGTAAACGATGGCCATATTGAGTTGATCCCTTCCCTTCCCCTCTTTCTTGTCTGTTTTCCTTCCCTCTTCATTTGGGCCACCCCATCCCCAGCCACTGAGTGCTGTCATAAATATACTCTTCCATTAGTGGGAATGTTTCAAGTGATGTTTAAGCAAGGAATCTTCTACAGCTAGCCACCAGAAAGACCTAGACACCTATTTGCTGTGTGACTCAAAAAAAAAAAAAAAGAAAATTCAAGCCAATTAAAATGTTTTCTACAAAAAGTTTATTGAATAATTTTATAAAGCAGGTTATGCCAAAAATTAGAAATCATAATAAATGTGAGGAATAGTGTATAAAAATAATGTACACAGATATATTATTAATAGTGACATTTCATTCTAGTAAAGACTAACCAGTAATCTTTCCCAAGAATTTTCTGAAGATGTTAAATATGTTTTAATGACAGTACATACAGAAGCACATACACACATACACACAAACACACATATGTACATCTCAAGTATTTTTCTTTCTGAGTTTCATAGTCCCCTGTGATATTGCTAAGATGAATGAGGGCTAATGTCTTAAGTGTTCTTAAAGTACAACAAAACATTCACTAGGTAGAATAATAAAGATATGACAAAGATCTTTCACTCCCAATCTCTTAATACCTTATCTGAAAAATTAAATCATGCTTCTCAGAGTTACTACCAGGCTTATCAGTGCATTCATCATAGTGCTACCCTAGTGCATTTATTATGGTCCTACCCATAGTGCATGGTCATTTACCTGGTGAGGCATCTTATGAATTGGAAACTAGTCAGTCATCAGTTCCCCCCACTCCCAAAAGTGAACAAATATGTAAACAATCTATGCTAGCCTGATTATATCTGGCTTATTCTTTGCTTAAGAGCACTGATTTCCCTTTCGATTTCATACGGCAAGTCAGTATTGACTTGCACTTCAAAGTACTTCTCAATGTCCTCCACCTCTTTCTCCCAAAACTCCTTTGAGATGCTGAAGAGCTCTGTCATATTGATATCTGTCAGACCCTTGAGATTAAAGGCATCTTCAGAAGGGATGTAACCAATGGGTGTGAGCTTAGCATTGTCTTCTCCATTGATCCTATTGAAGATCCATTCTAGGACACGGGAATTCTCCCCAAATCCTGGCCAAAGGAATTTGCCTTCTTTATCCTTCCGGAACCAGTTAACATGGAAGATCTTGGGCAGCTTAGCTGCTGGGCGCTGAGCCATACTGAGCCAATGAGCCAGATACTTCCCAAAATTGTAGCCAAAGAAAGGTCTCATAGCAAAGGGATCATGCATGATGACTTTGCCTATTAAATATAGAGAAATATAAAATGCATATGATATTTCTATTTAGCAACAATAATTCCTGATAGAGTAGGTCAGAATTTTCCAAGTCTTTATAATAGCATAATAAATAATGAGTGAGAGACAGAGGCAGCATGGAGTTATAACTAAAAGGCCAGCTTTGGAGTCAAGAAGACCTTACTCTGACAAATATTAGCTATATGACCTGGGCCAATTATACTCTTGCCCCGCCCTGTGCTCTAGGACGGGAAGTGATAGAAGACCTAACTAAAGAATTTCCAAAGATCTGGAGCAAGGGAAAAAAAAAGCGTGGTGCATAGAATGACAATGAGGGGGAAAAAAAGCCATACAAGGTTGAGTGGGTAAATATGCTTAATATTTTAAACACTAATAGGAAAACTTGCTAGAAAACTCTATGGTTTAATTTTTTTCCCCTTACCTTTGTGTTCAGCTGCTGCTGTTGCTTCTGACCTCATTGAAGCCCCAACAAATACTCCATGCTGCCAGCTCATGGATTCATAGACCAGAGGTACACCTTGAGCAAGAAAAAATGTATGTTAGAGCTTGGGATTCCACTCAAGTCCTGTTCAAAACACATCAACGTGGAACAACCTGGGAGTGACCCTTGGCTCTCCAAAACTACATCACTAGGAGTTAAGTTCTGGCACATTCTACTAGGCTGGAAAGCTTGAGAGGAAAGGCTTATTAATTGCCCATAGGACGGTCATCTGAGGACCGGCCTAGTTACATTTGTTTGCTCAGTGACTCAAGCAGTACCCACAATGAGTCTGTCTTTTCTGTGAAACATTGTCCCAGAAGTCAAGAAATGCAATTCCCAATGGAAACACTGAATATTTTCTAAATTTCTCTAAAATGCCATACATCAGGAAAGAGAGTATGGTATGGTGGACAGAGTGACAGGCTGATATTCAGGAAGACCTGATCACTAGCACTATGATGACTGGCTGAATCATTTAAACTCTATGTAACTGAAGTGGTTCTCTAGTATTTATCTAAGCCATAAATAGGCTGTAATATACATTGGTAGAGGGGGTTACTATGCCCACAATGGGAAAATCATAGGTCCCACAACTTCTTTTAATTATTAATAAATGCCATTCTCACCAACAGGTCTACGGCCTCCAAAGATAATGCCCTCTATTGGAACTCCTTCTGGAGATTCCCAGGCAGGGTCAATGATGGGACACTGGTTTGCAGGAGTACAGAATCGGGAATTGGCATGGGCACAAGGCTCTCCTGGGCAAAGCAAGAAGAGAGATGTTGGATGATTGGAAGCATATGTTAGGAGTAATTTAGCATGTACCTCATGGTCCTATTTGTGTGCTCTTACCATCCTCTGGAGTCCATTCCTTGTTTTTCCATGATGTAAGTGTAACCCCTGGGCCTAAAGGTTCATCGATGCCTTCCCAGTAAACACCCCCATCACTTGTTTCTGCCACATTGGTAAAGATAGTGTTCTTCTGAATGGTATTAATAGCATTGGGATTTGTTTTCACAGAAGTTCCAGGAGCAACTCCAAAAAATCCATTTTCTGGATTAATAGCCCTTAAGTTGCCTGAAAATTTTAAAATATTGAAGTATAGGTGAATATGAAACAGGCATTTATACTTGAAAATGTATTCTAATTAGGTTTAAGCAAAACTTTTTTTTTCTTTTTCTGACCAAATTCAAAGCCCTTTTTTGCATTCCTCTGTTTCTCTCTAAAGACCCATTTTACTCTGGAATTTAGGTTTGTTTTGCTTCTGTAAATTACTACATTAAAGTTCAAGACTTGCTCCTCAGATAGCTTCCCATCAAACAACATTTTGATGGGTTATATATGTAAACAAATCAGAAACATATGGACTCTGTTTTTAATCACGATTTTTAACTAAGAGAAAATAATCCCCAAAATACATTTCTAACATAACCATTTCTCATAGAAATATTATAAATTATTTAAAATGTTTTGAAAGCAAAAACAAAACAAAACAAGTTTTCACCTGATCCCCACAGGCAATATTAAGGACCAAAATAGTTACCTTGCTCATCAAATTTCATCCAAGCAATATCATCACCAACGCATTCAACTTTCCACCCTGGGATTGTTGGATTCATCATCGCCAAGTTGGTCTTTCCACAGGCACTAGGAAAAGCTGCAGCAAAGTACTTCTTCTTGCCCTCAGGATTCGTGATGCCCAGGATCTGTTGAGAAATGAAATCCTTGTAGAACAACCATTTGCCCCCCTCAGTATGTCTTTCAAAAGTCAAAGGAGGTAGAAGCCCTTACTTCTAAATATTTGATTTTAGGTATTAATGTTTCAAAATGCTAAAGTCAAATTCACAAAATATTGACTAGAATTCTTCTTGTTGTTTGGTTGTTTTTTTTAGCTGTGCCCAACTATCCATGACCCCATTTGGGGTTTAGCAAAGATACTGGAGTAGTTTGCCATTTCCTTCCCCAGTTCATTTTACAGATAAGAAAACTGAGGCAAATGAGGTTAAGTGACTTGCCCAGGGTCACACAGACAGTAAGAGTTTGAAGCCAGATTTGAATTCAAGAAGATGAGTCTTCCTGACTTTAGGCCTGGCACTCTATTCACTGAGCCACCTGGGTGCCCTCAGAGCTCTCTTTAGGTCCACTCTTCTCTGGAAACCTTAAAATAACCTAAATTATTATTTTAACATATTCATCAAAAGAAATTTCCCCATATTTTCTGAAATGTGTGTACCATTTATGACTCATGTAAGCCTCATTTTTGCATTTACCCCTACTTTCAGGAGCACAGGTATTCTGGAAGGGGAATCTAAGGACCTAGGTTCAAATCTAAAGTATGCCACTATAGGACCTGTGTGATGCTGGGCAAATTGCTTTGGCTCTTTGGGTCTTAGTTTCTTCATCTGTAAAAATAAGGGAGTTGGACTAAATGATTTCTGAAGACTCTTTTATACATCTTTAAATCTATGAAAATACCAAAAAACGTTTTATAGAATTATGTTATCTCAGAGTTAAAAGAGACTTCAAAGTTAATCTAAATCAACCCCTTACCTGAAACATAAATCCCCTCTACAACAACCCTGGTCAGCAATAATGTAGCCTCTGCTTTAGAGCATACTGTGATGGAGGGCTCATTACTCCATGAGCAACCTGTTTCAGCTTTAGACAGTTCTAATTATCATTAAAAGCCTTGCATACAATAAGAAATGACTGTTGAACTGAATTATGCCACAATCTGCCTCCTTAAATTCCCTAGTCCTTTCTTTTGAGACCTATTGCAGAATTAATCTAATCTCTCATTTTTTTTTTCTGTCCTCTTACCAGCATATGCTCTGCAAGCCAGCCTTCTTCCTTAGCAATCCTGCTTGCTATTCTGAGGGCAAAGCACTTTTTCCCCAGGAGGGAGTTTCCACCATAACCACTTCCAAAGGAAATAATCTCTCGGCGATCAGGAATGTGAGCGATGAGGGTCAATTCTGGATTACAGGCCCAGTTGTTGACTAAAGGTTCTGTAAAACATGACACAAGCAGTGAGTATCAACTCCTCTGAATGGAATTTGCCTAAAATTTGTCTGGCAGTCAAACCAGTAGGTTTCAGTGCACTTACTTTTTAGAGGTAAAGGGCAGCCCACAGAATGGAGGCATTTTACAAATTCCCCATTTCCCAGTGCTTCTAAGACTGGTGTTCCCATTCGGGTCATGATCTTCATACTGGCCACCACATAGGGTGAATCTGTCAGTTCAATGCCTATCTTTGACAGAGGAGAACCAATGGGGCCCATGCTGAAAGGAATGACATACATCGTTCGGCCTATGGAACAAGAAAGAGTAGATGAGAAATAATATAGAAAATCTCAGGCTCAATTTGAAGAATTCTCCCCAGTAAAGGTTTGTTAAAGGCTGATATCCACATATGAATTATTTCCCACTTGGAATATCTTATCTTCCCCAAATAAACAGCTATGATAAGGAGAGTTAAGTGCATATTGGAATTAGATTAAATAGTGATATCATAACTAAACTTCACTTTGAATTATTATTTGGCATGTCCATATCAGGCAGCTAAGAAGTATCAGTTCTGGATTTAGAGTCAGGAAGACCTGAGTTTGAATCCTACTTGAGAGACTAGCTATGTGACAACTTCTCAGCCTCAATTTCTTAATTAGCAAAATGAGGATGATAATAATAGCACCTTCCTTACAGGATTGTTGTGAGAACCAAAGGAGATAACACGTGTATGATATATTTTGCATACCTTAAAGTGCCATATAAGTGCTAGCTATCATCATTATTATCATTAACATATAATATATACACTTCAATATAATATGTATGCTTCTTGACTTTAGTAATTTTTACATATAAAATTTAAAATATCAGAGGTAACTATATTATGTTTCTATAAAAAAAGTTTTATTTTGGTTATTATGGTTAGAATCGTAATGGTAGAACAATTGTGGAAAATCATACTTGTATCTCATCATATTAAGTGCTTTGTTCACCTTTCATGCATCCTGGAAATCTGGCATTGAAGGCTTTCTCA
This sequence comes from Phascolarctos cinereus, assembly GCF_003287225.1. Classification (NCBI taxonomy): domain Eukaryota; kingdom Metazoa; phylum Chordata; class Mammalia; order Diprotodontia; family Phascolarctidae; genus Phascolarctos; species Phascolarctos cinereus. Next base: position 10,952 of record NW_027555993.1, on the reverse strand, counting down.
AAGTCTTCCTCCGACATCCAGCGACCCAGTTGGCTAATTCCAGTCCGGGGGATGGGTACTGTGTCTCTTTGTTCCTGGGTGATGATGACAGTTTTGCTTTCGATTTCTGGCCACATCTCTGGATCAGTAAGAGCCAACCAGCTGGCAAAAGTCAAGAATGTATGTTATTATTGCAGAAAGTTGAGACAGTGGAATCTAAAGATAAATTTTAATATAAGTATATGTATATAGGGCTTCTTTCAATGAAATGCATAAAAATCTCAGGCAGCAGAGAGCAGACGAACCTCATAAAATATAGCTGATGTAAGTGAGGAAATGATTTAGAAATGGACTCTGTCTTAGAACCCTCCTCCTTCACCTCTCTCAGTAGTGGCTTAATAAAAATTTATGTAATGAATGTATAAATGAATGAATGAGAACTTTTTAAAACACTCAGGACCTTTCACAAAATCATAGACTCATACAATGGTTCATTAAAGATCCTTCTTTCAAAAAACAAAACAAGAAGAGAGAATAAGCATCCCAGCTCTGGTTAGGATTCTTACAGTTTTTTCTTCCTTACCAATTATCATACTTCTTCAGTTTCTTGACCATGCTTGTTCTAATACCATAGAGTCAAGAATATTCCTGTTTTTTTCTAGAACCATTGCAGATATGATTTTGTCTGGCTGGCACAACTGGGCACTACTTTCCACGAAGTCTCGGACTTCTTGGGCAAGGTGTCCAGGCTACCTTGGACGATCTGGGCAGAGTAGTTCATGTTGTTCTGCATCTGGGGAGGCATATCTGGACTGGCAGAACGGATGGGCAGGCAGAAATGACCTGCACAATCTAAAAGTGAGACAACAGAAACCTTTCAGTTAGCTTAACACCCTCAAAGGAGCTTTCAGCATTTTGTCTAGATTTCATATCACTAGACAGCTATATATCTGGAAATAAGAAAATGTTTTAACATTTAAAATTATATACAGATATATATAAAAGCTGTACTTACATCTCCCTCTTTGGAGGGTCTCAGAGAGCTAGGCAGTTTTTGTTGTTGTTTGTTTGTAGTTTCTTCCTGCTGATGAGTGTTTCTTCCTTATAGGAAGTTTGTGTCTGAAAGAACACCCTCTTGCCTTAAATACTCTCTAGGAAGGAGAGCCCAACCCCCTAATCTAGGATGAGGGAGGCTTGGCCCTTACATCAGAACAGTGTCTTTTGGACAGCTGCCATTAACTGCCTTAGCTGGGAACAGCTTGCAACAATAATGGGCAGGGGTGAGGCGTGGTGTTTTCACTTATCACTTATTTAACAGACAGCTGATTAATGAATACTAGCAATTTTTTCACCATTGGACTGCCTCCAGTGAGCCCTTGCACAACTTGTTGACTGGCTAAATTTTGACCAAATTCATTGTGGATGGAAAAAAGAAAGAAAAAAAAAACCAACCCCCAAGAGGCCTTTCTTGAAAGGCAGATGGAGTTTAGTGAACTGAGTCCTGAGTAGGTTGGAAAATACTCCTGGACTGCCTAGATTGCTAGCATAGGAAAAACTGGCATACTTTGTATACAGCTGCACAAGGTTGTTAGCTGACTAAAAACTGGATTAGCCTATCATCCTAGGGCTATTTCCACACCTTGGCCAAATCCCCTGAAGCCAGAGAAAGTCTGGTATATTGGCCCAGGCTGAGAGCTCAAGGATTTAGGGTATTTAAATGTCGATTTTCTGATTAAGATCTACATGGAAGGTGCCCCTGTGTGGTAGAAAAGCTGGGGATACTGGCTGGGATCTCAGTTCTGCCACCTATTTACTTTAATAAATGTAAAGTGCTTTGCAAACTTCCAAGGGCTACAAGAATGTGAGCTATTGCCACTCTGGGCTTCAGTTTCCTGATCTGTAAAATAAGGGTATTGAAGAAAGTGACATTTCAGATTCCTGCCACATATAAATCTGTTGTTATTATTTTTTATAGCTGAAAGAATTAGGAATCCTCACTTCTAATTTGGGATAAGGCATTCTATAACTGTAAGGATAGTCCTGTGCATATTAGGGTAAAGGGGGAGACGAAATTAAAATGAACCATGACGCATTTTTTTAAATTATAAGATGAGCTGTAACAGACAAAATGGAGCTTTCTTTTTCTTCTAAACAATTCAGTCGGTCAATAAACATTTATTAGCTTCACTTGGGTTTCTCTACTCAGATAAATTACTCTCTCAGAATGGATAAAACAATTTAGGTCTTTTCTCAATCAAGGAAAGAGAGAAGAAAGTGGAGAAGGGTGGGGAGATTTTAAGTGTTTACTTTATGCCTGGCACTATGATAAAATGCTAGGGATACAAATAGAAACAAAAAAAATAGTCCCTGCCCTCAAAAAGCTTATATTCTAATGGAGGAAGACAACAAATAAAATTAAGTAGAAGTGAGGGCTACGGTAGGAAGTTCTCAGGGACTTGGTGGAGAAAGAACTCTAGAGAAAGGAGGAACATAGTGGGAGTGACCTCCAAGGTTTTCTAGATTCCTTCAAATCTACAAGAGACAGCTCTTGGTCTTCTCTGTGAAAATACCTCCTATTTATTTTGAATACATCTGATAGGTACCTAGTTATTGTCTTCCTCCTTAGAATATAAGTTTCTTGAGGTCAGAGACTGTTTTAGGGACTTTCTTTGTTATCTTTGTGTCTCCAGTGCTCAGCTCAGTGCCTGGCAGAAAACATGTAAATGCTTTGTGATTGATTGATGAATTAAGTTTGGGGAGTTTTAAATATCATACTGAAAATTTTGTATTGTATACTAGAGGCAATAAGTAACTACAAAAATTTTCTCAAGCAGGGCAGCGACACTGTCACGCTATGTCTTCATAAATACTAATCTGTCTCCTGAATTGAAGATGAATTAGGGAGGAGACAGAAAGCAGGCCAATTAGGAGGTTGTCAGTCCACAAGCTTAGTAAGTACTAAGTAAGTACTTACTTAGTACTTACCACTTAGTAAGTACTAATGGCTGGGGATACAAAGAAAGATAATTCAAGTCCCTGCCGCCAAGAAATACACATTCTAATGGAGAGAATTGTAAATAACTAGTTACCTATCAGATACATTCAAAATAGATGGGAGGGCTTTTCACAGGGGAAGGCACCAACATCTGAGGGGACCCAAGAAGGCCCCCGAAGATGGAACTTGAGCTGAATCATGAAGGAAGCCAGGTAACCAGGAAGCAGAGGTGAGAGATGGAGTGTTACATTCAAGGAACTGTGTAAGTGATCCACTCCAGTGTTAGCTGGATTATAGAGGGGTGGTCCTTCTCAAGAATAAAGGACAAACAACCTATGGGTAGCATGAGCTGCCCCACTGGGGACCCAATTGGCCAGTTCCAGTTGGGCAGTGCAACTCCTTCCTTCCTTTGTTCCTTCTTTCTTTCCCTCCTTACTTCTTTCCCTCCTTCCTTCTTTCCCTCCTTTCTTCCTTCCTCCCTCCCTCCCTTCCTTCATTCTTCCTCTCTCTCCTTTCTTCTCCTCTCCTCTCCTTTCTTCTCCTCTCCTCTCTTCTCTTCTCCTCTCCTCTCTTCTCCTCTTCTCTCCTTTCCCTCCCATCACCAGCATCCCAGGCCAAGATGTAAGGTGAGTGATAGCAAGGAGTCAAGTATGACATAAAAGCTGCCAACCTGAATGACTGAGAAGATGATGGGACCCTCAATAGTAATAGGGAAGCATGGAAGAGGGAAATGTTTGGGAAGAAAGTTAATGAATTCTATTTTGTACACACTGAGTTTAAGATGCCTACAGGAGAATCAGTTTGAAATGTCCAAGAGGCAGTTGGTGATTCACAACTGTAGCTCAAGGGAGAAACTAGTGATAAATACATAGACCTAGAATCATCTTCATAGAGATTATGACTGAATCCATGGGATCTGGTGGAATTACTAAATGATACAGCATAGAGAGAAAAGAAAGACAGCCCAGGACAGAGCCTCAGGAAACAACAATGGTAAGTCAGCATGGCGGAGATGAAAGGAGCAGTAAGAAAGGACACTGACAAGGTCCAGTAAAAGTAATAGGAAAGAAAAAAGTAACAAGAGAATCAGGAGGTAGTAGCATCAGGGAAACCTAGGGAAAGAGACTATCCAGAAGGTCATAAAGATGAGGATTGAGGAAAAGTCCATTAGATTAGGCACTTAAGACACTGGTAACTTTGGAGAGGACAGTTTCAGCTAAATGATGAAATTGGAAGGCACTTTGCAAAGGATTCAGAAGACATTGAGGGGAGAGAAAATGAAGGCACCTAATGTCAATAGCTTTCTCAAGGATTTTATCTATGAAGAAAAGGAGAAATATAGAATAAGAGCTAGTGGGGATGTAAAGAATCAGATAAAGAAAGATCTACAGAGTAGATAAGAGTGGGGATGATGGGAGGGCAACCTACCAGAGAAGCAATCAGATCCAGTGTGAATGTAGAGGGGCTGGCCTTAGCAAAGAGAAAAGCTACTTCTTCATTTGAGACTAGAATGAAGGATGAATTAAAGATGTCTGACTAATGTGAGATGAGGAGGAGAGAAGATGGAGTTCTTGGTGAATGGTTTCAATTTTTTGGAGAAGGATGAGGGGAGGTCTTCAGATGAAATGGTGATGGGAGTGGGTGCTATGAGAGGCTTGAAGAGAAACAATAACATTTTAAATAGAAGCTATGGAGAGTAGGATAGAAAATAGACATAGGATATTGCAATAATAAAGGCAAGAGATTATAAGGGCTTGATCTGAATGGTCATGTGAATGAAGAGAAGGGGTAAGATGGCAGTGGTAAAATCAACAAGACTTGGTAACCAATTCAATATTGAGTAGGGGGAGCATGTGAAGAAGAGGCAAAAAAGCATAGGATGAGGCCGAACTAGCCTACCTTTGGGATTAGAAAGATGATGTTGCCCTTCATAGAAATCAGGAAATTTAGAGAGGGATGGGTTTGGAAATTGTGGAAAGGGAGGATACAAGGAGTTCCCTTGCATACCTTCAGTTTGAAATGTTGATAGGACACCCAGGTGGAGATGTCCAGCAAGCTTTGGTAATGTGAGACTAGAGATTAAGGTTAGATATGTAGATATGGAAATTGTTTGAACAGAGATGATAACTGAATCCACGGAAATTTGAGAGAGAGAGAAAGAGAGAGAGAGAGTCTTGGGGGACACTCATACTTACTGAACAGGAGATGGATCATGATTCAGCGAAAGACAGAGAAAGAGACAGAAAGAAGGAAGAAAATAAAGACAAAGAGTAATGTCACTGAAGCCAGAGCAGGAGATAGTGCCCAAAAGAAGAGGGTGGTGGAAAGTGTCAAAAGTTGTAGAAAAGTCAAAGAGAATGAGGACAGATAGCAGTTGAGATCTTTGGTAACTGGAGAAAACAGTTTCCATCAAATGGAAGCCAAATTACAAGGGGTTAAATAAAGTACATGCATATTGAGCAACAGACATTTGGTTTGGGAATCTAAATTCACAAGAAGAATTCCAATCTTGATTGGATTAAAAAAATAAACTAAACAAAATAAAGAGCTGTGATTTCCCAGACCCATGAGAGTTCCAAAATCTGATAAGAAAGAAACTGTCCAAATCCCAAATCTTCAAGCCAAACAATTTACTTGCCTAAATCAACTGCTGGCTTTTATTAGCCAGAGATATCACTTGATGGATTAATTGATTAACATTCCTTTGGAAGTTTCCACCAGTAGAAAAACACTCTTCAGGGTTCCACTAGGGTTCTCCTAAGGTCTACCTGGTCATTCAACCTTTATTGATTTTGTTAGACAAGTATTTACATTTTCTGCATTTACTAGACAATCTCAATGTTTCTCTAGGTTGGCATGTGTTTTAAAAGAGTTAACTTGTTTTCCTACCTTATAATGTTACAGGTGGAAGGACATGAGTGAGTATCTAGTCTAACTCTCCATTTTATAGAGATAACTATAGCTTGCAGAGGGACACACTTGCTTAAAAAGGTTTGCACAGCTAATTAGTACCACAGCCAGGACCATCCTGTCACTTTGTCCTGTTAAAGGTGCCTTATATGTTTTTTTAGCTAAGATTCATTTCAATTCAATAAAGACTTACTGAATACCTACTATGTACAATGCAAATTTACATATTTCAGGATTTCAGGAGTTGGCAATCTTTCTCCACAAGAGATTTAAATTAAAAAATTTATATTAAAAATTTTTTTAATTATATTTTCCAAGCTAGATCCTAAGTCAGATTCTTCTGCTCACTCCATAGTTATAAAATCCAATTTCATTACATAGGTTTACATAAAGAATATTAAATAGTCCAGGTTTAAAAGCTTTTATAGGGCTATATTACACACAAACACATTATGAGATCAGAGAGTCGAAGCTGAAATGCATCTCAGAGGTCATCTAGTCCAATGCTTCTTAAACTGGGGGCTTGGGACCCCCCCAGTTTAAGAAGCACCAAAGGAGTTGTGAGTAGAAAAAGTTTGAGAAGCCCTGATTCTGGTCCAACTCCCAGAGGACATAATGATATTGTGGTGCAAGAAGTGAAGTGATTGTCTTAAAGTCAGGCAGGTATTAAGAGAGTCAGGATTTGAACCTAGATCCCCTGACTCCAGATCTCACACTTTTTTTCTTATTACTAACCCCATAGAAATAGCTAGCTCCAAATTTTTTTTTCATTTTGGAAATTTTGGACTCAAAAATTATAAATTTATGCTGAGGAAAAATAGAGAATGAAAGTTTTGAGTGAGGAAAATTAATATCATGTTATATCATATTAATCTGGATGGATTTGAAATCTATCCTTTTCCCTAGTTGGTCAGACCCCACTTTTTTCAGTCTAGCTCACCAGGCAGCATGACCCATTTTACTAATAATAGCAAATGGGACCAAATCTACTGGCAGCTGAAGCACTGCACTTACTGTGGGTGGGTATGGCACTATGACTATGGCTACCAGTTGTAGAAGCAAGGCTCAATGGAGGAATTCTGCATCCTTCCAAGAGGTTTCATTCTTATCAAAAGCATCAAAATGACCCACAAGTTTTTCCTTAGCCATTAAATAACCCCAGTTCTCATGCTAAAAAACTGGCATCCATCTTTTTGACATCTTGAACAGTCAGGAAGGCATTCCTGCTAGGGACTCCTGAACCTCCATTAGATTCATAAACCAAGCACCTCACCTGTGACTAGCATATTCAGCTAAACCATGTGGATCTTTAGGAGGGACTCCTGAAAAACATTTGAAACCTTAGAGAAAAGTATTCTTGGAGACAGTATCTCTATTGGGCATTCAACAAGCTGAGTTGGAAATTGAACCAAAATCTTTTTAACTTCTTTAAGCAGAAGAGGTACTTTACCTGAAAAAGAGAAGTAAATACAGAGGCTGCTACTGAAGCCTCAAGCTAACAGCTAGTGGAACAACCTTGCATTCATGTGGTGTGTGTGATGGATTTTCCTTGGTCACATTTAAGAATTTAAAAAAATACACATTTTAAAAGGAATCAAGAAGGACTTCTGGGGGCCAAGATGGTGATGTAAACAGTAAGTCACTGTCACCCACCCATATTGACCTCTAGAAACCAAAACATAGAGCCCCAAGAAAAACCCTGGACCAGCTGGACCAGTGGCAAGATGGGGTGGAACAGTCTCTTAGCCCGGGAAACTTGGGGGTTCAGCAAGAAAGGTCCATTTTGGGGGCAGCGAGGTGGTGCAGTGGATAGAGCACCGGCCCTGGATTCAGGAAGACCTGAGTTCAAATCCAGCCTCAGACAAATAACACTCACTAGCTGTGTGACCCTGGGCAAGTCACTTAACCCCATTGTCTAGGCAAAAAAAAAAGTCCATTTCACTCAGGTAAAAGGGGAGCTCATTCCGGGACAGGAAGCATCTCAGCAAGCTGGTGTAAAGCTCCACCTCAGCAAACCAGTCGGAGATCCTGAGCCCCAGAGTAATAGAGCAGGCAAATGCCAACACCAGGACCCCCCATGTGCCTTAGCATAGCCAGAGGAACCAGCAGATTCCAGCTCAAAGAACCAACATGTGTGCCAGTACAGTTCTGGCTGGGCAGGCATCCTCCAGCAGCCAGACCTCCACGTACTTCAGTGTAGTACTAGGAAATGCAGGAAGACCCCACCTGACCTCTCCACATGCCAGACACCACCACTAGGACCCCAGCTGAGCACCAGGTAGGCTGACAGACCCCTATAGCCTCCAGCAGACAGTACCTGAGGCCTCAGCACAAGAAGCTTGGGACAGCACTCCCTATACCCCAGAAGCAGAGCTCAACTTTGAAAGCCAGGAAACATGCAAACAGAATGCAAAAAGCAAAAATAAACACTGACCATAGACTCTTTTTATGGGGACAGGGAAGATCAAAACATAAACCGAGAAGAGGACAGCACTGTCAACATACCTACATCCGAAACCTCAAATGGGGAATATGAATTGGTCTCAAGCCCAAAAATCCCTCTTGGAACAGCTCAAGAAGGATTTTAAAAATCAAATAAGAGGGGTAGAAGAAAAATTGGGAAAGGAAATGAAAGGTATATAAGAGAGAGAGTCAACAGCTTGAAAAAGAAAGGAGAAAAACTGACTGTAGAAAACAACTCCTTAAAAAGTAGAATTGGCCAAATGGAAAAGGAGATACAAAAACTCACCAAAGAGAAGAACTCCTTAAAAAGCAGAATTGGCCAAATGGAAAAGAAGTTACAGAAGCTAACTAAAGAAAACAATTCCTTAAAAATTAGAACTGGACAAGTGGAAGCTAATAACTTTTGAGACATTAAGAATCAGTCAAAATCAAAAGAATGAAAAAAATAGGAGAAAGTGTAAAATAGTTCATTGTAAAAACACAACACAACACAACAACAACAACTGACCTGGAAAATTGGTCCAGGAGACATAATTTAAGAATTCTTGGTCTACTTGAAAGCCATGATCAAACAAAGAGCCTGGAAAGTATCTTTCAAGAAATTATCAAGGAAAACTGTCCTGAGGTCCTAGAACCAGAGAGTAAAATAGTCATTGAAAGAATTCAATGATCACCTCCTGAAAGAGATCCAAAATTAAAACTCCAAGGAATATCAGAGCCAAATTCAAGAATTAGCAGGTCAAGAAGAAAACACTGCAAGCAGCCAGAAAGAAACAATTTAAATATCGTGGAACCACAGTCAGGATTAACCAGGACTTAGCAGCCTGTACATTAAAGGATCAGAGGTCTTGGAATATGATATTTTGTAAGGCAAAGGGGCTTGGATTGGAACCAAGAATCAATTATCCAGCAAAATTGAGCACAATCTTCCAGGGGAGGAGATGGACATTCAATGAAATAAGGAACTTCCAAACTTTCCTGATGAAAAATCCAGAGCTGAACAGAAAATTTTATCTTCCAAATGCAAGACTCTAGAGACATAAAAAGGCAAACAGGAACAGAATAAACAAAGTGTTATTCAATAAGGTTAAACTGTTTATATCCTTACATGGTATGATGATACTTGTAACTCTTGAGAACTGTATCTTTATTATGACATTTAGAAGGGCTATACATAGACAGAGGGTGTGGGTATAAGTTGACTTTGATGTGATGATAAAAAATTAATTAAGGGGTGGGGGGAAGATTGTACAGGGAGAAGAGGAAAGGAGGATGCAGAAAAGGGTAAATTATGTCATATGAAATGGTACAAAGACCTATTACAGTAGAGGGAAAGAAGTGAAGGAGACAAGCATTGTTTGAACCTTACTCTCATTAGATTTGGCTCCCAGAGGAAATAACACACACAATCAATTGGGTATAGAAATCTATCTTATTCTATAGAAAGTAGGAGGGGAAAGGGGAAAAGAAAAGGGAGGGGTGCTGATAGAAGGGAGGGCAGATTGAGGGAAGCAGTGGTCAGAAGCAAAACACTGGTGCAGAGGAAAAGAAAGAAAGGAGAGAGAAAAGCATAAATACGGGAAAATAGGATGGAGAGAAAGACACAGCTAATAATCATAACTGTGAATGTGAATGGGATGAACTCTCCCATAAAATGGAAGTGGATAGCAGAATGGATTAAAAACCATAATCCTACAACATATTGTTTATAAGAAACGCATTTGAAGCAGAGAGATACACAGAGTAAAGGTAAAGGTTGGAGCAGAATATATTATGCTTCAGCATAAGTTAAAAAAGCAGGGGTAGCCACCCTGATCTCAGGCAAAGCAAAAGCAAAAATAGATCAAATTAAAAGAGATAAGGAAGGAAACTACATCCTGCTAAAAGGTACCATAGACAATTAAGTAATATCAATACTAATCACATGTGCATTGAGTGGTACAGCATGCAAATTCTTAGAGAAGTTAGGTGAGTTACAGGAAGAAATAGACAGCAAAGCTATACTAGTGGGGGGCCTCAACTTCCCCCTCTCGGCACTAGATAAGTCTAATCACAAAATAAACAAGAAAGAAGTTAAGGAGGTGAATACAATATTAGAAAAGTTAGATATGGTAGGCATTTGGAGAAAATTGAATGGAGATAGAAAGAAATATACCTTTTTCTCAATGGTATATGGCACCTACACAAAAATTGACCATGTACTAGGGCAAATAACCTTACAATCCAATGCAGAAAGTCAGAAATATTAAATGCATCCTTTTCAGATCATGATGCAATAAAACATGTAATAAAGGGTCATGGGAAGATAGACTAAAAACTAATTGGAAACTAAATCTAATCCTAAAGAATGAGTGGGTCAAACAACAAATTATACAAACAATTGATAACTTCATCCAACAGAATGACAATAATGAGACAACATACCAAAACTTATGGGATGCAGCCAAAAGTAGTTCTTCTGGGAAATTTTATATATCTAAATGCTTATATGAATAAAATAGAGAAAGAGGAGATCAAGGAATTGGGCAAGCAACTAAAAAAAAAACAGAAAGAAATTAAAAATCCCCAATTAAATACCAAATTAGAAATTATAAAAATCAAAGGA
>NW_027555992.1:0-24105 GCF_003287225.1 Phascolarctos cinereus | reverse complement strand
AATTAGAATGATGAATATCGAAACAGCTCATAACCATGAGATTGGCTAAGACAACAAGAAAAAGAAAATGACAAATGTTGGAGGGGATTTGGAAAAATAGTTACACTACTGCATTATGGTTGGATCTATGTATTGGTTCAGCCGTTCTGGAGGAACTATGTCCAAGGGCTATAAAACTGTGTAGACCTAGCCATATTGCTACTAGGTCTGTGCCCCTAAAGAAATCAAAGAAAAAGGAAAAGGACTCATATGTAAAATATATATTTATAGCAACTCTTTTTGTAGTGGCAAAGAATTAGAAACAGTGTGTGCCCATCAATTGAGGGATGGCTGAACAGATTGTGGTGTATAATTGTTATGGAATACCATTGAGCTATGAGAAATGATGAAGGGGATGGTTTCAGAAAAATGTAAAGACTTGTATAAGCTTATGCAGAGTGAAGTGAACAGAATTAGGAGAACATTGTACACAGGAAAAGCAATACTATAGCAATCAAATGTGAAAGACTTAGCTACTCTATCAATACAATGATCCTTGACAATTCCAAAGGATTCGTGAGGAAAAATGCTATCTACCTCCAGAGAAAGAATTGATGAACTCTAAGTGCAGATTAAAGCATATTCTCCTTCACTTTCTTTATTTTTCTTGCATTTTTTTGCAACATGGCTAAGGTGGAAATACGTTCTGCATAAGTTAATATGTATAATGGGTATGATATTTTATGTCCTCACAATGGGTGGGGGAGGGCCTTGAGGGAAGAAGAGAATTCAGAACTGAAAATAAAAATAAAAAAGTTAAAGTGCTTGATCTTTCTTTACAAAAAAATTGAAATATAATGTAACCAAATCTTTAGATCAAACCTTACAAGCTTTTAAGTTTTATATACAGAGTTAGATTGATCCAAGAAGAAATCAAAGTTATAGCAGTTCTAAAATCTATTAATGCAATGTAGGAGAATAATAATGTTAAGATTATAGGCTATACAAAAAAAAGGGGGAAATTGAAATACACCCATCAATTTTCATAGACCTATAAACTCTGGAACCTATATTTTAAAAGAAAACAAAATTATTTTCTATCCCATAGACTTCACCTCGGGCAATGTCCTCAGGCTTCCTAGAAATGCTAATTGTATAAACTGTTTTGAATTGGTTAACATGAAAGCTAATAGCAAAGCCATCCTGTAGATATTAGAAAAGGCAGCCATGCTACTAGGTAATTAACTGTTTGCCTTTACCATGAAGGTTTGGCCTGTAGAAACACCCCCAGGACTTCTGTGACTCCTTATAAATAGAACCATCAGGAGATGAATAGACTGTAAGTACCTTGAGGGTGTGGATCATTTTCATATTTGTCTTTGTATCTCCCAAAGCCCTAGAACAGAAGCAGGCATATAGTGGATACTTAAATGTTTGTTGAATTGGCTTATATTGGAAAATAATACAAGGATTTTTTTTCTTTAATCACTACCCTCCTGCCCTTCAATAGAAAATAATTACTGCTTTAAATAGCTGATGCAGAATGTATTTTTTCCTATGGAAAGGTCAAAATGAACCAGTAATTTTAGAGAAGTGTTGAATCAGAGCAGTCACTGAGTGATGATTTTCTTTACTGAGATAAATGGTTACTCTTTGTGTGTGGGTTTGGAGGGGGGAGTGTAGTTATTTTTTTCTCCTCACAGGGGAAAGACAGCTTCAAATGAATCTAGTGTTGTGATTTTCATTAGGGAATAGTCTTGATAAGTAGAATATCCTGGCTACCATTATATATGTGTACTGCAGATATTTCATTTTGGAGTTGAAATCAAATTGTTTTAAGCTGAGTTGGTATTTTTATTGGTGTCCTTCCAGCTGGCCTTCACTTTAAAGTGCCACCGTATTTCAAACAAACTGATCTCCTCAGGAAAAAAAAATCATTGCTGCCAACCAGCATTGTTACAGGAAAGCACAAAGCGAAGAGGATCTATGAAACATTTTCTGTTTGCTTTTTAAAAGCACCAGTGTGTCTCTTGGATAGAGCTCTTTTTCCACTCTCAAAGATTTACTCTTGAACTTGACTAACTGATGAACAAGGTCAAGAGAGCTGTTTAACAATAGCAGAGCAGGCTTAACCTAATGGCCTAGTATTTGATATTAAGCCTTATTTAAGATACTGGAAATCCATGAACCTGAAACATGTCATGGGAGGAAAGAACAAAATATAGCTGGGAATTATTAGAAGAATTACACCAATGGGATTAATTTCAGCTTAATTGAAAAGGGAGTTTTGGTATATAAATATATGCTATGTTGGGACAAACATTCTCTTTAGAATGAACTGATTCTTGTAGAGTATTACTGAATCCATACCCAGACATACTGATAGTAAAAGTAGAAAAATCTATAACCATATTTTACTTTTTTCCTTCCAACAAACACCACAAACCGTCACAACATCTAAGTGAGGTAGGTTGGCATTTTAATCCCATTTTCTTGATTTAGGACCTGAAGAAAGGAGAGGTTAGATAACATGCCCAAAGTTGAAAAAAGATCTGGCATATGAATTGATAGTAAAACTTGAGTTTCTCCTGACACTAGGTCCTGTCCCTCATACTGGATAATGTGGAACTTTCAGTAACTATAGATCATGGAGCAAACACACTTATGCATCTTGAGACATCCTTGTGCAAAAAGAGGTCATGCAAATATAAAGATATTATATGAATTCACTCATTAATTTTTTTATGATATATTCCAGACATTCCTCATGCATACAGGTAAGGGGGCTTTATCTCAATTAACCATGCACACAGCCACACCTAACTTTTTTTTAAAGCCAGTTATTATATTTAAACAATTCTGCCTGAGTGAAATGGCTGCTATCGCCATAAACAGGAATGGTTGAAAACCAAACCAAAACAAAATATAATGGGAAAGTACAGATGTTATGATGTAGCAAGTATTGCGGATGAGGTGTTTCATTGGTTTTTGGCTTGATGAAGAATGCCAGGGAATTAATCTTACAAAATTGAAGCCAAATTTTTTTTTTTGATCAGCTCTAGACATCGTGGAAAAACAGAGTGCCTCATTCCCCACAGACTGAGCTTCATTTTATCCACAGGCAGGAGGTGGTTTCTGTGAAGTAAGTGTGTCCTCCAGGGAGAGTGAGTAAAAAAAGTTGATGATTTCTAGAGTTAAACTGATTCAAAACAATAAAAAGTCTGTGTTTTAGATATTTCTATTTAGCGTGAACATCCCCATAAACTTATTTCAATAAAGCCATGGCCCACTTAATCATCATCAGACTTTGGTTGCTATGCTTGAAGAGTAGACCCAATGGCCACTCCCTTCCCAAACCATTACCTCCACAGTTGCAGAAGGCGCCTTAATGGCTTCAGACACATTTGGCACCTGGCCTTGTCAGCACAGGTCCTTTTTGGCTTAAAATGCCTTGTACCTCAAGGGCTATCTAATAAGTTTCCCTTCATCCAAGGCAACCCTTCATCCAAATGACTCCTACCTCATAGAATCATCGACAAAACCTCATGTTTGCAACTAGCCCTCAAAAGCTTCCTAGTCCATAGGAATAAGAATCACTTTGAGGTGCCCAACAAATAGTCACCTACCATCTGAAGACTTCCAGTGAGAAAGAATGACAGATGTAGAGCTAGAAAGGCCCCTTAAATGTCATCTAGTCCAATGCATGTTTTACAAATGAGGAAAGTAAGGCCTGAGAAATGAAATGGACTGAGAGGTATAAAAAGAGGCCAAACAGACTGGAATGCATCTGTTAGGCTATCATGTGTACCTTTCAATTCAGGAGAGAAAAAGTTGCTGGACTTGGAGCTGGGAAGACTTGAGTTCAAATTCTACCTAACTTGCTAGCTGTTTGACCTTGGGAAAGCCATTGAATCTCTCTTATCCCCAGTTTCCTCATCTGCAAGAAGAGGTCAACAATAGCACCTACCTTACAGGGTTATTATCAATATCAGATTATATTTATGTATGTGATATATGTGCGTGTGTGTGTGTATATATATATATATATATACACACACATATATATATATACACACATATATATGTGTGTGTGTATACGTATATATATACATATATACATATATATACATATCTCTCTCTCCCTATATATATATATATATATATATATATATATATATATATATACATCACTTTGCACTATATAAATGTCAGGAATAATTATGAGAAGGTTGGAGTGGTTTTTTTTTTTCCCAATATGGGGAAGGAAGAACCCACAGTGAGAAGAAAGTGGCTGGCCACTTCCTGTGGGGTATCATATAAAGGTCAGATAGAAAACCACCAAAAAAAAATTGGCACAGGTGGTGGCAATTTCATTATTGACTCTGAAATTAAACAATAGGATATGTCAGTTTTTAGAAAACTCTACAGCTCCTGCCTGTGCTAAACTCAGAGGAGTTTGACAAGCACTTGACTTTAGTATTAATTAAGAGCAATTAATTTAAAGAATGCATGTGTTACTGTGGGCAGAGACATTTATATTTATAGCTAACCTCTCTTTCTGTAACCAGGACAGGGACACTGGGCAATTGGTCTCTTCTGAATTAGGCCCCTGTTCTCACCCACGAACAATCTTCATGATGATGATTGCTCATTCCACCATTGAATGAATCTGAGGAAAAGGCCAAGGATACAGGATGAATGACAGTCATGGAGATTTCTCTTCTTTCACAGGTAAGGAAATTCACTCATACAAATAGCATTAACCAAATTTTATATGATAGGAAAGTGGATTTTACAGGTTCTTGGTTATTGTGCCTCTTGTACAGTAAGGAAGAAGAGGCCAAGAGAAATATGACCTTCATATAACTGAAGTAGAAAGATGCAATACTTGCATTTCCAAAAAAAAATCTTTAAAGCCCTTTTTGTAACTCATTGAATGTCAAAAATCCAGTCTTATAGTATGTTAGAACTTTTTTAGTTTTGACCTCTGCATATTTCTGTGTAAGGGAATTACAATGATGATAGCACTATCAATTAAAAGTAGCAATATGTGCAAAATAAATATTTTAATGAAAACAAATATTTAAAAACAATTATACTGCTTATGTTCCTTGGAAATGAGGGAGCATGGTAAAGACTTCATTATTAAAGGGGAGCTTTTGTAATACTGTAGAAAAATCCATCTTCACCATAATGAAAATAACTTTTGAAGTTTATAAAAATGAAGGAAGTGAGAGAAAGAAGCAATTCACTTGAATAGATTGAAGATTTGCATATATTATATATGTATAAGGTAAATATACATGTTACAACATTCAAAACAAATTATAACAAAATTATGAGTTTGCATTTTCTTGTACCCTTCAATCTGTAAAGGAAAACTAACTTTAACAGAAGTTTGAGTTTAATGCAGTTAGTATATGGGAAATAGTAATTTGACAAATATCATGATGAAGTAAACAATTTAGAATAGGGAGATTTAGAGATATAATCATAGTCACTGTTGATCCAGTCATTGATGGACATTGTTAGAAATTTCATGATTTCAGAGGTGACCTCTGATATCTCAGATTAAATTTGATCTTAACAAAACGGTTTCTTCTATAATATTTATGTGCAAAAAGCTCCTGATTGGAAAATCAAGGAAAAATAACTTTTGACAAGAAATCAATCATGAATTTGGAAAACAACTTGTAGGAAATAGGTGAACAAGTATCTGAGGGTCACTCAATAGTTATAGAACTAGGTTTTGATTAAAGCCAATTTTAAAAGTCCTGGCTATTTTAAAACCTAGCAAACTCATCTGGAGTCATATTTATCCCATATACAAGAATTCTTAGACTCTTTTCAACAGTTCTTCCAGGTTAGTTCTGACCACTTCATTGCATTTAAATAATCAATACTTTTTCACACCTGCAAAACCACAAAACCTACGAACTAGAACAATACTAAGGTGATTTACAATTATTTCTAGGGCATGTGTTGGTAAGAGAACCGATTATTTAAGGCTGTTAAAATTTTGTCCCTATCAATTGCATATTTTCAATAGCCTAACATCTGGTCTGATAAACAAGCAAAATATCCATGCTGTGGACAGACAGCTGCTGGTCATTCCTAGAGTCTTTTCAAATGAACATGTCTGAGGATGCAGAGTTCAGTTATTAGGGAACTCTTTGACATGTTATGAGAATGTTGCATAACGAAAGTATCATTGTTACCACAGTATAAGATATGCATTATGGCCTTAGTCAACCTAATGAAATATCTAACTGATGCTTGTCAGTCTTAAACATTGTCATACAGAATATAATATTGAAAAGTTCACATTTTCAAGTTATGTGAACCAAGGTGGATTTTAGGTAGATGAAAATCATCTTTCTCTCAAGTGAATAATGCCATTATCTCAACCTCTCCTAACGTACAGTTAACTCAGGTTCCCCCATGAAACCTACAAAACTATGTCTTTGCTATTAAACTATGTGTTATGAAAACTTGCAGAATAAAACAAACAGTGCAACCACATAGTTCAATTTTTAAGTGCTTATTTTTGTCATCACTGGTCATGTCCATTTATCTTTTCCTTCAGCAAATCTTCATTTAAAACATCAAAGAAAAAAAACTGTTTAAATGTTTCAAAGATAGTAACACTCAGTGACTATTTCCAGTAAAAGTTTGAAAAATAAGCCCATTTAACCTTTTTCTATGGCATGGAACAACAGGAGTTCAAAATAATCATTAAAAAAATCACAGGATATTGATGGGATTGTTCTAAGGAGGAGTATTATTTTAACGCATGAAAAAGGCTCAAACTGTCATGCCAACATAAGGGATACACATTATTTATAATCCGTAAATGTCTGGTTATAGAAACAGTGATAGTCATGATTAGACACAACCTAACAGTCCTGCGTAAGATGTAACTATGTATCATATGAGCATTTCTGATATGTTTGTACATTCAGTACTCATCAAAATTAAGCCACATCTCTGTGTAAAAAATGGCATGAAATAAGCACAGAAGTTCACAACAGGGTCTTATTCTGTTAGTGTACCACCATGGCATGCAAATAACTATGCAGTCAATTGGAAACAACAAAATGTCATTACCTCCCTGAAATCAAAAGAAAATGGAAAATACTGATGAAGTATTGAACGTCAATTATAATTTAAAATCTTTTCTTCTTTAGTAAAATTGTTATTTATAAGAGGCATGGACTCCTCTGCTGCTGCTCTCTACATGAAGTTGAGAAATTGCAATTCCAATCAAGCTCTAGGAAAAGTACTGAGCTTGAATCAACTGCTGTCGGCCACATGAGAATAAGATCCAGTTCAACTTGAGTTATTGTAAAATCCTTTTTCTTTTCGTCTTGGTTCAGATGTTTCAGTCCTTAAGAATACAGTGAGTGTGGGCCCATAAGGAGTTGTGTTAGCTGTAGCCAGTACTCTGGTCATGGAGGCCCATTCAGTATCTCGGACTCATGTTTAGAGGCAAGAATGCTGGCATTGGCGACCAAATGTTCTTCTTGAATCCTATTCTAAGTGAAACAGTTGGTGGCATGGGGAACTGAGGTCACATTGTAAATTGGGATGTATCGGCTTTAAAATATATAGCTCACTGAGTTTGTGGAAGGTACAGAATTCAGCAACTGGGAGAGGAACACCAAATGAAGATTGTAGTTTTGGCAAAGCTGCAGGCAGGTCATTTTTGGCGTGAGGCAATGATTCTTAGGCAATTAAAATATTTCCATACTGGAACAGAAGCGTGCACACTTGTAAAATAACAATTTATACTCTCTTTAGGTTTGAAATGTTGGAGGCTGTTTTTGGAAAGAAGGGAGAAATTGATTGCTGGACAGGCTTTTCCATGCTCTATCAGCTCTGATAATGAGTTAGTCAGTTGGCATAGAAGGCAGGGATGTTCTCTTCACTCAGAATTCTAATAAGCCTCTGGTGGAAGGGCACATGGTCTCCACCAAACCTGGCTCATCCGAGTCTGCTTTCCAGTTGCGTAAATAATCTTCATGTTCCCAGACTGTTTTCTGATGTACTATGGCCCTATAAAAGAGGTTAATGTAATATCTACATTCTACTAACTTAGTGATTTGCTCTCACAATTACAGTGAGATAAACCAATATCTAAAATCCATAGCAATGGGTTCAATTCCTGGTTATGTTTGGTTAGTCTAAATTTGCTTATATGGAGAAAGTGGTATAATTCTGACCATTCAGGAATCAAAAACATTTTTTTTTCCTTTCAGTTTTGTAACAGTCCCCCCCCCCAACCCAATAATTATACTTATCCCCTATCCTCATTAGGAAATAATCTACATACAGCTTTTCCCATGACTGATACAAGTGTATCTCTGATATGCTTAAGGTTAATGTAAAAATGGACTTTGCTGTTTGTGAACTTCAATTATGTTCCTCATAGAAGGTCATTTCATGTCCTCATTTGGGCCCACAAGTTCTAGTTTGGAGTGCACATGTGAAAGGACCAGGACTCTGAACTTATGATCAGAGATTTTTGCCTCCATAAAAACTGAGGCTGTGGGATAGCTTTCAATGGAAGCCATTTGAAAAGAAAAATAATACAGACTATACAAGTGCAGTTTCTGGACCTCAGACACAAGTTCCTTGACGTGTTGAAAGGTGATGTTTTCGATTTCGGACACCTGAAGACTTCTCTTTACTATCCGCTGGCTTCTGCTGTGAAATGTCTATGAGGGCACTGGCAATTGCAAGACCTAGAAGAGAAACAAAGAGAAGACCTTAATATTCAATCGTATCATACTAAAGTAGATTACAATCTTGTTTTGTTTCTTGTTCTTTTCCTGTAGGTTATCTGTCAAATGAATATCACTGTGAAGATTAAAGCTATCAAATACATTTTGTATTATCCAAAATCCTTCTACAGCGATGTAACCTGGTAGTTTTTTTTAAAAAGGCAATATTTGTAGCATGAAGAGAGGATCAAATATCTTGAAACTTTTTAATTAATTAATTTATTTTTATTTTCAACATTCACTTGTATAAGCTTTTGAGTTTCAAACTTTCTCTCCCTCCCTCCCCGCCTACCTCCCCGAGATGGCATGTAATCTGATATAGGCTCTACATATACATTCCTATTAAACATATTTTCACATTAGTCATATTGTAAAGAAGAATTAGAACCAACAGCAACAACCACAAGGAAAAAGAAACAAAAGAAAAGAAAAGAAATAAAAAAGCAAATAGTATGCTTCGATCTGCATTCAGACTCCATAGTTCTTTCTTTGGATATGGATAGTATTTTGTGTCATGAGACTTTCAGAGATATCTTAGATCCTTGCACTGCTGAGAAGAGCTAAGTCTATCAAAGTTAGTCATCACACAATGTGGCTATTACTGTGCATAATGTTTTCCTGGTTCTAGGAGCAAACATCTTTTTAAAAAATCCTTTTGGAAATCAACACTTAATGTTTGACAAAACATCACATTCAGTTGTTCCAATGGGATTACCCTTTATTTTTTACATCTGAACATGAGTTAATCTTGTGGGTATAGAAGCAATGATATTCTTAAGGAAGGAGACTTCTGAGTCATATTATACAAAGAAAAAATTTTAATTAAAAATTAAAATGCTTTAATTTTTGACATTTGCCTAGATGTGTTCTCTAGCATAAGAAAAGGAATATTCAAGTTACCAAAAGAAAATCTTTACTAAAATGGTCCTTTGTACCCAAATAAGACAGTTTTTGCTCTCAACAAACTTACATTCTAGGTAAGGGGAGACAACATATATAAAGGAGTAGTGGCCAGAGAAGGGTAATTCACAGTTAACTGGAGGGGGAGGGGTCTTTGAAGCAACTTTCTCTGATAGAGATCTCACGTTTAATACCTATGTAACTGATTCAATTTCAGAAGAATAGGAGTCATTCCCCAATAGATAAGTGGTCAAAGCATATGAACAGTCAGTGGGAAGAAATCCAAACTATCAACAAGTATATGGAAAAATGTTCTAAATCTCTAATAATTGGAGAAATGAAAATTAAAGTAACTTTTAGGATTTCACCTCACGCCTATCATACTAATAGTGACGACAAAAGGAGAAAATGACAAATGTTGTACAGGCTATGGGAATGTAAGTGTATTACTGGACTGTTGGTGGAACTGGGAATTGAATCAGCCGTTCTAGAAAGCAGTTTGGAAATATGCTCCCAAATTTACTAAAACTCACATGCATTTTGACCCAGCTATGCCATTAGGAGACCTGTACACCCAAAGAAAGCAAAGAAGAAAAGGAGGTATGTGTACAAAACCACACAAGGCAAACATTAGAAACTTGAGGGCTAATCTCATATCTGGAAAGGTTAAACAAAATGTAGTATATAAATGCAATGGAATATTATTTTGCCACAAGAAATTATGAAATGGAGAATTTCAGAGGAAATGGTGAAGAGCTTTTTGAACTAATGTAGAGCAAAGTGAGCAAAACTAGAACCACTTATACAACATAATAATAACTTTATGGAGAAAAATAACTTGGAAGACTAGAACTCTGATCAATGCAAACCGAGAGTCCCAAAGAATAGAGATGAATCATAATATTAACAATAGCTAGCATTTATGTGGCACTTTGCAAAGTGCTTTACAAATATTATTTTTATTCTCACAACAACCCTGGCAAGTCAATGCTTTTATTATCCCTATTTTGTAGATGAAGAAACTAAGGGAAACAAGTGAGTTGTTCAGGGTCACACAGCCCTTAAAGTGTCTGAATCCAGATTTGAACTTAGATCTTCTTAACTTTGAGAACAATGCTCTAGCCATCTCTGGTCTCTTAAGAGTAAGGCAATAGACTTAAAATGGAAAAAAAAACCATACTTTTTTTTGAATTTTGGAATTTATTCAGGCTATAGAGATATGTATTAAAGTATTTGACTTAAAAGAATCCTTAATGGAAGGAAAAGGGGGACACATTAATAAAAATATCTGTTTCTTTAAAAAAAATCATTAAGGAAAAAATGAAATTGCATTTACTCTCAGGCCTAGTTAATGGGTTGGTTAGTTTTACTAAATTGATATTTTCTCATTTTAATTTTCATATTTTGTTACAAGGGATAGCTGTCTGGGGAAGGGGTCAGGGGAAGAATATATTTAGAAATGACAGTGGTGTACAAACATTGAATACATAATCTCTAAACTAATGCATCCCTTAAATACCATAATTGTTCTTAACAGGTTAAGATTGTCTTTGTAACCTTTGTGATTCTAGGAAGAAACAAAACATCCTGAATGATTGTCCACTGAAACAAAAGGCTGGACTCCTTTCTTTCTTCAAGGAAGAATCAGTGAAGTCTGATGAGCTCAATTTAAACTTGCCCAGGCCTTCAAGGGAGGGGTTCTGATCTGTAGGCTGAAGGGATCTTCTACATTGATAAGCTCTCAGATCCACTCAAGTATCAAAAGTAAGGTTTTCAGGGAACACCAAGTCAGGTTGTTGGACTTGAAATTCACTGTTTCTTTTTTGATGATCTTTGCAGGTACATCACACAACTCAATGCTCTTAGAGGTAAATTTTTTTTCTCAAATATCATGGTCACCTTTAGGATTTCAAAAATTTGGTGAGTCTCTTATAGAGTTCTGACAAATTCTTTTTCTAGTTATACTATCAAATGTTGCCTGCTCAGGATAGAGCACTGGAATATCATAAAGCGGTGACAGCAAAGAAAAAAGAGAAGCTGGGGAGATAGGAAACAAGCTAAAACAGAGAAGAGTCATAGAAACTACAGAAGGTGTCAACAGTGTTAGAGGCTGTACAGAAGACTAGACCTGAGAAGAGGCCATTGCATTCAGCCAGAAGGAAGAGACCTTAGATTTGTACTTTGCATTAATGGAGTAAGAGTCAGTAGGGTATATGTGGCCTCACAGCCAAGAAGACCTGGGTTCTAGTTCTGCCCCTGACACATACAGGGCTGTGTGACAATGGGCAAGTCTTCATCTCTCAGTTTTCCAGGTAACTTTCTGAGACTGTAAATTGCCAAAAAAGTGTTCATCTGCATTGATAGAGAGAGTTTCCTTGTCTGGAAGTTTCCTATACCAATGAAATCATAAGTTCACTCCCTAACATAGCGAAATAGTTCTTCACATTTAACAAAATATTTCCCTCACAGCAACTTTGGTGGGGAGATACATAAGGATCTCTGTTATACAAATGCATGAACAGACACAGGGAGGTTGTGACTTGTCCATAGCTGCATGGCTGGTAAGTGTCAGTGGAGACTGAGCCCCCCCTTCTATGGAGTCTGATAAAAGTACTCTTGAGTTTCTGAGAGATTCATTTCAGTCACCGTGGTTAAGAAGGAAATGGAATGATAGGAGAGGAGGCATAGGATATAGACATGTTTTTGTTTGTTTGTTTTTTATTCCAATCAGGTTTTTAATGGGCTGGGGCAAAGGCCCCCAAGGAAGCACTAGTAGGGGGAGGGAAAGGGAGGCAGGGTGTAGCACCCAGGTAAGCAAGGTCATATCCCTCCTTCCACCAGTTTTTGTGGAAAAAAAGAGTCCCAGACTCTTTAAATAATCACTATAAAAAAAACTGATGGGAAATCTGGGGGACCAATGATTCCCTTTCCCACCCACTGGTTACAGGGAACGCCTGTTCTTGTAACACAGGCCTGGGCACACTGGGGACACCTCTGCCTGTCACTCCAACCCCAGACACCTATCACACCCTGACACTGCTAAGGAGTCACATGGTGGTTGCCCTCCCCTAAATTATGTCCTGCCCCGCTGTGGTAGGACACGTAAATACCAGCAAGACAGACACACCCCTAACCAGCAGAATGAGCCCGAGTCTATCCACCCTCTGCCCCATAACACTCTTGAGAGCTGGTCTTTGAGGCACAGGGGCTCCCAAGGAACAGTCCGGCTCTGGGGCGGGAGAAGGGAGGAGCCCTAAAGCCCCCAAGTCCCTTGCCCAGGGCAGGCTTGTAGTCCAGGCTGAAGAGGATGATGTCTCTAGGAGTGACGGATGGCCCTGTTGCCTTGTTGATAGTGATGGTTGGAGGTTGCTATGATTGAGCATGTAACTCCACGACCCGCTGGCGGAGGTGGAAGGCAAATTCAAACATGGTGGCGGCCAGGCTCTGGTGAATAAGGTACCGGCCCTTGAGATCTGTGTTGAGGACCCAGACAAAGGTGCAGACTCGAGTATTGTTAGGTGACTTGAGAACAATGAAGCCACCAGGTCCATTCTCACCCCTGACATATTTGTGCAATGGGGGCTTGGCAAAGTGGGTGGTAGCGATTCCTGAGGAGAGGTATCTGTCCCTCCGCCTCTCGATTCGCCCGGACATTCACAAAGTCCCTGGGGGAAACCACACCTCCTGCAGCCCCTGAAGATACATCATGGGTGATGAGAGTGTTGTCTTCTGCTCCATGAAGGATCTGGCGAGCGTTCATGGTCTTGTTCCACAGGACCATTTTCTCAGGCTGCAGGATGACTTCCTGGTACACCAGCTCTGCTGGACACTGTAGGAATGCCTTGAGGATGAATGTCTTGCCGTGGAAAGGAATTTCAATGGTGTATACTGTGACCCCATACTCATTATTCTTTTCAAACTTCCAATTCTCCTCTTGAGCCAGGATCTGGTCCACCACCTCCATGGCTTCCTTCCCCTGCTGGATATACTCCCGATCCTGGCTGGAGAAGCCTTTTCTCCCAGCTCCTTCATCATCAGATTCATTGTCAGATCCTGCAAGTGACTCTGGAGGAGAATAGAACTGGCCTTCACACAAGGTCCCAGGGAAAAGCAGGGCCCCCCCACCCAGCAGCAGCCCTGAAAACCGAAAGAAGGCTAGAAGAAAAATATCAAAGAAGGAGGTTTTGAAGTTGTAGTTGATGATCTCTTCCTCTAGATTCTTCTTGATGCCCGTCTTTGTATTCAGCTCGATGATCCAGAGCAGAGATGAAGAGCAGGTCGAAGGTGACGAAGAAGCAGAAGGTCCAGCGGACATCTGAAATGGTCCTGCGCTTCTCTGGGAGGGGCGGGAAGAAGGGTGACTGGAAGCTCTGGCTTCTGGGCAGAGAGGTGCTCAAGGAAGCCATAGCTGGAAGACTTTGCTCCAAGTCCCTTGACGAGTTGACCGGCAGCTTGATCATCCTGGTGGGACTTCCCCCGCCCCCCCACCGGAGGGGAGGAAGAGCTTTCAGCAATGTATCTTGGTTCTGTTCTCTTCCTTAGAGCCCACTGGCTCCATGATGCCTGTGGCTCCGGCCCTTCCTCCTCCTCCAATTCCCAGTTGTCCGGTCCTGGCAGTGGACCAGACCAGAAGTCCAGGATATAGACATGTTAAAGAAGTTTGGTAGTAAAGGAAGGAGAATGTAGAGACTGTTAGCTTGAGGAAACAGCAAGATTATGCAAAGATTCATTTAAAATGGAGAGACGTGTATGTCCTTGAAGATAGATGAGAACGATACTGAGGGGAAAAAATTAGAGATGGTGATCACATCACTCATATGACCTTCTAAATTCACGTAACATGTGTTTATAACTCTCAGTTACGTGATATTGTCTATTTTAGTTATTTTGCAGATCCACAAGGTCAGGGACCACATCCTAGGTAAATTTCATCCCTACTAGCAGCTAACAGAGTACTCAGTACACAATTAATATTTAAAAATCTGTTTGTAATATGAACGAATGGATGAACACTGAGGGAAATTACTTATGTTAATTACTGCTTAATATATTTTAAGGGTACTAATAATTAATTGACATTTTCAGTTTACTAGAAAGGACTTTAAAGGCTAAACTAGTGCCTATAAATTAAAAAATTCTTAATTTGCAAGCAGACATCAGTTTGTTAAAGGGAGAATTTGGTTCCCCAAGTGTTAAATCCATACACCAGGGTACAGCAGAAGTCTTTCTTCTCCTCCTCCTCCTCTTCCTCCTTTTCCTCTTCCTTCTCCTTCTCTCCTCCTTCTCTTCTCCTTCTTTTCTTTTTCCTCCTCCTCCTCCTTTTTCTTCTCCTCTTCTTTTCTTCTCCTTTCTTTCTTACTCTTCCTTTTCCTTCTCTTCCTCTTCCTTCAACTACTTACTACCCATTTAGTTATCAGAATATCACTTCACCTATTTGTGCCTTTGTTTCTTTGTGAAAAATAAAAGGTGGACCAGATAATTTCTACATTTCCTTCTCTCTCTAAATATTTTTATCCTGTGACTTCATGAAGTGCTTTACTATACTGAGCTTGAACCAACAAAGTAAATACAGCTTTTTCATGCAACACTGAATTGTGCAATACTATCTCAGTCAGTTTTTCAAGTAACTTTTCCCATACAATGATGCTCTTTACTTTTTAAAATCATTGACTGGAGGAGCTAAATGTAGAGACTTGACTGCACGTGTCTGCTGCTGTGAATACAAGCAAAGGTATAGGCTTATGACTCTAGGTTGAGTGATAGGGACTCTTACAGCAAAGACTGCCTGAATCCCACCAACTTAGCAGTGATAAAGAAGGGAAGAAAGGGAATGGATAGAAATCTTGGGGAAGGGCAGAAGATGTACTCTACTCAATAAATTCAGAGACATAAATTAGATGGAAACAAACGATAGGGTCTGACTTAAAAGAAAACAGAAACTCAGTTGAAACCAGGCCTCTCCCCCTCAGAAGATATTCAATGGAGGGACGGGTCCCAGCTCTGTACCTATATTCCCCAATGAGAGGAGGCTGAAATCATCTAGCAGTTCAGACTCAGGTATCTGTGCAACAATGGAAGATAGAAGAGCGAGAGAATGAGGAGGATTCCCAAAGGCAAGTGAAAGGGGAATACAAGAGAGAAGCTAAACGATCAAGAGAAAGAACTTGAATAAAAACCTAACATCAATCACAAAGAAGATCATAAAGGCACAGAGAAAAATGAATAAAACCTCAGAAAGAAACCAAACCACGTCAAACACACTATAATATGAAGAAAAACAAAACAATATTATCTTATTAAAGACAGCATATGTACTCCCCAGAGATCATGGGGCAAATGGTTCATAAGAGAAATAACTCTTGAAAGAAGAAATTAGAAAAGAATTTAGGATTGACATCAGAGCTCTCAATACAAAGCTGAAAAAACACAAATAGCAGAGAAAGAAAAATGGAATATTCAATGAACAATCTCCGCAAGAAAGAATCTGTTTAGGAGAGACAATAACATACTTGGGACACCAAAATACTAAAGTAATGGAAATTTTTTCAGAAGAGAATTAAAGGGCAATAATGATGAAATAACACAAATTCCATGTACGTCAAAGAAAATGACCTTGAAAACAGGATGCACAGAATTGACTGAAGGCTCATAGGTCTCCTAGAAGAATATGAAAAATCAAATAAACTAAATATTATAATGCAAGAAATAATATAAGAAAACTGTCAGGAATTTCTGAATATATATAATGAAACACTGGTAAGAAGAATTAAGAGAATCCACAGATTGCCATCAGGAAAAACAAAATACCACTCTGTGCTATAAGCTCCCAGGCATGAGGTGATTAAATTTAACTATTTTAAAAGCAAACAATAGATTTTACAAGCAACCAGGAAAAATACTTTTAAATATAAAAGGCAATTGAAATTAACATAGGATTATTCCACATTCATGAGAAATCAGAGGAGAAAATGGAATAGTATGTTAAAAAAAAACACAAAGGAGTTCAAGCTAAAACCAAAAATAACATGTCCTGCAAATGTGAGCCTAATCACTAAAGAAAAATAGATGGATAAAAAATAAGACATTTGAAACATTCCAATGAAAAACAAATAAATGAAAAACTAGAAATGAGCAAATTCTTGAACTTGCAAACATCCCAAATATAGAACAGAGGTAAATAAACACAATTAGCAACAAAAGCCTAAGAAAGGAAATTAATTCTCTTACATTTATTTTTTTTAACAGAAAAAGATTGATCTCTGTGGTAAAAAAACCCCAAAAAACAAAGAACATCAAAGTCCTGATAAGGGACTAGAAATTTAAAAGGATCCTAAAGAATCAGGAGAAGTGATAATGGAAGAGTTGAAATGATGCATCAAGTACTAAATCTCTTGAAGCACTGTCTTTTGTGTGAGATAGTACCAGAGTGAGAGGTTGCACAAACTAGGAAGGAGATATTGAGGATTATGTAACTCTACCAAGTCCTTGGGTAAATGGTGAAGGAATATCAATTCCTATAGTCTGTTGTTTAAAATGCAGGAGAATGGGATGGAGACAAAGGAGGTGAAGGATGAGGAATATGGGAAGAAAATATCATTTAAAAACATACCCATTGATGAGGAGATATATGCCTTTCTCTGGAAGATGAGGGCTTTGTGGTGGGCTTTGTCTTGGGAAAATTTGTGCAGCTTCTTTTCACCCCAGGAGAGGGGATGTGTGAGTTCCTACGGGCAGTCAGCATCCCGTGTGGTAAAATTGGGGAACAGCATGCCAGAGATGGGATGTGGGACAGCATAATCTTAGAAATTGAGACTGATTATGATAAGGGCAGAGAGTAGGGCCAGGACTCATAACTGTAGCAAAGACTAAACTTCTACTACTGACTGTGATTCCACCTGATAATACCTAATGAACTAATATTTCCAAGCATGAGGCACAAATAGAAAAAAAAAGGAGAAAAAGATGGGAAAGGTCTACAAATGCAATAACATGGAAATCAGATAGATAAGATGTCTTAAACCAGGTACTTCTTTGAGGAACACAGAGAAGAAGAAACAAAAATATACCTAATGCACCAGAAAATAAAATTAGAAATAACTTGGAGGACAGAGAAATAATGACTAGGACAAAACAAAGGAAAACTTTCTGGAAAAGGGTACAGTAAAAGAAAATCACTAAAAATAAGAGAATGGAGAGTAAGGGGAAGGAAGCGATTTAATCACTTCCTTAACTGGGTGAAGAAGTAAGGGACAAAAGTGAAGAAACAGATAAATTAAATAAATAAACAAACAAACAAACGAATGAATGAATGAATAAGAGAAACCAACAATTTAGGTAAATTAAAAAAAACCTTCGAAAAGCGAAGGTTAACAGGAGTTGGGGGGGGCGGCCTTTGAGAAGAGAGGCAAGCATCAAAACAATGTAAGTAAAACAAATCCCAGGAACCTAGTACTGACTTTAAATAAGGAGAGACTTAAAAAATCAATAGCAAAGAAAAAAATAGAGAAAAAAGACAACCCTAACCATCATAACTTTAAATATGAATGACAATCCAATCAAAAAAATGAGAAAAGCTGAATATGTAAGAAAACAAAACAACTATCTACTGCACCCCTCCCCACCAATAACATATCTAAAAAAATGAAGACATTAAAAAGAAGTGATAGGCTGAATTATAACTAAAGCAAAAGTTCAGTCCAGGCAGATATCATGTAACTTCCCACAGATCTATTATACTTCTTTCACAGTTTACAGCCCTCCTGCTATCTCGTCCTTGGCCCTATCTAATATAGAGGCTGCCAAATACAAATAGTCTATGTCTCCTTTAATGTCGACAGAGACCACTTAAACTAATTTCAATCATCAAAACATCCAAATATGAACTCATTTCATGCATTAAACTACCATATTACCTAGTCCAAGGAAACTCTGAAAATAATCCATTTTCCATTTGCACATGGCTGCAAATATTGCCTTACTGACAGAAAACCCACTGCCAGAAGGGAAATACACAGTTCTGGTTGCCAATACAGGAAATTCTGTGCTAATCCAAAGCTGTCACTGTATCTTTGTATATCAGGGTATGTGAAGGCCAAAGCCTAATTAAAGTAGTGCCTCTCACCAACATTTCCTGGATTCATTAATGATTTCTAAAATTGGATACATGCTTAGGTTGAAATTCATACATCATGCACAGCGCGTCAGTGCCTAGCTGGCAAATAAGACAAAAGCGGTTGGATTAAAGTTATGTAAATCAGGCATATATATGTTTACTATTTGTGTCTTGTATGCTTTCCTGGTAAATTATAACTTAGAGTCATTTACAATTTGCAAATAATAATAATATGTGGAGAAAAAAAAGCTTTGTATAGAAATTTTTCAAAAGCGTTTGTAAGGAGAGTAGCATTGGAAGAATGAAAAAAGGCCTCCAAGTTTGGATCCCAGATCTGCTATTTACTTCCTGGGTGACAGGGTCATCGATGGACAGCTGAAAGGGACCTCAGAGGTATGTGTTCTAGTCCAGCCGTTTTCTTTTCAGATGAGCAACTCAACTATGGGGCCTTCAGTTCTAGCCCAGTTCCTCATCTTAAAAGAAAAAGGGCTGGATTAGAACACCTCTGAGGCCCTTCTCGTGCAAGATTCCATGATAACTGGATTGAACTATTTCTAAATATCAGCACTCATTAGTAAATGTTGATGAATGCAGGTATCTAAATATATTAATATTTCTTTAATAGTGCTTTAGAAGAAAACACAATAACTTGTCCTCATTAATGTCACTGAAATATTAATTATTATGATGATTATTAGTTCTACTATCTCTGAGGTAGGGCAGGTAGGTGGCACAGTGTATAGAGTATCAGACCTGGAGTTAGGAAGACCTGGGTTCAAATCCAGCCTCAAACAGTTACTACCTGTGTGACCCTGGGCAAGTCACTTAACCCTAATTGCCTCAGTTTCCTCATCTGTAAAATGAGCTGGAAAAAGAAATGGTAAACCACTACAGTATTTGGGGTCATGAAGAGTTGACTGAAAAATGACTAAACAACAACAATCTCTGAGGTAATATTGTCAACATTTCTATAGCATTTAACATTATAAAAATGGCTTTGGTGTCATAGATCTAGGCTTGAAAGGGATTTGTGAGGCCATCTACCAGTGGTGTCAAACTCAAATAGAAACGGATCCCTGATGGCTGCACATAGACTTAGAAAACCAGAAATTAACATTATCTGTGCTGTATTGGATTAAAAAAAAAACCAAAACATTCCCCAATTACATTTTAATCTGTTGAGGTCACACTAAGTCATTTTGTATCAGACCTCTGATTTATACAATAACAATTTATACAATAACAATAAAATTCCCATTTTCCAGATGAGGAAAGTGAGAAGAGAGTTGAGGTGGATTGTTTAAGGTCACACAGAAAGACATGGTAGAGCCAGGACTCAGTCCTACATCTTCTTATTCCAAAACCAGTTCTTTCCCCCCAGAGCTCTTCAAGTGATGAAAGGTAGTTGGAGGTTTCTCTCGTTACCTTTCTTTTTATTTAAAGAGAAACAAGTTTACTCTATTTTATTTAGGGTCCAATTTTCTTTTTCACCAGGAATTTCTTCCCTTTGATCTTGGCTGCATGCTGACTATCCCATTCTGCATAACACTAACAATACCCAGGGATGTTTCCTTCAATTTGAAGGCTACATCCTGGGGCATGCTGTTATAGTTCCATTAAAATTGGGTCACTATGGAAGATCATTTTTCAAAACGTCACACAAATCATCTGATGAAATCCACTTATTGTGTTCTCTAGGCCCAACACAGTTCCTTGTTATCAAAGCAATACAATTAACTGGGGGAACAATTCATTATTTCAGACTGGCGGTCTAAAGGAATTTCATTTACCATGTCACGATGATGCACAGACGCTGCAGGCTAGCTGAATTTACATCAAAATACACCAGAAATTCGATAAAATTCCTGGGGTTTAAATATTTATTATAAGCTTTACTTGTTTTTCAGCTTTAGTTCTTAAATATTAGACACTGAGATGTTCAGATTATTTAAATAGGAGACGTATGATGAAGAAAGTGTCATCCTCTGTTCCATGTCCTGTTGAATTTTTCCATTGTCACCTGATATTTCCTTTGTAACAGACTTTACCTCAAACTGATATTTGCGAACAGTGGATATTCTTTCCAGCTGCTTTGGAACATCAGGGACCTAGTGGCAAAGAGCTGTAAAGCTAGCAATTCTCTTAATGACCATCAGTCTTCAGGCCAGAAGACAGGCATAGTTTACACAGTCCTGACACTAACTTTAAGTTCTTTCGGTTTAAGAGATATCACTTAAGCTCAAATGATACTTTTGTAGTACTTACACCAAAATAAGATTTATTTTTCCTCTTTGATTCTGAGGGAGGAAAAAAATCCTAAACTTTAAAAAAAATTCTAAAATTTATACAGAGAACAGCCTTTCTCCCAAAAGATGTTAAATGAGAAGAAAAAAAATATGGATGGATAACAGCTGAATCTATAAAAAGGAAATACATTGGTAAAAGCAATGAGAAAAATGTAGGAACAATCACATGAACTTGCTATAGTTATCTTTAGTAAAACTATAGTTTTCACTAATAGAAATGGTACTAGTAGACTCTTGTAGTAACAACCTAATCATAAAATTACTGATGTGTGGTTTTTTTATAATTATGCAGAACAATTAATAAGTACAGTAATAAAATATAGTGCATCAAGTCAGATTGCCTGGGAAGAGAACGTTCTCAATTTCTACACAAACACAGCACTTCAATTTTACATTTGAACAAAAGCCTCCAAAAAGTCATTCATTTTGAAATGCTTTCCTCCCAAGCCTGTGTAAATGCAGGGAGCACTATATATTTTAATTTTTTCCAGGAAAACAGCTTCATTAGGCGTGAAAGGTTAATTACAGGTTTAAGTGGAGTTCAGGGAACAGAGCATGGGTCTGTAGTGAATAGCACAGACTGCTACAGGAAAGCTGAATGAGGAGTACTATAAACTGTTTGCCCTGCTGAAATGTTTTACTATCTCATTTACTATCTGTCTTCTTTTACTGCTTGTATTTGTAGTTCTTCTAAACCTTTAATAGCTATAGTTTTATTTCACTGTAATCAGATTTAAATGGAAATACCATGCTGGGATGTTTAAATGTTTTCCCTCTGATTGTATATAGCTACAGACTATGGGAATGAAGCCTTGGCCATCCTTCACATGATTAAAAAAGTAACTTTTGAAAACTTTGGTGGTAATCACACTGGTCTTGCGAATGTTCATGGTATTGTTTTTTTAGCCAACTTATAATCAAATGTCTTACTTGATCCAATGCACAGGTATGGCTACTTAGAAAATGTTTAATCTGATCTTAATCATTATGAATGAAGACCTGCCCTCCATCCTTAGGCACAATTACAAATGTTTGATTGTTTGTCAAAACTGGAATACTTGCAATACTGAAGACACTAAAATAACTAGAATCACAGGATTTAGAGCTGGAGAAAGACAGAGATAATCTAATCCATCAGTTCTTAAAATATGGTCTGGGGAGCCATGAGGTACTCAAGATCCTTTCATAGGTCAAAACTCTTTTTAAAAAATAATGTTAAGAGTTTTAAAAATTTCTCCAATACTATTGACTATATAGAGATATCTTTTTTGATTTTTAATGTAATTTTTTTAAACTACCAACAATTTATTTTCTTTCCCTCTCACCACTGAAAAAGAAAAAAAGGAAAAACAGGACCCTTCAAACAAATATACATAGTTGGGCAAAACAAATTCCCACACTGGTTCTGTCCAAAAGCCTCTGACTCTTCTGTCCATTGGCTCTCTGTCAGCAGGTGGGTGGCCTGCTCATCACCAGCCCTCTGAAGGGCGGTTGGTCACTGCACTAATCAGAGTCCTTAGGTCTTTGAAAAGTACTTGGTTTTGACAAGAAGGTTGTTATTGCGTCCACTATCCTCCTGGTTCTGTTCACATCACCCTGCGTCCGTTCACACGACTCTTCTTGCTCCTCTCTGTAACTGGCCCTTTTGGCACTCACTTATGAAAGAGCTTCCCACACCAGAATCTGTTCAGCCATTCCCCAGCGGAAGGGCAGTTTGGTGATGCTCGGCAATGGTTTCAAATCACTCCCCAGAATGGCCATACCAATGGAGGATCTCACTGTTAATTATCACGTATGGATTGCTTCCATATAGTTATTTATATATTGTCTCCCCGCCTCAGATCTGCAAGCTCCTGGAGAGACGGGACTATCCTTCCTTTGCCTTTGCAACTCAGCACTTAGAACAGTGCCCAGCACATAGTAGGCCCTTAACAAACACTGATTGACAGAACTAAGGCAAACTTAATGGAAAGGCTGGCACTGTTTTAAAAGTCAGCAGACCCTGAATTAGATGAAGTCCTAAGATTGTCAATATGGAGCAAGAAGGAACTTCCAAGGCCATAGAATCCCACCCTCCATTTTACAGAAGAGGAAACTGAGGATGGGGGCAGGGGCTTATCCTAGGTCATGCAGCTAGTATGTGTTCGAGGCAGGACTTGAACCTGGCTCTTCCTCATTCAGAAGCTGTTCTCTATCCAGTATTCTACACCGCCTCCTCTCACTGTCTCTGTCTTTCCATATGTGATGTGTGCGCTCTGTGCGTGTGTGTGTGTGTATGTACATGTATATGTTATATAATAAATATATTATCATGTGATTTAGAATATATTAATGTTATTGCTATATTATTGAATGAATAATAATTAATATATAACCATATGTAATGTATTGCTATATCATATGACATTTATAATAGAAATATAATAAATATATGCATGATATATGTCTATCTGGCATATACATATATGTTCATGTGGCTAGGAATCCAGTTTTAGCTGAGAAGGTATTTGAATTCTCAGAAAGCTTTTATTTAGAATTATTTGCATGATTCATTCACCAGTTGACTCAACTTTAGCAGTCTGACAAGGCGCTGCCAGACCGGGCCTCTGCGGCCTCGGGGGTCCCTTCTCACTCTCAAATTCCGTGATTCTGTACCAGGAAAGGGCAGTGTCAGGGAAGTCAAGGAGCAGGGGGTGAAGTATCATCTATGGGGGTGGTCAACAGCACCAAGTGCTTCTGGGAGGTCACAGAAGATAAGATACCGGACTTAACCCCTAAGAGGTCATTTGTGACCCCAGAGAAAGCAGTTTCTGTCTAACCTGGGACAGACTTCAGACCATGGAGAGCTGAGGAGACGATTGAGGCAGCTATGCCTGTTATAGAATGAGAACTGCTAACGTTTATTACTAATAATAATCATCATCGTTGCATTTGTATAGCTTTTTAAGGTTTACAAAATGCTTTTAAAATATGATACAACAACCACAGGAGGTAGGAAATGGAAGGAAATGAGCATTTATATAGT